>NC_053140.1:31984106-32314613 GCF_016808335.1 Panicum virgatum | reverse complement strand
GTTTTATACTAGTTTAGTGTGCTGTTCTTGTAACACCCGGTTTATAAAAGAACATAAACCGAGCAATCATATACGTGCCAGGATCAAGTCACACGTATATACAACAAAATGAACAGTATATCATAGCACATATCACGAATAAGACATAGTAAAACGAGTACGAATGTTATTTATTACATTAATGACAAAAAATGTCTGATAAAGCGGAAGCGTAATACAAAATACGATAAAACTCTCCGAAGCTGAGCAGGGCGCCACAGGGACGTCGACTGGGAGACGAACGCCTAGAAGTCCTCATACTCCTGGTAGCTCTGAGTGAACTCCCTCGCCTCGGCAGGAACTGAGCAGCAGTAGCGTATCCAAGAAGAAAAAGTAGAGAAGAGGCAAGAGTGAGTACACAACTTGTACTCAACAAGTATAACACAAACTATGAGGCTCTAAGGTTGGCTGACTCAACTGCATTAGCTTTTAAGTGTTGGCAAAGTTTTATTAAGACTAATTACTATAAGTTGATGGATTACCATTAACCCAATTACATAGTAATTAATCAGAATTAATTATGAAACTACTGTAAACCAGATTGAACCAAGCCACCCAGGGAACCTGCCTCGCCAAAGGAAGATAACCCCACTAATCAAAAGGAGGATCTGGGCCGTTCATGACCGTGAGCACGGCTAGTATACCAGTTTTACACTCTGCAGAGGTTGCACATCTTTACCCACAAGAAGTGAGCTACGCTAGAGGTTCATCACACTTCCTTAGGTGAGATGACTAGCAAACTCACTACGAGGCCTTTACAAAGAATCTTGTTGGTAAGGAGTAACCGCGAGGGTCGGATCGGCGACTATGGAGCAGGTCTAGTGGGCGTCAAGCACATATGGTGCAACATAAAGCACAGACGAAGCCACTCAGCATGAGGGCCATACAAGCTTACCACCCTTGCCCCACAGGTAAGTTACTCCCGACCAAAAAGACCTAATTATTACGCCAAGTCTATCCCATTCTAGCCTTGTGGTAGTGTTGTTATCCCAGGTTGTCGCTCTATGAACCGGTCCTTATGGAGAGTGGCCAACCAAGCACTAAGCACCGTGCTGGCCCCCTAAACCATGTTTCTAACAAAACCAATTTTAACGAGACGTGAGCCACTCAAACCAACACAGAGGGCCACTCTCAGAATTAAGTTGCATAAACCATTAATCAATTTAATTAAAAAGGACCAAGCGTGTTATAGCGTAGCAACCTAGCATAACTAACCAAAATGCAACCCAAAGGTATATATATAAAGGATATAAAGTGGCTAGGACGGTCCTTATAGGCATACAGTATTAAAATGCAGTATGACAATGTATTTTAAGTGATAGGTGGTGTTCCTGTTATACTTGCCTTCCTCGTATAGCTCCTGCTGCTGCTCAAAGTGGTCGGAAGACGGCTGCTCCGGGTACTGGTACTGGGGCTCCTCAGATGGATCAGCGTCTACTCACGAACACATGGCCAAATCAATGTACAACAATAAGCATACAAGCAAACACTAACAAAAACTAAGAAACAGTACATCAATACATAAAAATGGCACACTAAACTAGTCTAAAACTATTGTACGCGTTACAATGATCGCGTGGATATAAAGAACGCCTAAAACGGAGCTAAAACACATAATTTAGGCCTAAAACAAGTTCCAGGGACCTATTTGTAAGAAAACTAGAGTTCCAGGGGGTTTCTGGGTAAAACTGGGGACTAAAATGTAATTAAACTAAAACTCTAGGGTCTAACTCGCAAAAAGACTAAGCCTGGATGGTGGGTTCTATTCTGAGAAAAGCCAGGGGGTTATCAGCTAAAAACTGGGCCCAACTGTAATTATTTTTGAACTATCCAGGATGGCGGGTTGATTTCAAGGAAGGGGAGGGACTCTTTAGCAAGATGGCCACAGCGAACCGGTATCTACAGATCTCGGCCGTAGGATTTGGATCTAGCGGGTCAGATCTATTCGGACTACGATCTAATCTGGGCCCTAGGTTTCAGATCGGGCGGTCACAGGCTTTTGGGGGCGCGGGCGGCGGCGCTGGGTCGCTGGAGTTATGCTCCGCGGCGGCGCCCGGCCGGAGAAAGTGAACTGGGGGCTACCGGATGTAACACCCTAATTTAAATTCCAGCATTTATTAATAAATTTAAATGGTTTTATTCAAATTTCTAAGGTTTATTGTGTTTAGTTGGCATTTAATCTAAATTTTTGTTCTATAAGTAATTAAAATTTTAGCATAGGTTTAAATTTTGTTGTTGCATTCATGCTGGTGCATATTTTGTTTATTTTGGTTGAGTGCTAGGGAGTTTGAATTCAAATTTGTTTGAATTCAAACTAGTTTGTGTGAGTTTGCAAAAGAAATAGAAATAGAAAACAAACCCAAAACCAAACTCAACCCAGCACCGGCCCAACCCATCTCCACGGCCCACACCAGCCCAGCGCGGGCCCGCTCTCTCCCCTGCGGCCCACAGCAGCACGCGCCCGGCCCAGTCCAGCGCTCCGCTTCCCCCGCGGCCGCGCCCCCCCTCTCCCACCGATGCTCTGGGCCCGCACGTCAGCACACCCGCGCGGTGCTCAGCCCGCGAGCACGCGCCCCGCCTCACCCCGCTGACCTCCCAGCCCCACTGGCAGGTTCGTCTCCCCCGCGCAGTGCTCGCGCAACGGCCGCGCCAGTCCCGCCTGGATTCCCGGCGAGATTTCCTTCCGGGGCACGCCCGCCCAAGATGCCCGGGTCTTCTTAAAGTGGCCCCGTGGCCCTCTGCGCCCACCACCTCGCCCTGCCGCAGCCGCTCCAACCCTAGCCGCCGCCTCCACGCCGCTCTGCCCTGCCGCTCCCCTACTCCGCCGCGGACTGGCCACGCCACAGTCTCCCAGCCTCCACCGGCCGCCGCAGGATCCCCCTTCGTGGAACCAGGAGCATCTCCGGCCGCCTTCGCATCCCGTTGCTCCGCGGTCGCTCGGGATTTTCCACCCGGACCCGCCCCAGGTGAGCACCATCGCCCCTGCGATTTCCTCGCCGCCGGCGACTTCGAAGCCCCCCTGACCCCCGTGAGGCCCCCGCAGGAGCACCACGAGCCGACCCGCGCCGCCGCGGAATAGGGAGTTTCGGTGAGCCGCGCCGCCCCCACGCGCCCGATCCGCCCTGGCCGCCCGATATCGGATGGACGGCCGAGATTAGAACCCAAGCTGTTTTGATCCAAGCCATCAGATCTAGATCCAACGGCCAAAAACCACGCGTATAACATGAACACCAAGCTGTTTTGCAGTACGAGGAAGGCAAGTATAACATGAACACCACCTATCACCTTTAATTATAATTTCATACTGCATTTTAATACTGTATGCCTATAAGGACTTTCCTAGCCACTTTATATCCTTTATATATACCTTTGGGTTGCATTTTGGTTAGTTGTGCTAGGTTGCTACGCTATAACACATTCTGGTCCTTTTTAATTAATTTGATTAATGGTTTACTTGAACTTAATTCTGAGAGTGGCCCTCTGTGCTTCGTGCTTGAGTGGCTCACGTCTCGTTAAAATATGGATATTGTAGAAACATGGTTTAGGGGGCCAGCCCGGTGCTTAGTGCTTGTTTGGCCACTCTCCATAAGGACCGGTTCATAGAGCGACAACCTGGGACAACAGCGCTACCACAAGGCTAGAATGGGATAGACTTGGCGTAATAATTAGATCTTTTTGGTTTGGAGTAACTTACCTACGGGGCAGGGGCGGTAAGCTTCTATGGCCCTCGTGCTGAGTGGCTTCGTCTGTGCTTCGTGTCTTGACGCCCACTAGACCTGCTCCATAGTCGTCGATCCACCCTCGCGGTTACTCCCTACCAACGAGATTCTTTGTAAAGGCCTCGTAGTGAGTCGCTAGTCATCTCACCTAAGGAAGTGTGATGAACCTCTAGCGTAGCTCACGACTTGTGGGTAAAGATGTGCAACCTCTGCAGAGTGTAAAACTGGTATACTAGCCATGCTCACGGTTATGAGCGGCCCAGATCCTCCTTTTGATTAGTTGGGTTGTCTCCTTCCGACGAGGGAGGTGCCTCTCGGGGTTACTTTGGTGGCTTGGTTTTGGTATGGTTCTCAGTAGTTAAATAATTAATTCTGATTAATTACTATGTAACTGGGTTAATGGAAATTCATCAACTCGTAGTAAATAGCTTTAATAAAATTTTGCCAAGATTAAAAGCTAATGCAGTTGAGTCAGCCAACCTTAGAGCCTCATAGTTTGTGTTATACTTGTTGAGTACAAGTTGTGTACTCACTCTTGCCTCTTCTCTACTTTTTCCTCTTGGATACGCTACTGCTGCTCAATTCCTGCCGACACGAGGGAGTTCGCTCAGCGCTACCAGGACTACGAGGACTTCTAGGCGTTCGTCTCCCAGTCGACGTCCCTGTGGCGCCCTGCTTCAGCTTCGGAGAGTCTTTATCGTATTTTGTACTTCGCTTCCGCTGTATCAGACATTTTTGTCATTATTGTAATAAGTAACATTCGTATTCTCTTTATTATATCTTTTATGTGATATGTGCTATGATATACTGTTCATTCTGTTGTATATACGTGTGACTTGATCCTGGCACGTATATGATTGCTCGGTTTATGTTCTTTTATAAACCGGGTGTTACACCGGACTCGGTTTGGGCCGGGGTTTGGCCGAGGGTGGAGTGCGCTGCGTGCGTAATGCACCTGGGGTTACGGCGGGGCTCGGGGAGGCTCTGCTGGGGCTCGCCACGACGTTGGGCGGAGCTGTGTCGCCGGTGTGCCGTGCGCTGGAAACTAGAAGGGCCATGGCTGCTGCATCTAGAGCATAAGACCAAGGAAAAGCCGGGGGTGCTCACCGGGGTCGGACTTGGATGGAGGCATGGCGCAGGGTCGTCGGCGTTGAGGTTCTGCGGTGGCGGTCGGTCGGAGCCGGGGAAGGAGCTCGTGGTCCGGGTGGCACTAGACTCCTCCGGGCTCCTGGGTGGCACAAATTGCGACCAGGTGGCGCTGCGAAGCCGAGCAAGGGGTCACAGAGGGCTGAGGACCACTGGTGGCGAGGAATTGCGGCGGCGGCGCGACTTACCGATGACGGGCCTTGGGTGAAATCCCGGCGGGATAGTGGCGGAGCTCGACGATGGCTGCCTCGGGGTTGCTCCTGGGTCCAAGGCGGAGCTCACGCGAGGGTTTGCAGGGGCTAGGGCGCTGCGGAGCGGCGGCTCCACGACGGCGCAGAGGTCCTGCTCCGGCGGCAAGATGCGGCATGGAAGTGGGGCTGTGGTGGCGGCTGCGGGATGGGGATTAGGCGCAGAGGAGTCGCGGGGGTTTAAAGAAGACAACCGGGAATCTCGGCGTCCGTTCCAGGAAGGAAGGTGCCGGAGATTGCGGCCGGGTTTGGTGCCGCGCGGGGAGAGTGGATCGAGCACCGGTCTCTGCAGAAACCGGCTGGGGCGTAGGTTCTGGAAGGTCTAGGCGGGCACGACGCAGACCGGTCGGTGGGCCTGCTGGGCTCGGGTGGCCCACAAGGCAATGGGTCGCGGAGCAGGCAACTCGGAGCTGCGAGCAGAGGACACGAGCGGGGAGAACGGACTGAGGGAAGGGAAGAATCTGCCATGTGGGGTCGCGGCGTCAGCGAGTGCATGCGGCGTTGTGGGGGGGCGAGCAGCGCCAACAGATTGGCCCGGGGGCGCAGTGAGAGAGAGAGGGGCGACGCGCGCTGCGGAGCGGGGCGTGCGAGGCTGGGCCAGTGCGGTGAGGTGCGAGTGTGGGCCGCGCGCGAGCAGGTGGAGGCGTGGGCTCGGGCGCGTGCTGCTGTGGGCCGCAGGGGAGGGAGGAGAGTGGGTCGCTGCGGTTGCGGGCCGTGCGGGGCAGGCCGGGGTGGTTCGGGCCGCGGCGGGAGGAAACGGTCCCGAGAGGGAGGAGGGAGCTGGGCTGGTCACTGCGTTTGGGCCAGATCTGGGTTGAGTTGAGTGTGGGTTTAGGGGTTTGGGTTTTCTTTTCTATTTCTAGCTCAAACAAGTCTATTTGAATTCAAACAAAAAATTTGAATTCAACAACCTTATGCACACAAGCAAATAAAATAAATTCTCCAGCATGAATGCAGCAACAAAGTTTAACATATGACAAAATTTTAATTTCTTAAGGAACAAAATTAGATTAAATGCAATGCTAAACACATTAAACCTTAGAAAAATAAACAAAGCCAATTAAATTTATTATAAAATGCTGAAATTTAAACTAGGGCGTTACAGTTTTTATGTATTGATGTATTGTTTCTTAGTTTTTGTTAGTGTTTGCTTGTATATTTATTGTTTTGGCCATGTGTTCGTGAGTAGACGCAGATCCATCTGAGGAGCCCCAGTACCAGTACCCGGAGTAGCCGTCTTCCGACCACTTTGAGTAGCAGCAGGATCAGTACGAGGAAGGCAAGTATAACATGAACAACCCATCACCTTTAATTACAATTTCATACTGCATTTTAATATTGTATGTGTAACACCCGGTTTATAAAAGAACATAAACCGAGCAATCATATACGTGCCAGGATCAAGTCACACGTATATACAACAGAATGAACAGTGTATCACAGCACATATCACGAATAAGACATAATAAATCGAAATACGAATGTTATTTATTACATTAATGACAAAATGTCTGATACAGCGGAAGCGAAAATACAAATACGATAAAAGCTCTCCGAAGCTGAAGCAGGGCGCCATAGGGACGTCGACTGGGAGACGAACACCAAGAAGTCCTCGTAGTCCTGGTAGCGCTGGACGAACTCCCTCGTGTCGGCAGGAACTGAGAAGCAGTAGCGTAGCCAAGAGGAAAAAGTAGAGAAGAGGCAAGAGTGAGTACACAACTTGTACTCAACAAGTATAACACAAACTATGAGGCTCTAAGGTTGGCTGACTCAACTGCATTAGCTTTTAGGTGTTGGCAAGATTTTATCTAAGCTACTTACTACTAGTTGTTGTATTACCATTAACCCAGTTACATAGTAATTAATCAGAATTAATTATGTAACTACTGAGAACCATACCAAAACCATACCAAGGTAACCCCGAGAGGCACCTCCCTCGTCGGAAGGAGACAACCCCACTAATCAAAAGGAGGATCTGGGCCGCTCATAACCGTGAGCACGGCTAGTATACCAGTTTTACACTCTGCAGAGGTTGCACATCTTTACCCACAAGTCGTGAGCTACGCTAGAGGTTCATCACACTTCCTTAGGTGAGATGACTAGCGACTCACTACGAGGCCGTTACAAAGAATCTCGTTGGTAAGGCGTAACCGCGAGAGATAGGTCAGCGACGATGGGGCCCACCTCCGGGGGTACAAGCACAGGATCGCAATCCAAGCACAGACCAAGCCGGAGGAGCAGGGACCATTGAAGCTTACTACTCTTGCCCCGCAGGTAAGTTACTCCAAACCAAAAAGACCTAATTAGTAAGCCAAGTCTATCCCATTCTAGCCTTGTGGTAGCGCTGTTGTCCCAGGTTGTCGCTCTATGAACCGGTCCTTATGGAGAGTGGCCAACCAAGCACTAAGCACCGTGCTGGCCCCCTAAACCATGTTTCTACAAAAACCATCTTTTAACGAGACGTGAGCCACTCATCCACACAGAGGGCCACTCTCAGAATTAAGTTCAAGTAAACCATTAATCAAATTAATTAAAAAGGACCAGAGTGTGTTATAGCGCAGCAACCTAGCACAACTAACCAAAATGCAACCCAAAGGTATACATAAAGGATATAAAGTGGCTAGGAAAGTCCTTATAGGCATACAGTATTAAAATGCAGTATGAAATTGTAATTAAAGGTGATAGGTTGTTCATGTTATACTTGCCTTCCTCGTACTGCTCCTGCTGCTGCTCAAAGTGCTCGGAAGACGGCTGCTCCGGGTACTGGTACTGGGGCTCCTCAGATGGATCAACGTCTATTCACAAACACATGGCCAAAACAATGCACAATAATAAGCATACAAGCAAACACTAACAAAAACTAAGAAACAGTACATCAATAAATAAAAACAGCACACTAAACTAATCTAAAACTATTCTAGGCCAAAAACGCTAAAACGCTAAAAACGGAGCTAAAACGCATAATCTAGGCCAAAAACAAGTTATAGGGGCTTAATTGTAAGAAAACTGAAGTTCAAGGGGGTTTTCTGCTAAAACTGAGGGCCTAAACGCAATTAAACATTAACTCCAGGGTCTAACTCGCAAAATTAGTAGCAAAGGACGGCGGGTTCTATTTCCAGAAAGGCCAGGGGGTTATGTGCTAAAAATAGGACCAAACCGTAATTAGTTTTCTATACAGCTGGACCGCGGGTTGAATCCACTAAAACCCAGGGGCTCTTTATGAAGTTTGCCAGGCTGAAGGGGTACGCGCCGATCTGGATCGTTGGATCCAGATCTGATGGCCTGGGTTTTAAGGGCGCTGGATCTAATCTTGGCCGCTTGTTTCGGATCGAATGGCCGAGGCGGGTTGGACGCGCGGGCGGCGGCGCTGACCGCCGGAACAGGGCTTCCGCGGCGGAGGGGTCGCTGGAGTAAGCAAATCCGGCGCTCCCGGAGTCCGCTCGGGGTTCGGTTTGGCCATGGAGCACCGCCGTGGCGTACGTAACGCACTGGAGGCCACAGGAAGGCGGCTCGGGGCTGGGAACGGGCCCATCGACGGCGAGGGCGGTTCGGTGGCAAAGGAGCTCGCCGGGGTTAGCGTGGTCTGGCCCCTACGGTGTGCCAAGGGCGAATACATCTAGCACAAAAGGGATGGCGGGGCTTGGGTTGCTTACCAAGGGTTGGTCCGGGTGGGGGCGTGACGCAGGTGGCGCCGGCGGCGAGATCCGGCAGCGGACGCGGGTGGAGCTTCGCGGTCCGAGCGGCGCTGGGCTCCTCCGGGCTTGGATCCCCTCGAATCAAAGTGCCTAGGTGCTGCAGAAGTGGAACGGGGTCAGGGAGGGCACGAACATCAACGGCGGCGAGGAAACCAGCGGCGGCGCAACTCACCGGCGACAAGGCGGGTCGAAATTCCGGGTGAAGCGCGGTGAAACTGGCTGAGGAGATGATCGGGGGTGCTCCAGGAACTCAGACGGGGCTCCGGTGGGGGTTCTCGGTGGCCGTGGAACAGCAGAGCGGCGAGGGCACGGCGGCGCGGGGCTCTGCTCCGCTCGGAGCTCGGAGGGCAGCGGCTAGGGTTTGTTGGGGGCGCTGTGGATGGGAGCAGGGAGGTCCGCGGGGTGGTTTAAAGAGGGCGCCGGGATCTCGGCGTGCGCGCTCAAGAAGGAAACCGGCGGGGTTCTCGGGCGGGGATCACGGCTGGCCGTTGCGCGGCCGGGATAGGTGGGGAAGGCGGCCTGGCCAGGCGGGCCCGGGCGGTCAGCGAAAGCGGGGGTCGGGCGAGCGGGGGCGCGGGGTAGGCCGGCCTGCGGGGCGTGAGGAGATGGGCCACGCTGGCGCGAGCGCGCGTGCTGTGCCGAGGTGATGGTGCTGGGCCGGCACAGGGAAAAGGAGAGGGGAGAGGGGTCCGGGCCTGGGTTTGGTTCGGGCCGGGATCTTGGGTTGAGCTGGGTTTTGGGTTTCCTTTGGGTTTTTCCTTTTCTTTTTCTTTTTCTATTCCTAATTCAAACAAGTTTGAATTCAAATGCAAATTTGAATTCAAACCACACTCAATTAAAAGTATGCACCAGCTTGAATGCACAACAAAATTTAAACCTATGATAAAATTTTAATTACTTATAGAACAAAAATTTAGATTAAATGCAAGTCTAACACAATAAACCTTAGAAATTTAAATAAAGCCAATTAAATTTATTATTAAATGCTGAAATTTAAATTAGGGTGTTACAGTATGCCTATAAGGACTATCCTAGCCACTTTATATCCTTTATATATACCTTTGGGTTGCATTTTGGTTAGTTGTGCTAGGTTTCTGTGCTATAACACACTCTAGTCCTTTTAATTAAATTGATTAATAGTTTATGCAACTTAATTCTGAGAGTGGCCCTCTGTGTTGGTTGGAGTGGCTCACATCTCGTTAAAATTGGTTTTGTTAGAAACATGGTTTAGGGGGCCAGCACGGTGCTTAGTGCTTGGTTGGCCACTCTCCATAAGGACCGGTTCATAGAGCGACAACCTGGGACAACAGCGCTACTACAAGGCTAGAATGGGATAGACTTGGCGTAATAATTAGGTCTTTTTGATCTGGAGTAACTTACCTGTGGGGCAAGGGTGGTAAGCTTCTATGGCCCTCGTGCTGAGTGGCTTCGTCTATGCTTTATGTTGCGCCATATGTGCTTGACGCCCACTAGACCTGCTCCATGGTCGCCGATCCAACCCTCGCGGTTACTCCTTACCAACGAGATTCTTTGTAAAGGCCTCGTAGTGAGTTTGCTAGTCATCTCACCTAAGGAAGTGTGATGAACCTCTAGCGTAGCTCACGACTTGTGGGTAAAGATGTGCAACCTCTGTAGAGTGTAAAACTGGTATACTAGCCGTGCTCACGGTCTTGAGCGGCCCAGATCCTCCTTTTGATTAGTGGGGTTATCTTCCTTTGACGAGGCAGGTTCCCCGGGTGGCTTGGTTCAGTTTGGTTATCAGTAGATTCATAATTAATTCTGATTAATTACTATGTAACCGGGTTAATGGTAATTCATCAACTTGTAGTAATTAGTCTTAATAAAACTTTGCCAACACTTAAAAGCTAATGCAGTTGAGTTAGCCAACCTTAGAGCCTCATAGTTTGTGTTATACTTGTTGCGTACAAGTTGTGTACTCACGCTTGCCTCTTCTCTACTTTTTCCTCTTGGATACGCTACTGCTGCTCAGTTCCTGCCGAGGCGAGGGAGTTCACCCAGAGCTACCAGGAGTACGCGGACTTCTAGGCGTTCGTCTCCCAGTCGACGTCACTGTGGTGCCCTGCTCAGCTTCGGAGAGTTTTATTCGTATTTGTACTTCGCTTCCGCTGTATCAGACATTTTGTCATTATTGTAATAAATAACTTTTCGTACTCGTTTTATCATGTCTTATTCGTGATATGTGCTGTGATATACTATTCATTCTATTGTATATACATGTGACTTGATCCTGGCACGTATATGATTGCTTGGTTTATGTTCTTTTATAAACCGGGTGTTACACTGGCTCGCTGGGCCAGCTGGGGGGTGAGTTGGGGCCACGTAGGGTTTGGGTTTTTGGGCTGGTTTTGGACTTTCTAGTTTCTTCCTCTTTTCTACTTCTATTTCCTATTTCAAACTAATGCAAACCACTCAACTATTTGAATTCAAAAACAAATTCGAATTCAACCCTAGCACTCAATGTAACACCCGGTTTATAAAAGAACATAAACCGAGCAATCATATATGTGCCAGGATCAAGTCACACGTATATACAACAGAATGAACTGTATATCACAGCACATATCACGTAAAAGTTATAATAAAGCGAATACGAATATTATTTATTACAATAATGACAAAATGTCTGATACTGCGGAAGCGTAAAACATATACGAAGACTCTCGATGAAGCAGGGCGCCACAGGGACGTCGACTGGGAGATGAACACCTAGAAGTACTCGTACTCCTGGTAGCTCTGAGTGAACTCCCTCGCCTCGGCAGGAACTGAGCAGCAGTAGAGTATCCCAAGAGTTAAAAGTATAGAAGAGGCAAGAGTGAGTACACAACTCGTACTCAACAAGTATAACACAAACTATTTGGCTCTAAGGTTGGCTGACTCAACTGCATTAGCTTTTAAGTCTTGGCAAAATTTTATTAAAACTAATTACTACAAGTTGGTGGATTACCATTAGCCCAGTTACATAGTAGTTAATCAAAATTAATTATGAAACTACTAAGAACCAAACTGAACCAAGCCACCCGGGGAACCTGCCTCGGCAAAGGAAGATGACCCCACTAATCAAACGGAGGATCTAGGCCGCTCATGACTGTGAGCACGGCTAGTATACCAGTTTTACACTCTGCAGAGGTTGCACATCTTTACCCACAAGTCGTGAGCTATGCCAGTTGTTCATCACACTTCCTTAGGTGAGATGACTAGCAAACTCACTACAAGGCCGTTACAAAGAATTTCGTTGGTAAGGCGTAACCGCGAGAGTTAGATCAGCGATGATGGGGCCCACCTCACGGGGGTACAAGCACAAGAGCACAGCTCCAAGCACAGACCAAGCCGGAGGAGCAGGGACCATTGAAGCTTACCACCCTTGCCCCACAGGTAAGTTACTCCAAACCAAAAAGACCAAATTAATAAGCCAAGACCATCCCATTCTAGTCTTGTGCTAGCGCTGTTGTCCCAGGTTGTCGCTCTATGAACTGGTCCTTATGGAGAGTGGCCAACCAAGCACTAAGCACCGTGCTGGCCCCCTAAACTATGTTTCTAGAAAAACCAATTATTAACGAGACGTGAGCCACTCAAGCCAACACAAAGGGCCACTCCGAGAATTAAGTTGCATAAACCATTAATCAAATTAATTAAAAAGGACCATTGTGTTATAGCACAGCAACCTAGCACAACTAACCAAAATGCAACCCAAGGGATATATATAAAGGATATAAAGTGGCTAGGAATATCCTTATAGGCATACAATATTAAAATGCAGTATGAAATTTGTATTTAAAAGTGATAGGTTGTTCATGTTATACTTGCCTTCCTCAAAAGTTCTCCAGCTACTGAAACTGCTCTGAAGATGGCTCCTAGTACTAGTACTGATGCTCCTCCGGTAGCTCAACGTCTACTCACGATCGCAATGCCAAAACAAGTCCACAACATAAACATACATGCAAACAAGAGTAAACACTAAGAAATAGTACAACAATACATAAAAATAGCAAGAAAAACTAAGCTAGAACTACTCTACACATTACAACGATCGCGTGGATATAAAGAACGCCTAAAATGGAGCTAGAACGCGAAATCTAGGCCTAAAACAAGGTCCAGGGGTCTATCTGCAAGAAAACTGATGTTCCAGGGGTTTCTGGGCAAAAACTGGGGGCTTAAACATAATTAGACCTTAGATCCAGGGGCTACCATGCAAAACCAGCAGGTCTGGACTGCGGGTTCTAAAAAGGAAAAGCGCAGGGGTCTAAGTGCTAAAACAGGACCTAAAAGGAATTACTTTTGAACTGGACGGACTGCGGGTTGATTTCAAAGAAATCCAGGGTCTCTTTAGCAAAAAGACAAGGCTGAACCGGTATCTAAGGATTTGGGCCATTGGATCCAGATCTGAGGGTTAGAATTTGATGAGCTTTGGATCTAATCAGGGGCGTCAGGTTTAGATCGGGCGGCCAGGAACGCTGGGCCGTGCGGGGAGGCGGCGCGGCTCGCCGGAGCTCTGCTCCGCGGCGGGGCTCCGCCGGAGTTCAGCGATTCGGCGATCCAGGGACCTATTCGACTTGATTTTGGTTTGTACGCGATGCGCATGGCATCACGAGCACTTCCACGAGCTCGGCAAAGGGTTGTAGCACGGCAGAGCAGCCTGGCAACGGTGAGGCGGGGCGGGGCTACGCCGGCGAGCGATTCTCACCGGACAGTGAGGGCGCGCATGGGAAAAGAAGCGCTAACGGCTTCCTTACCTTGGTGTGCGGCTTCGCGAGCATGTAGTCGACGCTGAGGAGCAGCAGGGCCCCAGGTCCATGGTGGCGTGGCGGAGATGGGGTGGAGCTCGCGGAGTTGGGTGCTGCAGGGGTCCTCCGGGCCCCGGATCTTCACGGGCCGACGCGGGGTGTTGCTTCGGAGGAGTAACGGGGGGTCAGGGAGGTTCAGGATCACCGGAGGTGAGCAATTGCTCAGGGTTGGGCTCACCGGTGGCGATGGTCTCAGGATGAAATCCGGTGCGCACCAGGGCCGGGGTCGGGGTAGCGAGCTCTGGGATGCTTCCTGGCACCGGTGCGAAGCGATTGCGGGGCACGTGGAGGTTTGTGCTGCAGCGGAGCGGCGGGACTGCAGTGGCGCAAAGGGCTCTGCGCGGCGGAGCAGTGCGGAGCAAGGGGAAGGCAGCGCTAGGGTTTGGGTGGGGCGACAGGAGGAGAGTTGGATGCGGGCGAGGCCCAGGGGCGCGTTTAAAGGGGGAGGCCGGGCCTCGGCGTGTGGGTCCAGGAAGGGGGGCTCGCCGGAGATTGCGGCGTGATGGTTGCGCGAGAGACGCGGGGAGGAGAGGGATGATAGGCGGGGCCAGCACGTCAGCGAGGTAGGGCCGCGGGGTTGAGCGAGCGCGAGGTGGCTGACAGGCAGGGACGCACGCGCGCGGTGCGGGCTGTGGCTGAGTGTGGATGACACCTGTGCCACTTCTTTCAGTGGGACATGGCGCACGGCGCTCGGGTTGAGTGGGAGCGGGGGTGAGCGCAGGGGAGGCCGAGCGGCTAGCATGTGGGGCCGCGACGTCGGAGAGGAAGGCGAGCGCACGGAGCGCGGGCTGCAGGCGCGCTGGGCTGCGATGCTTTGGGCCGAGCACTGGGCGGAGCCGAGCTGGCGCTACGGGCTGAGCGAGGAAAAGGAGGGAGGAAGCTGGGCCCGCGGTGATAAAGGGAAAGAGGACTGGGCCGGACGCGTGGGAGCGGGCTGCGCTGGAGTGGGCCAGACGCGGGAGATGAAGTGGTTTGGGCCTGCTACTACGTGTGGGTTGGGCCGCGAGGAGAGAGAGTTGGGTTGCCTTTTGAGTTTTGGGCCGGGTTAGCTGGGTTGGGTGCTGGGCTGGTGTGGGGGAAAGAAGTGGGAGCCGGGCTGGGCTGCTGGGCTGCGAGAAAGAAAGGTTGGGCTGGTTTTGGGTTTTATGTTTTTCTCCTTTTCTCTCTTCTAATTGGAACCAAACCCAAACTAATTGAATTTAAATTCAAATTTGAATCCAACACAAGCACTCAAACTAATAAAAGAGATGCTCCAGCATGAATGCAACAACACAATTTAAACTTAGACAAAATTTAATTGCTTTAGGATCAAGATTAGATTAAATGCAAGTCTAAACACAATAAACCTTAGAAATTTAAATAAAGCCAATTAAATTTATTATTAAAGCTGAAAATTAACTTAGGGTGTTACACTCAAACAATTAAAGCAATGCACCAGCATGAATGCATCAACAAAGTTAAACCTAAGAAAATTTTAATTACTTGTGAGACAAAAATTAGATTAAATGCAAGCCTAAGCATAATAAACCTTAGAAATTTAAATAAAGCCAATTAATTTATTATAAAATGCTGGAATTTAAATTAGGGTGTTACAAATTTGTAAGTTCCTCGGGTGATCTCTCGGATCGCTCAAGTGTGTTTCATTCCTCACCAAGGCCTTTTATGCGCCTTTCTTTTCCATCCTACTTCTAATGGCTCTTTTTCTTTGGTGGATCTGTAGGTATGGAGGATATTAAGGCAGACTTGCTTCTCATATTTTGCTAAGTCAAAGATGGGATCCAAAGGAGAAACAAGTCATAAGCCTTGATCAAGATGTGCAAGTGTGTGGATATTTTTGGTGGATGATGGATGAAAACTCCTTTATATGAATTCTCTCTCCCTTGTAATATATTTGGTCTGGGCTATATTTTCTTCTTCTTCTTTTTTGACATGCCTTGTGGACAAGTGGCATACCTTCTTTGGGTATGCATCTTCTCTTTTCTCTTTTCTTTTTTTTTGACATGCCTTGTGGGCATGTGGCATACCTTCTTTGGGTATGCATCTTTTATTTCTTTTTTATAGCCCATTCATTATGATGATAACTTTGGAGAGAAATAGGCATGGCACAACATGGAGTTTTATTTGTGGGTGGACGGAGGATGTACTTACTATATTCCAAGTATAGAAGTATAGCATGTGAGTTGACGTGTACGTGATCTTGATCATGGGCATATGAAATGATTCTCTCAAAGGGTTACAACAATTTGACAAAGCTCAATGAGAAAACAAGTTGCATATGTGGAAAGGCTTTTCAAACTTGTAACTCATATGACTCTGGATGGGAATTGCATATCGCCGAGGAACTTTATTTTATTTTTGTATTTTTGAAAAGAACAGCTCCGGATATCAAGCATCACGTAGGAGAAGATCATAACAACTCTTTTCAGCCATATCATAACCCACTATTGACACTCACTAACGACCATTTCCAGGTGTGAACTTGATTAGAAAATCATGAGAGTTTGCGTTTCTTACACACATCCTTATCCAATAAAGTTCCTAAATCACATTTTACCTTTTAGAATATGCAAGTTGTGTTTTCAACCTAATATGCAGGTTACAAGCACACTTTGACCCGACAGAAAATCACAAAAAATATCAGAGTACCGATTTAGGCTCAAATGGACCAAGTGAAGCCCAAAAACTGAAGCAAACCCAGTTGGGGCAGGCCGTGCCTCAACATTAGGACAAGGGGATACCAAGTCAAGCCCACTCCAGGAAGTTGGGGGCGGTTGGCGGCCCGGGCAGGCCGACCGACCTACCTGGTCAGCCGGCTAGGCCCGTGGGCCCCACCGCCTCAACCAAGGCATGTGGCGCTTCCCAGTTGGCTCACAACGTCGGTTTGGGGTGCTGCGGCTGGTGGCTCCCTGCTATAAATAGAAGGGGGTAGAGAATAGAACACACACACACACACACATGAACACACACACACACACACACACCACATCTCTTCCTCTCTTGCATTCCTTGCATAGTCTTTAGGCTTAGTGGAGTTTAGGAGAAGTCTAGGAGTCACCGAGTCGCCGGAGTTGCTCGAGAGTCTGGTATGGGTTCATCTCTAGCTCTCTCTTGTAATATTCGGTCGTTTGTAATAGAATTAGACTATGGTTACCAATATCTGCTTGAAGTATATTCTGAGTTACCGATATCTGCCAATAAACCTGAAAGTTCCATGGGTTGCATATGCTTGATCCGGGTCTAAGTTGTTGTGAGTTTAGATATGGTAAATAAGGCTATGCAAGCTTGTTCTAGTGATGCTTGAAGTCTGGAGTTGTTTTCGAAAAAAAGAATTTTTTTTTAAAAAAATTAAAAGGCAAGTTTCCCAGTGATATGTAATGTCCTACCAGAGCCATATGTCATATTCCATGAAAAACCCTTATACATATGCTGCTTGATATTCTGTTGAGTTTTGTAAAATTAGGTGACCCTAGTAAGATGCTCTTCATGCTTTCTCAATCATAAGCACGTACACATCTCATCCATTTGTTATATTCCAACACTGGGAATTAGCGCCACCATCCACTTCACATGTATAAATGCTCCATGTCTTGGTGATCTCTCTCGTAGAACATTCTTGAAATAAAATAAAGTCAGATTATGGTTGCCCTAAAAAGAAGAGAAAAGATGGCATGCCAAAGAAGCATGACCCAAAAAAAAGGAGAGAAAAAGGGAGTAACCATGTCTCAAAAAAAGAGAGAGAGAGAGAGAGACAGGGATGATTCGAGAGAGAAAAGCCATTACCTCAAGGAGTAAGCCATATTCATCCATCTATCCATCCATTCATACACTTGCACCTTTTGATCGAGATTGCATGACTTATTTCTCTATGGATCCTCTCTTTGACTTTACAATAAATAGAATACAAGTGTGCCCTGTTCTTATCCTACCTTGAGCTCCATAAAGGCTTGTAGTAGTAGGGAAGATCAAAGGCAAACACTGCCCTGGTAAGGAAATACAAGATGAGTGCCCGAGAGAGTTATCCTGGAGCTTTGCCATGTTTTCAAAAATCTTTCAAAAAAGTGTCTCCAGATGGATTGAGGATCTATGAACATGTAAGTACTGCTTTATGCACCATTCTAACTCTTAACAGCCCAAGACAAGGAGACAGCTAAAAAGCCCCATGAGGGAGTAAGGTAATTGAGCAAAAGTATGCTAACCAACTTATTTAAGCTTATAGATGAATCTCTTTGCTTCAGACTATGACACGACAGGTAAGGTACGAGTCAAAATGATTTTCTGATCAACAACCTGATTTGTCCTACTTTGCTCGGGATGAGCAAAGGACAGCTTGGGGGATCTTGTTGACGGTCACTAATGACCATTTCCAGGTGTCAACTTGATCAGAAAATCATGAGAGTTTGTATTTCTTACACACATCCTTATCTAATAAAGTTCCTAAATCACACTTTACCTTTTAGAATATGCAAGTTGTGTTTTCAAGCTAATATGCAGGTTACAAGCACACTTTGGCCCGACACAAAATCACAGAAAATATCAGAGTACCGATTTAGGCTCGAATTGACCAAGTGAAGCCCAAAAACTGAAGCAAACCCAGCTGGGGCAGGCCGTGCCTCTACTTTAGGACAAGGGGAGACCAAGACAAGCCCACTCCAGGAAGTTGGGGGCGGTTGGCGGCCCAGGCAGGCCCACCGACCTACATGGTTTGCCGGCCAGGCCCGTGGGCCCCACCACCTCAACCAAGGCACGTGGCGCTTCCCTGTTGGCTCACAACATCGGTTTGTGGTGCTGCGGCTAGTGGCTCCCTGCTATAAATAGAAGGGGGGTAGACAATAGAACACACACACACACACACCCCCACACACCTCTTCCTCTCTTGCATTCCTTGCATAGTCTTTAGTCTTAGTGGAGTTTAGGAGAAGTCTAGGAGTCATTGAGTCGCCGGAGTTGCTCGAGAGTCTTGTATGGGTTCATCTCTAGCTCTCTCTTGTAATATTCGGTCGTTTGTAATAGAATTAGACTATGGTTACCGATATCTGCTTGAAGTATATTCTAAGTTATCGAGTATATGCTTCTTGTCATGGTTACATTATTATTCAATGCTTGCATTACATGATCGCCCTGTGCTGGAGATGGTTAGTCTTTTGTTCTTAGAACTCTATCAACTGCTCCAGTATTCGTATGATTGCTCTAGTGTGATGTCTGTCCATCCGGAGGGTGGGGGCTCCGCGCGGGACACTAGAGTATCCCTTACTAGTGTAGACATGGTGTCTAGATTAGCAAAGAGTTGCTGGATGTCAACTATACCCACGGTTTGTAGAGGTAGCCGGCAGGTGGTGACAGCCTTGTCTATGCCTTTTAGTAATCCTCCACATTTGGTATGGGGGGTAGGAGGTAAATAAAGTCGTCGGGGTGTACGGGCTCCTCCCGTTACTTCGATAGCAATCTCCCTGCTGTGTAGTTTAATCTGTGACGAGCTAACTAATGAGAAAGTGTAGATATAGCTAGCCTAGCACAGCTGACTCGAGCCCTGACTTTTACCTTGCTCCCGGCCTAAAGTAACCTTTATTCTTTTATCCAAGAGAGTAGTTTGTGTGTGTGTCACACTACCTCCTACCATGTTATTATCTTACCCCTGTTTATGCACGAGAATATCTAATCTAGATAGAGCTCACCAACTGATCTATATATTCTCTCACTCATCGCCTTCCCTGCGGAAATATAAATGACACCCTAGTATACTCCCGGGTAAAATGCTACAGCGGTATTCTGTGCGCTTGTGGATCTATTCGTGGTTCCTAAAATACTGCGTCCCAAATTGGCGTCTGCGGGCGTCATCGCTAGGTGACGTTGGTAGGCGCCAACACCCACAACAACCTAGATTCGAATTCTACTTTTCGCTACCCACAAGTTTTAAGCTTAAGGTTTGAACAACTAGCCACCAAACTCAAAACTTAGGAAGAGCATAAGGTTGTAACTAGGCATATGAAAGGAATTGACACAGAGCAACTATTCATCATCTCAATAAGGAAAAACTACACATGCTTACTACACATACAAGGTTTCATGCAAATTAACTAGGCATATTTGATATTAGTTACGAAAATTTTTATGGATTTTTAGTATTTTGCAAATTTTTGTTTGGTTTCATGCAAGGTTTTGAAAGTGGTAAACATAGAGTTTGATACAAGGTGTAACACCCTAATTTAAATTTCAGCATTTAATAATAAATTTATTTGGCTTTATTTAATTTTCTAAGATTTATTGTGTTTAGTATGGCATTTAACCTAATTTTTGTTCCTCAAGTATTTAAAATTTTATCATAGATTAAACTTTGATGTTGCATTCATGCTGGTGCATTAATTTATTTGTTTGAGTGCTAGTTGTGAATTCAAATTTGAATTTGAATTCACCTAGTTGTGTGTTAGTTTGAATTAGAAATAGAAAAGGAGAAAATGAAAGAAACCCAAACCCTGTCAGCCCACCAATACCCAAAGCCCGGCCCAGCTGGCTCCCTCCCTCAGCCCAGCCCGCGGGGCACAGCAGCCCAGCAACCAAACCCATGGCCCAAACACCCCGCTAGGCCCAGCTTCTTCTCTCTCCTCGCGGCCCAACCCGCACACGACCGGGCCCGCTCCACACCCCCGCCCGCGCCCCACTCATCGCGCTGCAGCTCGCGCTCAGCTCCGCGTCAACGCCCGACCCGCAGGCCCACCTGCCAGCGCCCACGCTCACTCTCACGCGCGCCTACTCTCTCTGCCACGCCGGGCCCGTGCGTCAGCGCCCTCCTCTCCCGTTCCTTCCTGGCTCCGCAACGGCCGCCCGAGATCACCGGCGAGGTCGCCGGGATCCTAATCCCGCTGCGCCCCGCCGCAATCCCCGCCCGGCCCCTTTAAACCCACCCGGCAGACCCCCTGCACCCCATCCACCCCACGCGCCGCCCAAACCCAAGCATCTCACCGCTCCGCCACGCCATCACCGCGCAGAGCCCCTGCGCCGCCGTGCCAGCGCTGCTCCACTGCTCCACGGCCAGCCCGAGGCACCGCGGAAGCTTCGCCTGTGCCCCAGGAGTTTCTCCAGGCCCGCAACCGCAACCCCGACCTGTGAAGCCTTTGGATTGGCGCCGGACGCCGCCGGAGGTGAGCCGGTCCGCCGCCGCAAATCCCACTCCCCTGGTTCCGCTCCGAGGCCGCTGACCTCCGTGGCTCCGTCGCAGGGACCTCGCACACCAATCCGCAGGGCTAGGAAGGCCGAAGACGCACCCCTGCGACCAGTCTGCGACCACCACGCCACCGCCGCCGCCGGACCTCGACATCTACCCCGCTCCGCTACAGCTCCTGCCCGATTCGGTGCTAGGTGAGCACAACCCTAGTCCCCTCTACGTTTTGCGCTAGAATCTGGTCACGTAGGCTGTTCCAGTGGCCGGGACACTCGCGCTACGGCGAGCGCCGCCGCGCTGACCCGCCGTCGCCTGTGCACACTCCGCCACGGACCTTCTCGAGCCCAACCCAGGCCCCAGGTGGGTCACGCGTAACACGCTGACCACGCCCGAACAAAGCACGGGTCGAAACGACCCCCGGAGGGCCGAAAACGGCGTACTCCGGCGACTCCCCACCACACGCCACCGCGAAATAACTCGCCGGCGACAAATCGCCGCCGCCCCTGCGCCAGTTAGGTCCGAGCCGTTTGATCGGAGACCGACGCTCGAGATTAGATCCCGATCCAGACAACCTTGAGCCCTCAGATCTCGATCCAACGGATCAGATCCAAACTTACCCCTTCACGCTGCTCCTTTTGCTAAAGAGACCCTGGGTTTTCATTGAATTAACCCGCGGTCCTAGTCTGCACAAAAGGAATTACGGTTAGGTCCTGTTTTTAGCACTTTAGCCCCTAAGCATTCTAGATTTAATACCCGCCGTCCAGACTGTTAGATTTTGCACGTTAGACCCCAGAGTTGTTCTTTAATTACGTTTTAGCCCTCAATTTTTGCAGAAAATCCCCTGGAACCTAGTTTTTCTCGCAGATAAGCCCCTAGAACATGTTTTTAGCCTAGATTATGCGTTTTAGCTCCGTTTTAGGCGTTCTTTATGTCCACGCGATCGTTGTAACACGTAGAATAGTTTTAGACTAGTTTAGCGTGCTGTTTTTATGTATTGATGTACTGTTCCTTAGTGTTAGCATTTGTTTGCATGTATGCTTATTGCTGTGCATCGTTTTGACGCTGATCCATCTGAGGAGCCCCAGTACCAGTACCCGGAGCAGCCGTCTTCCGAGCACTTTGAGCAGCAGCAGGAGCAGTACGAGGAAGGAAAGTGTAACATGAACAACCTATCACTTTTAAATACAATTTTCATACTGCATTTTTAATACTGTATGCCTATAAGGACTTTCCTAGCCACTTTATATCCTTTATATATATCCTTTGGGTTGCATTTTGGTTAGTTGTGCTAGGTGCCGCGCTATAACACATAATGGTCCTTTTTAATTAAATTGATTAATGGTATATGCAACTTAATTCTGAGAGTGGCCCTCTGTGTGGCTTGAGTGGCTCACGTCTCGTTAAAATTGGTTTTGTTAGAAACATGGTTTAGGGGGCCAGCACGGTGCTTACTGCCTGGTTGGCCACTCTCCATAAGGACCGGTTCATAGAGCGACAACCTGGGACAACAGCGCTACCACAAGACTGGAATGGGATGGTCTTGGCTTACTAATTAGGCCATTTTGGTTCGGGAGTAACTTACCGACGAGGCATGGGGGGTGGTGAGCTTCAATGGTGGCCAGGCTACGAGGCTTGGTGTGCGTACCCCTCGAGGTGGTTACCATCGTTGCGGAGCCTGATTCCTTAGCGGTTACACCTTACCAACGTGTCCTTTGTAACGGCCTCGTAGTGAGTTTGCTAGTCATCTCACCTAAGGAAGTGTGATGAACAACTAGCATAGCTCACGACTTGTGGGTAAAGATGTGCAACCTCTGCAGAGTGTAAAACTGGTATACTAGCCGTGCTCACGGTCATGAGCGGCCCAGATCCTCCTTTTGATTAGTGGGGTTAGCTCCTTCCGACGAGGGGGTGCCTCTCGGGGTTACCTTGGTGGTTTCGGTTTGGTTCTCAGTAGTTTCTTAACTAATTCTGATTAATTACTATGTAACTGGGTTAATGGTAATTCATCAACTTGTAGTAAATAGCCTTAATAAAATTTTGCCAAGACTTAAAAGCTAATGCAGTCAGTCAGCCAACCTAGAGCCTCATAGTTTGTGTTATACTTGTTGAGTACAAGTTGTGTACTCACTCTTGCCTCTTCTCTACTTTTTCCTCTTGGATACGCTACTGCTGCTTAGTTCCTGCCGACGCGAGGGAGTTTGCTCAGTGCTACCAGGACTACGAGGATTTCTAGGCGTTCGTCTCCCAGTCGACGTCCCTGTGGCGCCCTGCTCAGCTTCGGAGAGTTCTTTTATCGTATTTGTACTTCGCTTCCGCTGTATCAGACATTTTGTCATTAATGTAATAAATAACATTCGTATTCGCTATATTATATCTTTTTACGTGATATGTGCTATGATATACTGTTCATTCTGTTGTATATACGTGTGACTTGATCCTGGCACGTATATGATTGCTCGGTTTATGTCTTTTTATAAACCGGGTGTTACACAAGGTACCTCTCATGGGGGTCCTCCCCCAAGCTGCTTCAGGCTCACTGCTGTTGGTTGGGGTTAAACCTAGCCCAACTGTAGTAGGCCCTCCACTCCTCCTCGGTCTGCTGCTGTTGCTGCTCCAGGTTGCGGATCCTCTCGCCTGTGTATCGCTGCTAATTTTGAGTTGACTCGATGTGCTAGCCCAGTGACTCATCGATGTTGGTGGTGGGCATGTTCAGCTCACCCATCTGCCGAGTCAGAGTGGCGAAACCTCTGGACGAAGCTGTACGTCGCGGGGGTCCACTAGAGCTGGAGTTAGTGGACCAGTGCCCTGAGGCCTGCCGTGCCCACTCTAAGGAACTGGCACTCTACCATGACGAACCTCCAGCCTCATATTGCTGCGGTTGAGGCTGAGGTTGCTGCTGCATGAATTCCTCCCTTCTGGCCCTGCTTCTTGTAACCCTGCCAGGAAGGCCAGAAACACTATGCCGGTGGCTTTCCTCTTGTGGAACAAGAGGGATGGTTAGCGAACGGCAGTTATACAAATGATACCCCACGTTTGGCAACAGGATTTCATTCGCATAACCGAGCGAAAAGAAAATCAAGGAGTCATCCGGGCCTTTCTTGAGCGTGTGGCCTTGAACCAAATATGCCTCATCGATCATAACACAGGGCTCCTCAATGAAGGGAACGGGGTTCCCGTCTAAGATTCCCATGTTTGATGCGATGCGGGTAACCAAAGAAGTGCATTCAATAGGACCCATCATCCAAAAATTTGTGAGCCATTGCTTAACCATTGCTTTTGTAGGGGAGATTTGGATCATGTTAACCATGGCATATAATATGATCAACTCATTGTTTCGCACTGGTCATGGATCATCTCTTGGAAAGAGAGTGATAGCCACCCACTTGTGCATCAAACGAAGAGTCGGATTTTGAATGTCATTGCACCAAGGTGCAAACTTGCCATGAACAACTTGACCCGAAATCAAACCCCAAAACTCATGTCGATCAAAACCGTGGCAAGCTTTTGCAAGGGAAACTGGCAAGCGCGCACTAAAACTAAGGAGGTGGCTGAAATTTCTCCAATTAAAATAGTGTTCAACTCCAAAAAGTCGGAAAGAAACACCATCATCCACCTCCCGAAGAGTGCAAAGAAACTGGATGGTGAGGAGATGAGAACCATTCTCCTCAACGGGCACAAAACCATCCCATCCAACCGCATGTCAAACACGAGCGAAGTCAACGTCCATACCTATTTTTTCGAGAAGGTCCGGATCAAAGGCTCTAGTTTGACCAAAGCTTCGATTCTTGATCATGGTGTAGGCTTGACGCTCATAGTCATCTCGTAAGTCGAGGTATGGTGCATCATCTTCATCTATCTCCATGTCCTCGGCTTACGGTTCTGCAGCTTGCACCTCAAGCTGTTCTTCTTGTTCGTTTTGCTCATAATCCATTGTGGTCAGTGTCGGTGTAGGTTCGGAGGAATGATGAGAGCTTGACTCACCCCGTGAACGGGACGAGCCTGACCCCATCATCCTCTTGAGAGCTCCGGAAATCTTACATCCTGCACTTCTCATACTTGCAACAAGAACGAACAAGAACGAACGAGAACAACTTGATTCGCGTTACGTCAGTGAAATGAAAATGAAACTCTTACCCGAATGTTGTTCCTCCAAGTGTGTGGACAATCTTGCAGCAAAGAAATGAGAGAGAGAGAGTATTCTTATGATCAAATTTGAGCCAAAATCCAATGGAAACCCGAGCAAGAATGTGCGAGAGGGAGTGAGAGTGAAGAGAGTGAGCATGAGAGCTTCTCACCCCTCTCTCGGCCTCTATTTAAAGAGAAATTGTCGTGTGCACCCGAGGAGAGGCAAGCCACAACGGTCAGGTAGCCGTTGGAGAAGGTGGGGCCCATGAGACGTTGGCCCTGGGTCGGCCGACCTGTGGGGTTGGCCAGCCCCAGGGTGGGCCCCTTGGTGCCCCCATTTGGCCAGGTGATTCCTCAACGGTTATAAACATTGAAAAAATGGTGCACGACCGAAAGTTTGCTCAAAAAGATGTCCAAATTTTTCCCAAAGGATTTTAAAACTCAGAAAATATTTTTAGTATTTTTTTGTGGAAGGGGAAAAATTGCTAGAAAAATTCCAGCATGCAGAAAATAATTTTGAAAATTCCAAACATGCAGTGGAGAAATCAAATGAGGTGCAAAGAGAATTTGAAAAGGGTGGAGAAAGTAAATATGAGATAAATACCAATTTACCTTTGGCAGGGGCGCGTCATTTAAAGTCCGATGTGCACGACTTTTCTCCATCATTCTTACCATTGGTCGGCTCGTCCTGGAGAACTGGACGAAGCCGAACTCTCGACCTTCCACCACACCTTCTTTGGTTTCTTCTTTCTTTTAGGTGTGGAAGGTTGGTGTTCTGGCTGGGGCTCTGGTGCACCCCAGAGTGCTTGCCCTTCGCTGTCTTGTTGAATCATGAAGCGCTGCTCTTCCCTTTTCTTGAACCTGAAAAACATATCCTCCCTTCCGACGCGAAAGCGGATTTCTCCCTTTCCGACATCGATCCTTGCCTTGGCGGACCTTAGGAAAGGTCGCCCAAGCACGAGGTCGACTCCAAGGTCGCCCTCCATATCCATTACCACAAACTCGGCAAGGACGAAGGAGTCTCGCACTCATACGAAAATGTGTTCGACTGTCCCTTCGGGATACCAAATGGTCGAATCTGCAAGCTGTACGAGCATAGTTATTGGGGAAAGAGCAGGATATTCAAGTGCTTCATAGATTACCTTGGGAATTATGTTTATGCTTGTCCCCAGATCGCATAGGCATCGTTCGAAGTGTTTGATGTAGATTGAGCAGCTGATCATGGAGACCCCTGGATCCTCTTGCACCGCTGCCACCATGCCATCCCAAACGTCGTTTCTTGGGGATTGTACTTGCCTGCATGGTTATTGCGTGGTGGCCTTCGGGACGAGTTACCCCGTCTGGTGAACACCATACTGACATTTTCTACGGGAGTCTCGGGTTGGCCCAGGATCTTCTCGCTCTCAACAGCAGTAGCAATTTGTGCAAGCTGGATTTCGATCATTTTATTGAAACTTAACTGATTTTTAAGCGTGGAAGACAAGGTTGCAAGCTTAACATTTAGACTTTCCAGGGATTTCTCATTGGCCAAAAGCTTTTTATTTATATTTTTGTTGATTTTAACTTGGCCAAGAACAAGTTCTCTCAAGGGAGGTTGGTTCGAATTGAAATTCGAATTGTAAGAAGGATTGTATTTATTACCTTCCTGAAATGGTGGACATGGCTGGTTCCACCCCTGGCCTCCTTGTTGTGGACGGTACTCGTTATTGTTATTGTTGTTGAGATATGCACAGTCTTCACGGGTTTCGGGGCAGTCGTTCCCCGAATGTCCATCATTTCCACTGACTTTGCACGTGAAGTGCGATTCTATGGCACGAGCATAGTTTTCTCTATGCTTCTTGAATTCTGCCCTTTCGCTGAGATGCTTCAGTAGGAGGTCCATCTTGGCAACGATCATATCCGGGTACCTCCCAGTCGAGTAGTTCTTCAGTAGGAGGTCCAGCTTGGCAACGATCATATCCGGGTACCTCCCAGTCGAGTAGTTATCTCCCGACTGGGTACTTACTCGGCGAGGACCACTCTGCACGACTACCCGGCGGACAGGCACTCGGCTGGATGTCAGAAGGTTCCTATGAGGATTAGGATCAAGGCGCAGATGTGTATTCTAGATATCTAGGTATCTCGACCGACCTGATTCCATGTAACAACTCGAGTAGATATCTTCTCTTACTTGTAACCCATGGCACCTGGCCTATAAAGGCGTCCTGAGGGGACCCATCCATTGATCTTTGACCCCATCTACACCTTTCATCGTCAAGCTCAATACACAACATAGGACATAGGGTATTACGCTCCCGAGTGCCCCGAACTTGTCTAAACCCTAGCGTCAACTCACAACCATCTAGTACTTGGCTCCGGAATCCCCTCTTCACCTACAAATCTACTGCCGGGCATACCCCTAGAGGACTTGCCGAATAAGCAATCCGACAGTTGGCGAGCCAGGTAGGAGAGATTTCTCAGGAGTCCTTGCAGCGAGCTCAATGGCAGCAAGATCCGGCGTCTTCTTCTCCGCCAACGTCAGCATCCAGATAGAGGCCGCCGCCGGATTCGCCTTCACCTTCGGTAGTTTCCCGAAAACTACTGTTCCTCGGAACCCACCGACTAGCCCATCGATCACCGATAGCGGCAACTCCACCAACATCAGATCCGATCTGACGGCTCAAAGCTCCATCACTCGTTGAGTTTCCAAACTTGACATCAATGAACCTCCGATCGTTCGCCCTAGGGCGACGCGTCGGCCAGTCATTTGCAACAACGATCTAATCTCCGAAATAGATCATGTCACCAAGTCCCTTGCCGAGTGCATTCAACTCGGCTAGACTATGCTGGGTCGTCCGGGCGACTCGGCTGTCCTCCCGTATGGGCTCCACAACAACTCCGCGGCCTATTCGGATCAGATCCGAGTACGTATGGGCAACCTGCGCATCACCAAGTTGGACCAGTCCGAATCGGATCAGATCCAATCTGATCCGCCCTCATCTACTGAGGTTGGGTATCTCGCGGCCATCTTCACCCTCCCACCCAACCGCAGCAACCCCGACGGCCGGCGCCAGATCTCGGTTGTCTCTGTGGACTCCGAATCCTTCACCGGTGAGGACGACCAGCAGAGGGCGGAATGTCTTTACCGCAACGGCCTCCGCGTCGACCGTCGGGCCAACAAGCAAGTCATCCTTCAGACCGAGGAAGATCTCGAAAATGATGAGCGTCGCAACCCCAGTGTTGCACGGAGGCGTCCATCATCGCCAAGGCCCAGGAACCTCGAAAATGAGTTTGTCCTGGATTACGACAGTCATCAAGTCTTCGCCACGCCATCCGCCAACATGGCCGTCGTCCTCCAGGTATTCGAGGGACTACCCCAAACTCCTGAGATTGCAAAAGCTCACGCTTGTCTGCATGTTGCAGCAACCTTGGGCCAGGGCCTGAGAAGGGAGTACTCCAACCGCTGCAGGCAATCAAGCTCCAACCGCTCGGTGCGTCCTCGTCGCTGTGATGAAGAAGTCGACCAGCCCGACCTTCGCGACCATTTCGCCTGCTGAGATCTTCGACCCCGCATCGACAACCGTCATCGCCAACGGGACAACGCTGAGCGGGAATGATGTCGTTGCTACGACGATGAGCATGGTGCACCCGACCACATCCGCAACAACCGCGATCGCTGACCCCGCGACGACGACTACGACCTAGCAAACGACTTGGACAGCTTCTCTGCCTTCTCCGACAGGTTGCAAGCCATCCAGTGGCTCGCGACCTTCAAGCTGGTCGGCATCGAAAAGTTCGATGGCGAGTCCGACCCCAAGACATGGCTGCACACCTACTCCATTGCCGTCCGAGCAGCGAACGGCAACAACGACATCATGGCGGCATACTTCCCGGTGATGATGAGCCGGCAAGCACAGAACTAGCTCGAGTCTCTTCCTGCCGGCTCGATCAATAGCTGGCAGGACCTCTGCACCACCTTCGTCCAATACTACCAAGCAGCCTGCCCGGGCCCCAAAACCAGATGGGATCTGGGCAGCATCACGCAACAGCCTTCCGAGTCCCTGTGTGATTACATCAAAAGGTACTTTGCTAACCGTAATACAATTATGGAAGTTGATGACAGGGACGTGATCTATCACTTCAACCAAGGCTTCCTTAGCATCGAACTATGGAGAAAGATGTTTGAGTCCAACCCCAAGACCGTCTTCGACATGATGGCCATCGTCAACAAGCACGCCGACATGGAGGACGCCGAGCATGCACATCGCCGCCACAAGGACCGCTGTGAGCTCGCCGATCATCCTAGGCAAAGGGACGACAACCCGGCTTGCCCAAGCGGGGATCGTCCACCACGTCACGGCAAGAACCGCGACCACGCCGAGTCATCCAAGGCCCGCGATCGCAAGCGCGGCCCCGACAATAACGTCGTTGTCGCCGACCGGCCTCAGCAACGTACCTCCCTTGACCTGGAGGAGCTCGACAGGCTTGTCGACTCCAAGTACCCCAGGCACAAAGACGCCAACCACACCGTGCGAGAATGTCACGCCCTCTCCAATAGCGTCGCACCAGAGGAACCCAAGCGGCCCAGGCTCGATGACCGTGAAAGGCCGGGTAGCTCCAGAAGCTCCCGCGGCCGTGGCCGCCGAAACCGCTCCCCAGTCGAGACGAGGAGGACCAGCAGGGCAACAGGTCACCTGGCACCTTCCAGGAGGAGCAACGGGTGGTTAATATCATCTTCGAAGGCTCCAGCACCCCGTCCTGCAAGCGCAGCATTAAGCTGCACAATCACGATGTCAACTCCATGTTCAAGCACCCGGTTGAACCTCTTCGCTGGTCGGAAATCCCTATTACCTTTGACCGACGCAACCACTGGGTTCACCTGCCTAGGCCAGGTGCTTACCCGCTCGTGGTCAACCCGGTGATACGCCAGATCCGTCTGGCCAGGGTACTCATCGACGGGGGCAGCGCCCTCAATATCATCTTCGCCAAGACTCTGGAGGACATGGGTTTCGACATGACCAAGATGGTTCCTTCAGACCAGGACTTCTACGGCATCATCCCGGGTGCCGGCTCAACTCTGGTTGGCAAGGTCACCCTCCCCGTCACCTTCGGCACCTGGGACAGCTACCACACAGAGTCCATAATCTTCGAGGTGGCCTTGTTCGAGACTTACTACCACGCTATAATGGGAAGACCAGCTCTCGCCAAGTTCATGGTGATCCCCAACTACACATATCTTCTCTTGAAGATGCCGGCTCCAAACAGAGTCCTTTCCATCCACGGTGACATCCAGACGTCTCACTCCCGTGAGACGGAAAACATCAACACCGCTGAGGCCCTGGAGAGAAGCAACAACCAGGCCATGGTCGCTCAGGCGGCAAAAGCCCTCACAATGGACCAGCTCCAGAAGCCGTACAACAACTCGGCACCAGAGTCCCAGCTGCACCCTGACAGCCAGACAAAGGTGATCGTCCTCAGCGACCACCCCGATAAGACAGCCTTAATCGGAGCCCACCTCGGCTCCGCATAGGAACTCGCGCTCACCTCTTTCCTCGTGCCAACTGGGACATCTTCGCATGGAAGCCCTCTGACATGCCAGGCGTACTAAGGGAGGAGGCTGAGCACTCCTTGGATCTCAACGAGAAGGCGCGACCCATCAAGCAACGGCTGCATCGCTTCACTCAAGATCGAAAGGAGGCTATTAGGGTAGAGGTAACCCAGCTCTTAGCCGCTGGTTTTATCCGAGAAGTCACACATCCAGAGTGGTAGGCAAATCCAGTCCTTGTAAAAAAGTAAAACAGCAAATGGGGAATGTGTGTTGATTACACGGATCTCAACAAGCACTGCCCTAAAGACCCTTTTTCTCTCCCGCACGTTGACCAGGTTGTTGACTCGACAGCTGGGTGCGCGCTTCTCTCTTTTCTCGATTACTACTCCGGCTACCATCAGATTGCCTTGAAGAAGTCAGATCAAGAGAAGACATCATTCATTAGGCCCTTTGGGGCGTACTGTTACAACACCATGATGTTCGGCCTCAAGAACGCAGGCGCCACCTATCAGAAGGCCATCCAGAAATGCCTCCAGGGGCAGATCGAGCACAACGCCGAGGCTTACATGGATGACGTTGTCATCAAGACTAGGTCCAGTGATCAGTTCATTGCCGACCTACGAGAAACATTTGAAAATCTCAGGAGATTCAAATGGAAGCTCAACCCCACCAAATGCGTCTTCGGTGTCCCGGCAGGCAAACTACTTGGCTTCATCGTAAGCAGCCGGGGAATCGAAGCCAACCCAACAAAGATCAATTCTATCAGATTCATGAAGCCACCCAGGTGCAAGAAGGATCTGATGAAGCTTACAGGGTGCATGGACGCCTTGAGTCGGTTCATCAGTCGACTCGGCGACAGAGGCCTGCCCTTCTTCAAACTTCTCAGGAAGTCAGACAAATTCGAGTGGAATGTGGAAGCCGCCGCAGCCTTCCAGCAGCTAAAAGATTTCCACACAACTCCACCAGTCTTAACAGCTCCAGAAGATGGAGAAATGGTACTCCTCTATATCGCGGCAACTACGCACATGGTCAGCACTGCCCTGGTCGTCGAACAAGACGAGCCGGGCCATGTCTACAAAGTACAATGACCCATCTACTTCATCAGTGAAGTACTCGGTGAGTCCAAGATGCGCTATCCTCAGGTGCAGAAACTCCTCTACGTGATCCTCATCACATCTAGGAAGCTGTGCCACTACTTCCAGGCGCACAATGTCAAGGTGGTTTCCTCCTTCCTCGTCGACGACATACTTCACAACAGTGACGCCAATGGCCGAGTCATCAATTGGTCGATTGTAACACCCTAATTTAAATTTCAGTATTTATTAATAAATTAATTGGCTTTAGTTAAATTTTCTAAGGTTTATTGTGTTTAGTTGGCATTTAATCTAATTTTTGGCTCCTTAATTAATTAAAATTTATCATAGGTTTAAATTTTTGTTGCATTCATGTTGGTGCATACTTTTATTTGAGTGTGGTTTGAATTCAAATTCAAATTTGAATTCAAATTTTGTTTGAATTAGATTTAGAAAGGAGAAGAGTAGGAAAAAGAAAACCCAAACCCTTAACCCAGCCCAAACCCAAACCCACAACCAAAACCCAACCCAACAGCAACCCAACCCAGCCCTTTCCTACTCCCGCAGGGGCCCAGCACGCTGGCCCAGCCGGCCTCCCCGCGGGCCCAACTCGCGCGCCCCGGCCTGCTCCCACGCCGCACCCGCTCCGGCCCAGTCCAGCCAGCGATCCCCGCTCGCCCGCTCCTCAGCCCGCGAGCACGCTCCCTTGCCTCACCCCGCTGACCCCCCCGGACCCACTGTCAGCCCGCTCAAGCACGCCCGCAGAGCGCACGCCCCGCTCGCCCGACCCTGCTCTCGCTGACCCGCTGGCCCCACCCTCCAGGCTCTCCTTCAACCTCGCGCAACGGCTGCGCTCGGCCCGCCGAGATCCCCGGCGAAACCACCGGGGGTTTCCTTCCCCAACCGCGCCGCAATCCCCGGCCTCCCTGCTTTAAACGCCCAAGCCGCACCCCTCTGCACCCTCACCCCACGCCAAAGGCCGCCGCAAGCCCTAGCGCCGCCGCCTTGCCCAGAACAGAGCCCCCGCCACCGGTGAGAGACTCCGCCCGGTCGATTCCGTGCCGCCAGCCTTCCTCGCGTCTCGCTGACCCCTCCCCTTGTTTCGCAGCCCAAATCTGAAGCTGCCGTGGGGATCCAGGAGTCCCGGGGACCCCTACGGCGCCACCTCCCCGAGAACCGCCGGTGCGCCGCCGCTCGTCACCGACGCCGTCGTCTCTGCACGCCTTCACAGCTCAATTCGGGCCTAGGTGAGCACCACACCGACCTGTTTCCTCTTTCTGCACCCATGGTTTGGCACGAACTCAGCCCGAACGCACGCGCCGGCGAAGCCTCGCCGCGCCGAGCCGCCACCACCCTTGACCTCCCCGCTCTAGGCCTCTCAGAACCCCAACAACCCCATAGGAGGTTTACGCGTGCCACTAGCTTCCTCCCAGGCCAAGCGGCACCCCGTTTCGAGCTCTGGAACGCCGGGTTCGCCTACTCCGGCGAGCTCGCCGCCGCGGAGCCACGCTCCGGCGGTTAGCGCCGCCGCCCGCGCGCCCGAAAAGACCCTGGCCACCCGATCTCAGATGGGCGCTCCAGATTAGAACGGCGCCCCCTTTGATCCTAGCCGCTAGATCTGGATCTGACGGTCCAGATCTGAGCGTACCGCTTCGCCTTGACTTTTTGTTAAAGAGCCCCTGGATTTTCCCTGATTCAACCCGCCGTCCAGTCGCGTTCAAAAATATTTCCAGATAGGTCCGGTTTTTAACGAATAGGACCCTGAGCTTTTCCCTTTTTGAACCCGCGGTCCAGACCTGTCCTTTTCGTGAGTTAGACCCTGGAGTTAATGTTTATTTACGTTTCAGTCCCTGGTTTTTGTAGAAAAGCCCCTGGAACTTCTGTTTTCTTGCAAATAAGCCCCTGAACCTTGTTTTTGGCCTAGAATACGCGTTTTAGCTCCGTTTTTAGCGTTCTTTATATCCACGCGATCGTTGTAACACGTAGAATAGTTTTAGCTTAGTTTTTCTTGCTGTTTTTATGTATTGTTGTACTGCTTCTTAGTTTTTGTTAGTGTTTGCTTGTATGCTTATTTTTGTGCATTGTTTTGGCCATGTGTTCGTGAGTAGACGTTGATCCATCTGAGGAGCCCCAGTACCAGTACCAGGAGCAGCCGTCTTCCGAGCAGTTTGAGCAGCAGCCAGAGCAGTACGAGGAAGGCAAGTATAACATGAACAACCTATCACTTTAATTACAATTTCATACTGCATTTTAATACTGTATGCCTTTAAGTATTTCCTAGCCAATTTATATCCTTTATATATACCTTTGGGTTGCATTTTGGTTAGTTGTGCTAGGTTGCTGCGCTATAACACACTCTGGTCCTTTTTAATTAATTTGATTAATGGTTTACTTGAACTTAATTCTGAGAGTGGCACTCTGTGTGGCTTGAGTGGCTCACGTCTCGTTAAAAGTTGTTTTTGTAGAAACATGGTTTAGGGGGCCAGCACGGTGCTTAGTGCTTGGTTGGCCACTCTCCATAAGGACCGGTTCATAGAGCGACAACCTGGGACAACAGCGCTACCACAAGGCTAGAATGGGATAGACTTGGCGTAATAATTAGATCTTTTTGGTTTGGAGTAACTTACCTGCGGGGCAAGAGTAGTAAGCTTCAATGGTCCCTGCTCCTCCGGCTTGGTCTGTGCTTGGATTGCGCTCCTGTGCTTGTACCCCCGGAGGTGGGCCCCATCGTCGCCGACCTAACTCTCACGGTTACGCCTTACCAACGAGATTCTTTTTAAAGGCCTCGTAGTGAGTCGCTAGTCATCTCACCTAAGGAAGTGTGATGAACAACTGGCGTAGCTCACGACTTGTGGGTAAAGATGTGCAACCTCTGCAGAGTGTAAAACTGGTATACTAGCCGTGCTCACGGTTATGAGCGGCCCAGATCCTCCTTTTGATTAGTGAAGTTATCTCCTTCCGACGAGGGAGGTGCTTCTCGGGGTTACCTTGGTGGCTTGGTTTTGGTTTGGTTCTCAGTAGTAGTGTAATTAATTCTGATTAATTACTATGTAACTGGGTCAATGGTAATTCATCAACTCATAGTAAATAGCTTTAATAAAATTTTGCCAACACTTAAAAGCTAATGCAGTTGAGTCAGCCAGCCTAGAGCCTCATAGTTTGTGTTATACTTGTTGAGTACAAGTTGTGTACTCACCCTTGCCTCTTCTCTACTTTTTCCTCTTGGCTACGCTACTGCTGCTCAGTTCCTGCCGACACGAGGGAGTTCGTCCAGCGCTACCAGGACTACGAGGACTTCTAGGTGTTCGTCTCCCAGTCGACGTCCCTGTGGCGCCCTGCTTCAGCTTCAGAGAGCTTTATCGTATTTTGTATTTCGCTTCCGCTGTATCAGACATTTTGTCATTATTGTAATAAATAACATTCGTATTCGCTTTATTATATCTTTTTACGTGATATGTGCTATGATATACTGTTCATTCTGTTGTATATACGTGTGACTTGATCCTGGCACGTATATGATTGCTCGGTTTATGTTCTTTTATAAACCGGGTGTTACAGAGTGGTATCAGAGCCGTATCGACTGTAGGACGAAGCCTAGATAGAACTGGTCGAGTTTTAGGACTTCTTCTCTCCAATCCTTGCCTGCTGAAACTATTTTACTATTATACCCCTTGACTTCTATGACTTTTACCTTTCTTGCCTTGATTTCTCTCTCTGAAGAATAGTTTCGTAGATTTTGGCCTGAATAAGTCATCTGACCACCATGAGCATAGCTAAGTCATCTGCGACGCGTTGTGTTAGTCGAGTCTATTGCTAAACTCGGCTAAGTCGTGAAAATTGTCTGCTTGTTATTATGCTACATGTTTGATTTGGATTTTTGAATGACTGCATAGCTTAGTAGTTTAAATTTGTGTAAAGAAAATCACTCAGATGTAAAGTTAACTAATTAATAAAATGAGTTAGAACGTTGGGGGTAAAACAGTCAACTCTATCCTGTCTACTTTATCATGGCTGAGTCTTTTTCCGCAAAGAGTTATCATATCCATCTGAATTTATACCTGCAATATCCTTACTCGTGAAATCTTTTGTTCAAATCAGATGGTGAACACCAGGAGCACCGGTTCCGGTTCTGGCCAGCAGCAGGGTCAGAACAACCAGGGTACCGGGATCCCGATGCCTCCGCCCTTGACTCCGGAGCAGTACTTCCAGCTCCAGATGCAGATGATGGCTACCCTGAACAACACCGTTCAGGCTCTTCAGCACGCTCACACTCAGCCTCCGCCTCCTCCACCGCCGCAGCCTCGCGACAGGCGTGCTGAGTTCCTGAGGGGTCACCCGCCGACGTTCTCTCACACGTCCGACCCTCTTCAGGCCGACGACTGGCTCCGTGCAGTGGAGCGTCAGCTGGACATCGCCCAGTGCGATGATCGTGAGCGCGTCTTGTACGCAGCAGGACAGCTGCGAGGGGCAGCTTTGGACTGGTGGGAGTCCCACCCAGTCCATGACCGCGAGTCTCTCACTTGGCCCCAGTTCAGGGAGCGTTTCCGCAGCCACAACGTCCCCGCGGGCGTTATGAAGATGAAGCAGAAGGAGTTCCTTGCACTGAAGCAGGTAATCTTAAATATAATCATTCAGCGGTTTCTTTTGAGCTTATGCCCCTTTGTTCTATCCTTATGAAAACTTGAGTTAATCTTTCGACATCTATCTGTCCTTGTCACTTCAGGGGACTATGTCGGTCACGGAGTATCGTGATCGCTTTCTTCAGCTGGCTCGCTACGCCCCTGCCGAGGTTGCGGATGACCGCAAGAAGCAGGAGCACTTCATGGAGGGTCTTGAGGACTACCTCCAGTACGCGCTGCTCAACCTCCGCTTCGACGACTTCAACCATCTGGTTGACAGTGCGCTCAACACTGAGCGTAAGCACCTGGAGATGGAGGACAAGAAGAGGAAGATTGTCCCCGTTGCTTCCGGCAGCAACACTCGTCCACGCCTCCAGCAGCCTCAGCCGTACCAGCAGCAGTACCGGCCTCCTCAGCAGTACCAGCAGAGGCCACCGCAGCAGTACCCGCCTCGACAGCAGCAGGCAGGTCAGGGCCAGAGGTTACCGGCACCTCCGGCTCGTGCTCCACCAGCTCCACCAGCACCGCAGGCTCCACGTCCGGCAGCTCCTACCGGACAGCAGGCTCAGGGACCTCCTCGCACCTGCTTTCACTGCGGCCAGCCGGGGCACTACGCCAACGCTTGCCCCTGGAAGGCGCAGGCGGGACAGCAGGGGCGCCCAGCTCAGCCCAGGGCGCCAGCACAGGGCAGAGTGAACCACGTGACAGCCGAGTCAGCGGCCGAGGCTCCCAACGTGGTTATTGGTACGTTCATGGTTAATTCATACCCAGCTACAGTGCTTTTTGATACTGGTGCTACGCATTCCTTCATTACTCAGTCTTTTGTCGAGCATCATGGTATTCATACTAGCACATTAAAGAGGTGCCTGTTAGTATCTTCACCGGGAGGACAGTTGAGGTGTCACACTTACTGCCTGAGGGTCAGTGTTTCTTTGAGGGGAGTAGAGTTCTGTACTGATCTAATGGTGCTAGACACCAAGGGCATTGATGTCATTCTGGGAATGGAGACTCTGGCCAAATGGGGAGTTCGTATAGATTGTGCTCAGAGGACAGTCTTGTTATCAGCTTCCAGTGGCCAAGAGGTTGTTATCAGTGTAGTAGAGCCTTCTGGATTTCTTCATCAGATGGAGGCTAGACCCACGGACGGTATTCGCGTGGTGTCTGAATTCCCGGATGTCTTTCCGGATGATCTGCCAGGTATGCCGCCTGAACGCGCCATTGAGTTTTGTATTGATCTTTTGCCTGGCACAGCTCCTATTGCAAAGCGGCCCTACCGTATGGCACCTATAGAGCATGAAGAAGTTAAGAAGACTATTGATGAGTTGCTAGCCAAGGGCAATATCCGTCGCAGCTTCTCTCCTTGGGCTTTTCCATTGTTGCTGGTAGATAAGAAGGATGGCTCGAAGAGGATGTGTGTGGATTATCATGAGCTGAATGCAGTCACTATCAATAACAAGCATCCACTGCCCCGTATTGAGGATCTCTTCGATCTGCTTTGAGGTGCTCGTATATTCTCGAAGATTGATCTTCGTTCGGGCTATTTTCAGCTGAGGATCCGTCCTGGGGATATTCCGAAGACGGCATTCACCTGCAAGTACGGGCTATATGAGTATACAGTCATGTCCTTCGGCTTGACTAATGCCCCAGCTTTCTTCATGCATCTGATGAACATGGTTTTCATGGACTATCTGGATGTCTTCGTGGTGATTTTCATTGATGATATTCTGATCTTCTCCAAGATAGAAGAAGAGCATGAGGAGCATCTGAGACTCGTATTGCAGAGGCTGAGAGAGCATCAGTTGTATGCCAAGTTCAGCAAGTGCGAGTTCTGGATTGACGAGGTTCCATTCCTCGGTCATGTTATCTCTCAGGGAGGCATTGCTGTTGATCCGAGTAAGGTGAAGGATGTGCTCGAGTGGGAGACACCACAGACAGTGAAGGAAGTCAGATCTTTCTTGGGCTTAGCTGGATATTATCGGAGGTTCATTGAGAATTTCTCCAAGATCGCAAAGCCTTTGACTTCTTTGCTAGAGAAGAATGTGGCTTTTGTATGGACTGATGAGCGTCAGATGGCCTTTGATGAGCTGAAGAAAAGGTTGACTACGGCGCCAGTCCTGACTCTGCCAGACCAGACGAAGAGGTTCACGGTATATTGTGATGCTTCGAAGGATGGTCTTGGGTGTGTTCTGATGCAGGAGGGCAGAGTGATAGCTTATGCTTCACGGCAGCTACGCCGGCATGAGCTGAACTATCCTACTCATGATCTTGAGTTAGCCGCAGTTGTGCATGCTCTGAAGATTTGGAGGCATTACTTGTATGGGCAGCGGTGTGATATCTACACTGATCACAAGAGCCTCAAGTATATTTTCACGCAGAATGAGCTGAACATGCGGCAGAGGAGATGGCTAGAGTTGGTTAAGGACTATGATCTGGAGATTCACTATCATCCGGGCAAGGCCAATGTTGTAGCAGATGCTCTGAGCAGAAGAAGTTATGTCAACATGGCCGTTGCTTTCCAGATGCCTCCAGAGTTATGCGAGGAGTTCGAGCAGTTGAGTCTGGGTTTCTTGCATCATACCTCCAGTGCAGCGTTTGAGGCAGTACCGACTCTAGAGTCAGAGATCAGCCAGCATCAGAAAGATGATGAGAAGCTGCAGGAGATTCGTGAGTTGCTCAAGAAGGGCAAGGCTCCTCATTTCAGAGAGGATGATCAGGGTACCTTGTGGTACAAGAACCGGATCTGTGTGCCAGATGCGAAGGATCTACGGAAGTTGATTCTGAGTGAGGCCCATGATACAGCTTACTCTATTCATCCGGGCAGCACGAAGATGTATTATGATCTGAAGGAACGTTTCTGGTGGTATGGTATGAAGCATTTAGTGGCAGAGTACGTGGCTATTTGTGACACCTGTCAGCGTGTCAAGGCTGAGCATCAGAGGCCAGCAGGTCTGTTACAGCCTTTGAAGATTCCAGAGTGGAAGTGGGAGGAAATCACTATGGACTTCATTGTTGGATTGCCTCGTACTCAGAAAGGGTACAACTCCATTTGGGTAGTAGTGGATCGTCTGACGAAAGTTGCTCACTTCATTCCAGTGAACACTACTTACTCCGGTGCTAGACTTGCAGAGTTGTACATCTCTCGGATTGTCTGCTTGCATGGTGTGCCCAAGAAGATTATATCTGACAGAGGGTCCCAGTTCACTTCTCGTTTCTGGGAGCAGCTCCATGATTCGTTGGATACGAAGCTGCGTTTCAGTACGGCTTATCACCCTCAGACAGATGGGCAGACAGAGAGAACCAACCAAGTGTTGGAGGATATGCTGAGAGCTTGTGCTATTCAGTATGGTACTAGTTGGGATAAGTGCCTGTCATATGCTGAGTTCTCATATAACAACAGCTATCAGGCCAGTCTGAAGAAGTCTCCCTTTGAGGCATTGTATGGCAGAAAGTGCAGGACTCCTCTCTATTGGGATCAGATTGGTGAGAAGCAGCTCTTCGGTCCTGAGATCATCGATGACGCAGAGCAGATGGTTCAGGCTGTGCGAGAAAATCTAAGGATTGCACAGAGCAGACAGAAGAGCTATGCAGATGGCAAACGGAGAGACCTGACTTTCAGTGTTGGTGATTATGTGTACCTGAAGGTGTCTCCGATGAGAGGGATCCGCAGATTTAATGTCAAAGGGAAGCTAGCACCTCGTTATGTGGGGCCATTCAAGGTGCTGGAGCGGAAAGGCGAAGTTGCTTATCGCCTGGAGTTACCTCTCAGCCTCTCAGGAGTTCATGATGTTTTCCATATATCTCAGCTGAAGAGATGTCTGCGAGTACCCGAGGAGCAGGCACCCCTAGATGGAGTCGATGTCCAGGAGGATCTGACTTATACTGAGCATCCGGTAAAGATTCTGGAGACGTCAGAGAGGGTTACTCGGAACAAGCGCATCAAGATGTGCAGAGTTCAGTGGAGCCATCACAGTGAAGCTGAGGCTACTTGGGAGCGAGAAGATGAGTTGAAGAAGACATATCCAGATCTCTTTGCTAGCCAGCCCAGCTAAATCTCGGGACGAGATTTCTTTAAGGGGGTAGGGTATGTAACACCCTAATTTAAATTTCAGTATTTATTAATAAATTAATTGGCTTTAGTTAAATTTTCTAAGGTTTATTGTGTTTAGTTGGCATTTAATCTAATTTTTGGCTCCTTAATTAATTAAAATTTATCATAGGTTTAAATTTTTGTTGCATTCATGTTGGTGCATACTTTTATTTGAGTGTGGTTTGAATTCAAATTCAAATTTGAATTCAAATTTTGTTTGAATTAGATTTAGAAAGGAGAAGAGTAGGAAAAAGAAAACCCAAACCCTTAACCCAGCCCAAACCCAAACCCACAACCAAAACCCAACCCAACAGCAACCCAACCCAGCCCTTTCCTACTCCCGCAGGGGCCCAGCACGCTGGCCCAGCCGGCCTCCCCGCGGGCCCAACTCGCGCGCCCCGGCCTGCTCCCACGCCGCACCCGCTCCGGCCCAGTCCAGCCAGCGATCCCCGCTCGCCCGCTCCTCAGCCCGCGAGCACGCTCCCTTGCCTCACCCCGCTGACCCCCCCGGACCCACTGTCAGCCCGCTCAAGCACGCCCGCAGAGCGCACGCCCCGCTCGCCCGACCCTGCTCTCGCTGACCCGCTGGCCCCACCCTCCAGGCTCTCCTTCAACCTCGCGCAACGGCTGCGCTCGGCCCGCCGAGATCCCCGGCGAAACCACCGGGGGTTTCCTTCCCCAACCGCGCCGCAATCCCCGGCCTCCCTGCTTTAAACGCCCAAGCCGCACCCCCCTGCACCCTCACCCCACCCCAAAGGCCGCCGCAAGCCCTAGCGCCGCCGCCTTGCCCAGAACAGAGCCCCCGCCACCGGTGAGAGACTCTGCCCGGTCGATTCCGCGCCGCCAGCCTTCCTCGCGTCTCGCTGACCCCTCCCCTTGTTTCGCAGCCCAAATCTGAAGCTGCCGTGGGGATCCAGGAGTCCCGGGGACCCCTACGGCGCCACCTCCCCGAGAACCGCCGGTGCGCCGCCGCTCGTCACCGACGCCGTCGTCTCTGCACGCCTTCACAACTCAATTCGGGCCTAGGTGAGCACCACACCGACCTGTTTCCTCTTTCTGCACCCATGGTTTGGCACGAACTCGGCCCGAACGCACGCGCCGGCGAAGCCTCGCCGCGCCGAGCCGCCACCACCCTTGACCTCCCCGCTCTAGGCCTCTCAGAACCCCAACAACCCCATAGGAGGTTTACGCGTGCCACTAGCTTCCTCCCAGGCCAAGCGGCACCCCGTTTCGAGCTCTGGAACGCCGGGTTCGCCTACTCCGGCAAGCTCGCCGCCGCGGAGCCACGCTCCGGCGGTTAGCGCCGCCGCCCGCGCGCCCGAAAAGACCCTGGCCACCCGATCTCAGATGGGCGCTCCAGATTAGAACGGCGCCCCCTTTGATCCTAGCCGCTAGATCTGGATCTGACGGTCCAGATCTGAGCGTACCGCTTCGCCTTGACTTTTTGTTAAAGAGCCCCTGGATTTTCCCTGATTCAACCCGCCGTCCAGTCGCGTTCAAAAATATTTCCAGATAGGTCCGGTTTTTAACGAATAGGACCCTGAGCTTTTCCCTTTTTGAACCCGCGGTCCAGACCTGTCCTTTTCGTGAGTTAGACCCTGGAGTTAATGTTTATTTATGTTTCAGTCCCTGGTTTTTGTAGAAAAGCCCCTGGAACTTCTGTTTTTTTGCAAATAAGCCCCTGAACCTTGTTTTTGGCCTAGAATACGCGTTTTAGCTCCGTTTTTAGCGTTCTTTATATCCACGCGATCGTTGTAACGCGTAGAATAGTTTTAGCTTAGTTTTTCTTGCTGTTTTTATGTATTGTTGTACTGCTTCTTAGTTTTTGTTAGTGTTTGCTTGTATGCTTATTTTTGTGCATTGTTTTGGCCATGTGTTCGTGAGTAGACGTTGATCCATCTGAGGAGCCCCAGTACCAGTACCAGGAGCAGCCGTCTTCCGAGCAGTTTGAGCAGCAGCCAGAGCAGTACGAGGAAGGCAAGTATAACATGAACAACCTATCACTTTAATTACAATTTCATACTGCATTTTAATACTGTATGCCTTTAAGTATTTCCTAGCCAATTTATATCCTTTATATATACCTTTGGGTTGCATTTTGGTTAGTTGTGCTAGGTTGCTGCGCTATAACACACTCTGGTCCTTTTTAATTAATTTGATTAATGGTTTACTTGAACTTAATTCTGAGAGTGGCACTCTGTGTGGCTTGAGTGGCTCACGTCTCGTCAAAAGTTGTTTTTGTAGAAACATGGTTTAGGGGGCCAGCACGGTGCTTAGTGCTTGGTTGGCCACTCTCCATAAGGACCGGTTCATAGAGCGACAACCTGGGACAACAGCGCTACCACAAGGCTAGAATGGGATAGACTTGGCGTAATAATTAGATCTTTTTGGTTTGGAGTAACTTACCTGCGGGGCAAGAGTAGTAAGCTTCAATGGTCCCTGCTCCTCCGGCTTGGTCTGTGCTTGGATTGCGCTCCTGTGCTTGTACCCCTGGAGGTGGGCCCCATCGTCGCCGACCTAACTCTCACGGTTACGCCTTACCAACGAGATTCTTTTTAAAGGCCTCGTAGTGAGTCGCTAGTCATCTCACCTAAGGAAGTGTGATGAACAACTGGCGTAGCTCACGACTTGTGGGTAAAGATGTGCAACCTCTGCAGAGTGTAAAACTGGTATACTAGCCGTGCTCACGGTTATGAGCGGCCCAGATCCTCCTTTTGATTAGTGAAGTTATCTCCTTCCGACGAGGGAGGTGCTTCTCGGGGTTACCTTGGTGGCTTGGTTTTGGTTTGGTTCTCAGTAGTATTGTAATTAATTCTGATTAATTACTATGTAACTGGGTCAATGGTAATTCATCAACTCATAGTAAATAGCTTTAATAAAATTTTGCCAACACTTAAAAGCTAATGCAGTTGAGTCAGCCAGCCTAGAGCCTCATAGTTTGTGTTATACTTGTTGAGTACAAGTTGTGTACTCACCCTTGCCTCTTCTCTACTTTTTCCTCTTGGCTACGCTACTGCTGCTCAGTTCCTGCCGACACGAGGGAGTTCGTCCAGCGCTACCAGGACTACGAGGACTTCTAGGTGTTCGTCTCCCAGTCGACGTCCCTGTGGCGCCCTGCTTCAGCTTCAGAGAGCTTTATCGTATTTTGTATTTCGCTTCCGCTGTATCAGACATTTTGTCATTATTGTAATAAATAACATTCGTATTCGCTTTATTATATCTTTTTACGTGATATGTGCTATGATATACTGTTCATTCTGTTGTATATACGTGTGACTTGATCCTGGCACGTATATGATTGCTCGGTTTATGTTCTTTTATAAACCGGGTGTTACATCGATGGATCTAGGAGCCCTCTCCATCGAATTTCTCCCCCACTCCACCATCAAGTCACAAGCCCTGGCAGACTTCATCGCCGAGTGGACCAAGATTCAGGATCCACCACCTGACGAGCGACCCGAGCACTGGGTCATGTACTTTGACGGCGCCGTCAACCTCGATGGCGCCGAGGCAGGCATCCTCTTCATCTCCTCGAGAGGTGAGCAACTGAAATATGTCCTGCAGCTACTCTTCAAGGCCACCAACAACGCAATCGAGTACGAGGCCCTCATCCACGGTCTCAGGATCGCGACCTCACTCAGCATCAAGAGGCTACTCGCATATGGCGACTCCAAAGTCGTCATCCAGCAACTCAACAAGGATTGGGACTGCACCCAGGAGAAGATGGACGCCTACTGCAAGGAGATCTGCAAGCTCGAGGCCCACTTCTACGGCCTGGAATTTCATCACATCCTCGAAAACTACAACGTGGCAGCTGATGTACTCTCCAAGCTAGGCTCCAAGTAGGCACTCGTCCCGGTCGGCATCTTCGTGCAGGCTCTCAACTCCCCCACTGTCAAGATCGAGGAGGAACCTCCTACCAAACCTAACCTAGTGCCAGCCCTAGGCCAGGAAGTATTGGTCGCCGATCCAGATTGGCGAGCCCCGATACTCGACTTCATCATCAACAATAAGTCCTACCCGAAGGACAAGGAGCACGAGCGACTCGCCCGTCGAGCCAAAAGCTATGTTGTCATCGGAACTGAGTTGTTCAGGCACTCGGCCTCTTCAGGAACCCATTCCAAGTGCATCTCCCAGTCAGATGGAGTCCGACTCCTCAGCGAGATCCACTCGGGAATTTGCGGAAACCACACAGGAGCTTCCACCCTGGTGAGCAAAGCTTTCAGGTCAGGCTTCTATTGGCCGACGACCCTGGCCAATGCTCAAGCCATCATCAGACAATGCCCAGGATGCCAGTTCTTCTCAAAGCAATAGCACATCCCGGCTTAGGCTCTACGGACGATCCCTCCATCCTGGCCATTCGCCTGCTGGGGACTCGATTCGGTTGGACCCCTGAAAACAGCGCAAGGCGGCTACACCTACATATTCATCGCCATCGACAATAGGATCGTCACAAACCTGGGCACCTCCTTCAACGGATCCGAATTCTAGGACTTCTGCCAGGGAAGCTGCATCGATGTGTACTATGCCACCGTTGTTCACCCCAGGTGCAATGTAACACCCGGTTTATAAAAGGACATAAACCGAGCAATCAGATACGTGCCAGGATCAAGTCACACGTATATACAATAGAATGAACAGTATATCACAGCACATATCATGTAAAAAGATATAATAAAGCGAGTACGAATGTTATTTATTACAATAATGACAAAATGTCTGATACAGCGGAAGCATAAAACAAATACGATGACTCTCCGAAGCTGAGCAGGGCACCACAGGGACGTCGACTGGGACACAAATGCCTAGAAGTCCACATAGTCCTGGTAGCACTGAGTGAACTCCCTCGCCTCTGCAGGAACTGAGCAGCAGTAGAGTATCCCAAGAAGAAATAGTATAGAAGAGGCAAGAGTGAGTACACAACTCGTACTCAACAAGTATAACACAAACTATGAGGCTCTAAGGTTGGCTGACTCAACTGCATTAGCTTTTAAGTCTTGGCAAGTTTTATTAAAGCTAATTACTACAAGTTGGTGAATTACCATAAACCCAGTTTCATAGCATTTAATCAGAATTAAACATGCACTACTGAGAACCAAACTGAACCAAGCCAAGACACCCGGGGAACCTTCCTAACCAAAGGAAGATAACCCCACTAATCAAAAGGAGGATCTGGGTCACTCATGACCATGAGCACGGCTAGTATACCAGTTTTACACTCTGCAGAGGTTGCACAACTTTACCCACAAGTCGTGAGCTACGCTAGTTCTTCATCACACTTCCTTAGGTGAGATGACTAGCAAACTCACTACGAGGCCGTTACAAAGGATCACGTTGGTAAGGGGTAACCACTAAGGATTCAGGCTCCGCAATGATGGGGCCCACCTCTGTAACACCCGGTTTATAAAAGAACATAAACCGAGCAATCATATACGTGCTAGGATCAAGTCACACGTATATACAACAGAATGAATAGTATATCACAGCACATATCACGTAAAAGACATAATAAAGCGAATACGAATGCAATTTATTACATTAATGACAAAAATGTCTGATACAACTGAAGCGAAGTACAAATACGATAAAAACTCTCCGAAGCAGGGCACCACAGGGACGTCGACTGGGAGACGAACGCCTAGAATTCCTCGTACTCCTGGTAGCTCTGGGTGAACTCCCTCACCTCGGCAGGAACTGAGCAGCAGTAGAGTATCCCAAGAGGAAAAAGTAGAGAAGAGGCAAGAGTGAGTACACAACTTGTACTCAACAAATATAACACAAACTATGAGGCTCTAAGGTTGGCTGACTCAACTGAATTAGCTTTTAAGTGTTGGCAAAATTTTATTAAAGCTATTTACTACGAGTTGATGAATTACCATTAACCCAGTTACATAGTAATTAATCAGAATTAATTATGAAACTAATGAAGACCAGACTGAACCAAGCCACCCGGGGAACCTGCCTCGTCAAAGGAAGATAACCCCACTAATCAAAAGGAGGATCTAGGCCGCTCAAGACCGTGAGCACGGCTAGTATATGTAACACCCGGTTTATAAAAGGACATAAACCGAGCAATCATATACGTGCCAGGATCAAGTCACACGTATATACAACAGAATGAACAATATATCACAGCACATATCACGTAAAAAGATATAATAAAGCGAATACGAATGTTATTTATTACATTAATGACAAAAATGTCTGATACAGCGGAAGCGAAGTACAAATACGATAAAACTCTCCGAAGCTGAGCAGGGCGCCACAGGGACGTCGACTGGGAGACGAACGCCTAGAAGTACGCGTAGTCCTGGTAGCGCTGAGCGAACTCCCTCGTGTCGGCAGGAACTGAGCAGCTGTATAGTATCCCCAAGAGGAAAAAGAGTAGAGTAGGCAAGAGTGAGTACACAACTTGTACTCAACAAGTATAACACAAACTATGAGGCTCTAAGATTGGCTGACTGACTGCATTAGCTTTTAAGTCCTGGCAAAATTTTATTAAAGCTAATTACTACAAGTTGATGATTTACCATAAACCCAGTTACATAGTAATTAATCAAAATTAATCATGTTACTACTAAGAACCAAACCGAAACCACCAAGGTAACCCCGAGAGGCACCTCCCTCGTCGGAAGGAGATAACCCCACTAATCAAAAGGAGGATCTGGGCCGCTCATGACCGTGAGCACGGCTAGAATACCAGTTTTACACTCTACAGAGGTTACACATCTTTACCCACAAGTCGTGAGCTATGCTAGTTTTTCATCACACTTCCTTAGGTGAGATGACTAGCGACTCACTACGAGGCTATTACAAAGAATCTCGTTGGTAAGGCATAACCGCGAGAGTTAGGTCAGCGACGATGGGGCCCACCTCACAGGGGTACAAGCACCGGAGCGCAATCCTAGCACAGACCAAGCCGGAGGAGCAAGGACCATTGAAGCTTACTACTCTTGCCCCGTAGGTAAGTTACTCCAAACCAAAAAGACCTAATTAGTAAGCCAAGTCTATCCCATTCTAGCCTTGTGGTAGCGCTGTTGTCCCAGGTTGTCGCTCTATGAACCGGTCCTTATGGAGAGTGGCCAACCAAGCACTAAGCACCGTGCTGGCCCCCTAAATAATGTTTCTACAAAAACCATCTTTTAACGAGACGTGAGCCACTCAAATCACACAGAGGGCCACTCTCAGAATTAAGTTCAAGTAAACCATTAATCAATTTAATTAAAAAGGACCATAATGTGTTATACCGCAGCAACCTAGCACAACTAACCAAAATGCAACCCAAAGGTATATATAAAGGATATAAAGTGGTTAGGAAAGTCCTTATAGGCATACAATATTAAAATGTAGTATGAAATTGTATTTAAAAGTGATAGGTTGTTCATGTTATACTTGCCTTCCTCGTACTGCTCCTGCTGCTGCTCAAAGTGGTCAGAAGATGGCTGCTCCGGGTACTGGTACTGGGGCTCCTCAACTGGATCAGCGTTTACTCACGAACACATGGCCAAAACAATGCACAACAATAAGCATACAAGCAAACACTAACAAAAACTAAGAAACGGTACATCAATACATGGAAACAGCACACTAAACTAGTCTAAAACTATTCTACGCGTTACAACATTCACGTGGACATAAAGAACGCTTAAAACGGAGCTAAAACGCAAAATCTAGGCCAAAAACAATTTCCAGGGACCTATTTGCAAGAAAACTGGAGTTACAGGGGGTTTCTAGGTAAAATTGAGGACTAAAATGTAATTAAACTAAAACTCTAGGGTCTAACTCGCAAAAAGACTAAGCCTGGATGGTGGGTTCTAATCTGAGAAAAGCCAGGGGCCTAAGTGAGTAAAACTGGGATTGGTTTGAAATATCTTTACACGGGCCGGGACGGCGGGTTGATACTCAGAGAACGCATGGGCTTTTATGCAAAAGACCGCGCGCTGACTGTTACGTGATCTAGCTGACCTGGGCTAGATCTGTTTCGGGCCGTTCGATAGAGATCATGCGGCCCAGGGCAGTCGGTCGCGCGGGGCGGCGGCGGGACATCGCCGGAGCTCTGCTCCGCGGCAGCGGACCGCCGGGGTTGGCCAAATCCGGTGCCCCAGAGGTCCGTTTGGGTTGCGGTTTGGCCGTGGGGCACGAGAACAGCATGCATAAACTACCTGCGGGGTGAACGGGGTTCGGGGAGATCCAGAACGTGGAGCTCGGTGGTAATGGCGGCTCCGGTCGGCGAGGCTCGCCGGCGTGAAGCGTGCAGACCGTCCTGGGGTCTGGTTGTGTGCGCAAAAGGGTCGGGGATTCACTGTGGAGTAGAGGCAAGCCTGAGCGAGGGGTGCGCGGGACTGGTTCAGCTTGCAGAGTGCCCGCCATGGCTGGGTCTTGGTGCGCTTCAGGCCCTAAAAGCTAGCGCAACAGACCGAGGGGGCCGAGAGGGTACTCACTGAGGGCCTGGATTGGGCGAGAGAGCGGTGTAGGGTGGTCGGCGACGAGGACCCGCGGCAGCATCGGGCGGAGCTTTGAGGACGGGCCACTACTGGACGTCTCCGGCTTCAGGACTCGATGAAAAGACGCGGGGTGTTTCTGCGAGGCCAGTAGAGGGGTCAGCATGGCCTGAACCGTGCCAACGGCGTGAAATTGTGACGGCGGCGATCTTACCCGAGATGGCGTCCGGGCTCAAATTTGGCCGCTTCCGGTGCTGTAGTCGATGATGGTGGACTGGGGAAGACTCCAGACATCGAGGCGGATCGGGTGCGGGGTCTACAGGACTCGGGGCTCGGTGGTTCGGCGTGGCCGCGGCGGCGCAGAGGTCCTGCTCCGGCGGCAGGATGCGGCGTGGAGCTGGGGCTGTGGTGGCGGCTGCGTGATGAGGATTAGGTGCGCAGGGGCGTCACAGTTGGTTTTAAGGGAGTAGGGTGGGGTTTGCGGCGTGGAGCAGCGGGAAGGAGATCCCGGTGATCTCGCCAGTCTTCTCGGGCGCGGCTGTTGCGCGGAGGGGGAAAGGAAGGAAGGGGACGGAGCTGCGGGGTGGGCCAGTCTGTCAGTGCCTGTGCAAGGAACGGGAAGCGCGGGTGAGTGGCGCTGACTTGTGGGCCTGGGCGCGAGCGAAGGCCTCTGGCTGGTGGGACCGAGGTTGTGCCTACGCATGACTGCCTTGTGGGCCTGGCGAGGGGGAGGGCAGGCGACGTGCGAGCGGGCGAGCTGACGCTGGGGCGGGCGCTGACATGCGGGCCGGGAAGTGGGGAACGACGCAGGAGGTAACGGGCCGCGGTGCGGTAGTTGGGCCGCGGAAGAGCGGCACGGGCCGACGCGTGGGAAAGAGAGGAGAAAAGGTTGGGCCGAGGAAGCGGGCTGAAGTGAGGGGAAAGGGTGAGGGGGAAGTGGGCCGAGCGGGGTTTGATTGGGCCGGGATCTTGGGTTGAGCTGGGTTTGTCTTGGGCTGGTTTACTGGGCTTTGGGTTTTCTTTTCCTTTTCTATTCTATTTCTAAAACAAACAAGCACGTTTGAATTCAAATACAAGTTTGAATTCAAACCACACTCACTCAATTAAAAACTATGCATCAGCATGAATGCAAAAAACAAGATTTAAACCTAGATAAAATTTTAATTACTTGAAGACAAAAATTTGGGTTAAATGCCAGACTAACAGAGAAAATCCTTAGAAAACTAAATAAAGCCAATTAAATTTATTATTAACTAGGAAAATTAAGTTAGGGTGTTACAAATCCTACCCCCTTACAGGAATCTCGTCCCGAGATTCTGGGCTGGCTAGCAAAGAGAAACAAGGATGGGATTTAGTTCTACTTACTCCAGAGTTGGATTCTCATACCCACGTGACTTGAGTTGGAAATATGTTGAACCTCATGCTCAATTTGCTCTCCTGACGGGGTCTGAATCTTTACCATTCTTTTGGTAGGCTGCATCGCAAGTTTGTTTCGATCTGACCAATTTTGACCAAGAATGATGTCGATTCCTGTTGACTCCATTACAATAAGGTTCTCAGGGAAGGTTGCCTCGCCTATCCTTATGCTGACTTGAGGACATATGTAACTGGAGATCTGTTCTTTTTCTGATGATTTGACGGCCATTCTCTTCCTCATGGGAAGCTTCAACATCCCATGCTTAGCAGCAAACTACGTGCTGATGAATGAATGTGTAGCACGAGGATCTATCAACACTAAGGCTGGAAATGAGTTGACCAGAAGCATACCAAGAATGACTGGACTATTATCCCGAATGGTTTCTGCTGACACATGGTGAACTCTACCCTGGAGGTGCTCTTTTGATCCCTTCTTGGATTGCTCATGCTTCGTACGATCACTGCACTCTGGTATCACCTGCTGCTGTGCCTGATCGTTCTGATCATCTTGCTTGGAGCAGTCCCCGGAAATAAGGTGGGTCTCGTCACCACTGGTCCGCGGGATTGTTGAAAGGTCCTGGACTGGTGCTACTGGTGACAGCTGATTCTGAGGACAACTTTTGGCATAATGACCTTTTTGCCCGCATTTGTAGCACTTGCGGTGGAGTTGAATGACGCTACTTGGTTGACCTCCCTGTGAAGTTAACATCACATCTTGCATTACTTCTGCTGCTTGCCTTTTGGGCTCCTTGCGGCCACGTGGCTGAATCACCTTCATAGTGATAGTCAACCCATAAATATAATCATAGAGAGCTTGATTCTCGACCTGTGTATCTCTAGAGCACTCAGGATCCTTTCTCTTCTGGATGGTTTGTAGCTCATCGACCGATGGACTGTCGAGGAAAAGGGAATCCTCTGCTAGCTGCTCTTGATGAGACCTCTTCCTCTTTGTACCAGAGAACAACCTCTGGTTCCTCCTAGTTGTGGCTTCATCTTCAGTCGCACGAGCTTGACGACAAGGAACGCCATAGAATTGGCAACACGGGCAAGTTTTCTCACCATCACCCATTACACTTTCTCCAAGGTCTTTTTGTTCTGCCGACATCTGAGCTGGGGCAAAGAGGAAACACAGATTGGTAAGGTCAAGGAAGAGAGAAAAACTCCATTCTTTAAGGTTCTATCCTATTTAGACAACACTGCACATGCATCACCGCTGATAACTCTAGATAGGTGTTTCATAAATTTGAGAAAAGGAACTATAGCATAACTATTCTATCTCATCTAAGAGATTCTCAAATTCTTCTGTACTATCTGCAGACCGGGGTGTCACATCCCTACCCCCTTACAGAAACCGACGTCCTAGTCGGTGACGTCATCGTCGGTGAATCCCTGGATATCACCTTCTCTTCACACTATCCTTCTTCTCAACAAGCAAGACAAGAGAAACCCAAGGCAAGATAAGGCAGAGAGGATAGAGTGGATGGTTTTATCCCCAACGATCTAACTCATTTTATTAATTAATTTACTTTAACTTAAGACTGATTTTCTTTAAACAAATTTAACTACTAAACTATGCAATCAACCAAAAATCCAAATCAAACATGTAGCATAATAACAAGCATACAAATTTCACAACTTAGCCGAGTTTAACACACGACTCGACTAACACAACGCGTCGTAGACCGTACTATCGTATTATTATAAAGGGGTCATCCAGCTTACACCTATGATGGTCAGACGACTTACTCCAGGCCAGAATCTACTGAAACAATTCTATAGAGAGAAATCAAGGCAGGACGAGTAAAAAATCTTGGAATTCAAGGAGTATAATAGCAAAATAGTTTCAGCAGACAAGGCTGAGAGAGAAAAGGACTTAAAACTCGACCAGTTCTATCTAGGCTTCGTCCTACAGTCGATACAGCTCTGATACCACTCTGTAACACCCGGTTTATAAAAGGACATAAACCGAGCAATCATATACGTGCCAGGATCAAGTCACACGTATGTACAACAGAATGAACAGGATATCACAGAACATATCACGTAAACAGATATAATAAAGCGAATACGAATGTTATTTATTACATTAATGACAAAAATATCTGATACAGCGGAAGCGAAGTACAAATACGATAAAACTCTTCGAAGCTGAGCAGGGCGCCACAGGGACGTCGACTGGGAGACGAACGCCTAGAAGTCCTCGTAGTCCTGGTAGCGCTGAGCGAACTCCCTCGTGTCGGCAGGAACTGAGCAGCTATAGAGTATCTGTAACACCCGGTTTATAAAAGAACATAAACCGAGCAATCATATACGTGCCAGGATCAAGTCACACGTATATACAACAGAATGAACAGTATATCACAGCACATATCATGTAACACCCGGTTTATAAAAGAGCATAAACCGAGCAATCATATACGTGCCAGGATCAAGTCACACGTATATACAACAGAATGAACAGTATATCATAGCACATATCACGTAAAAAGATATAATAAAGCGAATACGAATGTTATTTATTACAATAATGACAAAAATGTCTGATACAGCGGAAACGAAGTACAAAATACGATAAAGCTCTCCGAAGCTGAAGCAGGGCGCCACAGGGACGTCGACTGGGAGACGAAGCACCTAGAAGTCCTCGTAGTCCTGGTAGCGCTGGACGAACTCCCTCGTGTCGGCAGGAACTGAGCAGCAGTAGCGTAGCCAAGAGGAAAAAGTAGAGAAGAGGCAAGAGTGAGTACACAACTTGTACTCAACAAGTATAACACAAACTATGAGGCTCTAAGGTTGGCTGACTCAACTGCATTAGCTTTTATGTGTTGGCAAAATTTTATTACAGCTATTTACTACGAGTTGATGAATTACCATTGACCCAGTTACATAGTAATTAATCAGAATTAAATAAGAAACTACTGAGAACCAGACTGAAAACAAGCCACCAAGGTAAACCCCGAGAAGCACCTCCCTCGTCGGAAGGAGATAACTTCACTAATCAAAAGGAGGATCTGGGCCGCTCATAACCGTGAGCACGGCTAGTATACCAGTTTTACACTCTGCAGAGGTTGCACATCTTTACCCACAAGTCATGAGCTACGCCAGTTGTTCATCACACTTCCTTAGGTGAGATGACTAGCGACTCACTACGAGGCCTTTACAAAGAATCTCGTTGGTAGGGAGTAACCGCGAGGGTGGATCAGCGACTATGGAGCAGGTCTAGTGGGCGTCAAGACACGAAGCACAGACGAAGCCACTCAGCACGAGGGCCATAGAAGCTTACCGCCCCTGCCCCGCAGGTAAGTTACTCCAAACCAAAAAGATCTAATTATTACGCCAAGTCTATCCCATTCTAGCCTTGTGGTAGCGCTGTTGTCCCAGGTTGTCGCTCTATGAACCGGTCCTTATGGAGAGTAGCCAACCAAGCACTAAGCACCGTGCTGGCCCCCTAAACCATGTTTCTACAAAAACCATATTTTAACGAGACGTGAGCCACTCAAGCACGAAGCACAGAGGGCCACTCTCAGAATTAAGTTCAAGTAAACCATTAGTCAAATTAATTAAAAAGGACCAGAGTATGTTATAGCGCAGCAACCTAGCACAACTAACCATAATGCAACCCAAAGGTATATATAAAGGATATAAACTGGCTAGGAAATCCTTAAAGGCATACAGTATTAAAATGCAGTATGAAAATGTATTTAAAGGTGACAGGTTGTTCATGTTATACTTGCCTTCCTCGTACTGCTCCTGCTGCTGTTCAAAGTGCTCGGAAGACGGCTGCTCCGGGTACTGGTACTGGGGCTCCTCAACTGGATCAGCGTCTACTCACGAACACATGGCCAAAACAATGCACGAAAATAAGCATACAAACAAACATTAACAAAAACTAAGAACAGTACAACAATACATGAAAACAGCGCACAAAACTACTCTAGAACTATTCTACGCGTTACAACGATCGCGTGGACATAAAGAACGCTAAAATCGGAGCTAAAACGCATAAATTAGGCCTAAAACAAGGTTCAGGGGCTTATTTGTAAGAAAAACAGGATTCCAGGGGCTTTTCTGCTAAAACCGAGGGCTAGAATGTAAATAAACATTAGTTCCAGGGTCTAGCGCGCAAAAAGGTCAGGGCTGGACGGCGGGTTCGAAATCTACAAAGCTCAGGGGCCAAAGTGTTAAATTATGGGCCTGACTATAATTAGTTTTCAACGGAGGTGTACTGCGGGTTAATTCAGCAAAAGACCGAGGTCTCTTTAGCAAAAAGACCAGGCCGAACCGTTATCTTAGCTCAGGGACCGTCGGATCTTGATCAAGGGGCTCAGATCTAATGGCCTCAGGATCTAATCTCGAGCGCTGGTTTAGGATCGGGCGGTCAGGATGCCTCGCGGGCGACGGCGGCGGCGGAACGCCACCGGAGCTCTGCTCCGCGGTGGCGGGCGGCTGGAGGCTCGCCGGCGCTGGCCGAAAATGGCCGTCCGGGCTTGTTTTGGGCTGCAGGTTGGTGCAAAAGGACGAGCTCGGCACGTGTAGTCCACTGGGGCTCACAGCCGGGCTCGACGGAGGTTCGGGCGGCGTGCGCGACGGCGCAGGCGGCGGTCCTCGCCGGAGTGCAGTGCCGTAAGCGATAGAGCGCGCCAAGGTCCAAATTAGCCAACGCAAAAAGGAGTAGGGGTCTGGGAGATGCTCACCGAGGGTTTGTGGCGGTCTGATTTGCAGCGCAGGGCGGCCGGCGTCGAGGATGGGCGGCGGCGCCGGCGGAGTTCGGTGGCGAGGTCGGCGCAGGGCTCCTCCTGGCCTTCTGATGGCACGGCTTGACCCAAGGCGACCCTGCGGGAAGGATGCGGGGGTCAGGGGGGCTCCGGGGCCACTGGCGGCGAGAAATTGCAGTGGCGGGGGTGTTTACCGGCGGCGACGGTCCTGGCGGAGGGATGCGGCGGCGCTGGTGGTTCGGGCGTGGAGCTGTGGGGCGAGGATGGGGAAGAGAAGGTCGCAGGGCCCAATTATAGGAGGGATTCCGGGGATCTCGGCGGGGCGCAGCGGGATAATGATCCCGGCGAGCTCGCCGGGGATATCGGGCGCGGTTGCGTGGAGCCGGGAAGGGAAGGAGGAGAGAGGGGGCTGACGCGTGGGGCTGGCTGGTCAGCGGCGGGGAGCGCGTCGCGCGAGCGCTGACTGGTGGGGTCGGGCGCGCAGGGAGCCAGGGGAGGCGTCGCGCGACGCGGGCGACGCGCTGGCGTGCTGGGCCGCGCGTGAGGGAGAGAGGGCGCGGGCTGGCTGAGGCGCTGGAAGTGGGCCGGGGTAGGGGAGAGGCTGGGCCAGCGGGCTGGGCTGGCCATGGGCCGCGCTGGGCTGGCTTGGGAGAGAAGTTTGGGCTGGGTCTTGGGATTTGGGTTGCTATGGGTTTGGGTTTTGTTTTGGGTTTTCTTTCTATTTTCCTTTCTCTTTTCTATTTCTACTTCAAACAAAGTTTGAATTCAAATCAAAATTTGAATTCAAACCACACTCAAATAAAATATACACCAGCATGAATGCAACAAAAATTTAAACCTATGATAAATTTTAATTAATTAAGGAACAAGAATTAGATTAAATGCCAACTAAACACAATAAACCTTAGAAAATTTAACTAAAGCCAATTAATTTATTAGTAAATTCTGAAATTTAAAATTAGGGTGTTACATACCCTACCCCCTTAAAGAAATCTCGTCCCGAGATTTAGCTGGGCTGGCTAGCAAAGAGATCTGGATATGTCTTCTTCAACTCATCTTCTCGCTCCCATGTAGCCTCAGCTTCACTGTGATGACTCCACTGAACTCTGCACATCTTGATGCGCTTGTTCCGAGTAACCCGCTCTGATGTCTCCAGAATCTTCACCGGATGCTCAGTATAAGTCAGATCTTCCTGAACATCGACCCCATCCAGTGGTGCCTGCTCCTCGGGTACTCGCAAACACCTCTTCAGCTGAGATATATGGAAGACATCATGAACTCCTGAGAGACTGAGAGGTAACTCCAGGCGATAAGCAACTTTGCCTTTCCGCTCTAGCACCTTGAATGGCCCCACATACCGAGGTGCTAACTTTCCCTTGACATTAAATCTGCTGATTCCTCTCATCGGAGACACCTTCAGATATACATAATCACCGACACTGAAAGTCAGATCCCTCAGTTTGCCATCTGCATAGCTCTTCTGTCTGCTCTGTGCAATCCTCAGATTTTCCCGCACAGCCTGAACCATCTGCTCTGCATCATCTATGATCTCAGGACCGAAGAGCTGCTTTTCACCAATCTGATCCCAATAGAGAGGAGTCCTGCATTTTCTGCCATACAATGCCTCGAAGGGTGACTTCTTCAGACTGGCCTGATAGCTGTTGTTATATGAAAACTCAGCAAATGACAGGCACTTATCCCAACTAGTACCGTACTGAATAGCACAAGCTCTCAGCATATCCTCCAACACTTGGTTGGTTCTCTCTGTCTGCCCATCTGTCTGAGGGTGATAAGCCGTACTGAAACGCAGCTTCGTATCCAACGAATCATGGAGCTGCTCCCAGAAACGAGAAGTGAACTGAGACCCTCTGTCAGATATGATCTTCTTCGGCACACCATGCAAGCAGACAATCCGAGAGATGTACAACTCTGCAAGTCTAGCTCCGGAGTAAGTAGTGTTCACTGGAATGAAGTGAGCAACCTTCGTCAATCGATCCACTACTACCCAAATGGAGTTGTACCCTTTCTGAGTACGAGGCAATCCAACAATGAAGTCCATAGTGATTTCCTCCCATTTCCACTCTGGAATCTTCAAAGGCTGTAACAGACCTGCTGGCCTCTGATGCTCAGCATTGACACGCTGGCAGGTGTCACAAATAGCCACGTACTCCGCCACTGAACGCTTCATCCCATACCACCAGAAACGTTCCTTCAGATCATAATACATCTTCGTGCTGCCCGGATGAATAGAGTAAGCTGTGTCATGGGCCTCACTCAGAATCAACTTCCGAAGATCCTTCACATCTGGAACACAGATCCGGTTCTTGTACCACAAGGTACCCTGATCGTCCTCTCTGAAATGAGGAGCCTTGCCCTTCTTGAGCAACTCACGAATCTCTTGCAGCTTCTCATCATCTTTCTGATGCTGCCTGATCTCTGACTCTAGAGTCGGTACTGCCTCAAAAGCTGCACTAGAGGTATGATGCAAGAAGCCCAGACTCAACTGCTCGAACTCCTCACATAACTCTGGAGGCATCTGGAAAGCCACGGCCATGTTGACATAACTTCTTCTGCTCAGAGCATCTGCTACAACATTGGCCTTGCCCGGATGATAGTGAATCTCCAGGTCATAATCCTTGACCAACTCTAGCCATCTTCTCTGCCGCATGTTCAGCTCATTCTGCGTGAAAATATACTTGAGGCTCTTGTGATCAGTGTAGATATCACACCGCTGCCCATACAAGTAATGCCTCCAAATCTTCAGAGCATGCACAACTGCGGCTAACTCGAGATCATGAGTAGGATAATTCAGCTCATGCCGACGTAACTGCCGTGAAGCATAAGCTATCACTCTGCCCTCCTGCATCAGAACACACCCAAGACCATCCTTCGAAGCATCACAATATACCGTGAACCTCTTCGTCTGGTCTGGCAGAGTCAGGACTGGCGCCGTAGTCAACCTTTTCTTCAGCTCATCAAAGGCCATCTGACGCTCATCAGTCCATACAAAAGCCACATTCTTCTCCAGCAAAGAAGTCAAAGGCTTCGCGATCTTGGAGAAATTCTCAATAAACCTCCGATAATATCCAGCTAAGCCCAAGAAAGACCTAACTTCCTTCACTGTCTGCGGTGTCTCCCACTCAAGCACATCCTTCACCTTGCTCGGATCAACAGCAATGCCTCCCTGAGAGATAACATGACCGAGGAATGGCACCTCGTCAATCCAGAACTCGCACTTGCTGAACTTGGCATACAACTGTTGCTCTCTCAATCTCTGCAACACGAGCCTCAGATGCTCTTCATGCTCTTCCTCTGTCTTGGAGAAGATCAGAATATCATCAATAAAGATCACCACGAAAACATCCAGATAATCCATGAAGACCATGTTCATCAGATGCATGAAGTAAGCCGGAGCATTAGTCAAGCCGAAGGACATGACCGTATACTCATATAGCCCGTACTTGCAGGTGAATGCCGTCTTCGGAATATCCCCAGGACGGATCCTCAGCTGAAAATAACCCGAACGAAGATCAATCTTCGAGAATATACGAGCACCTCGAAGCAGATCAAAGAGATCCTCAATACGGGGCAGTGGATGCTTGTTCTTGATAGTAACGGCATTCAGCTCACGATAATCCACACACATCCTCTTCGAGCCATCCTTCTTATCTACTAGCAACAACGGAAAAGCCCAAGGAGAGAAGCTGCGACGGATATAGCCCTTGGCTAGCAACTCATCAATAGTCTTCTTGACTTCTTCATGCTCTATAGGTGCCATACGGTAGGGCCGCTTTGCAATAGGAGCTGTGCCAGGCAAGAGATCAATACAAAACTCAATGGCGCGTTCAGGCGGCATACCTGGCAGATCATCCGGAAAGACATCCGGGAATTCAGACACCACGCGAATACCGTCCGTGGGTCTAGCCTCCATCTGATGAGGAAATCCAGAAGGCTCTGAAGCACTGACTGTCACCTCTTGGCCATCAGATGCCGATAAGTGAACTGTCCGCTGAGCACAATCAATACGGACTCCCCATCTGGTAAGTGTCTCCATGCCCAAGATCACATCTATCCCCGAGGAGTCAATAACTATCAAGCCAGTGCGGAATTCTACCCCCTTTATAACAATACTAACTCTGGAGCATATAGAGCATGTACGAATCTGACCCCCAGGTGAGGTAACTACCATAGCTGTCCTCATACAAGAAACCGGTATACCATGCTGCTCGGCAAATGACTTGGAAATGAAAGAATGGGTGGCACCGGTATCGAAAAGCACTGTAGCGGGGTGAGAGTTGACCATGAACGTACCAATAACCACGTTAGGAGCCTCGGCCGCTGACTCGGCCGTCACGTGGTTCACTCGAGCCTGTGCTGGCGCCTGGGCTGAGCTGGGCGCCCCTGCTGTCCCGCCTGCGCCTTCCGGGGGCAAGTGTTGGCGTAGTGCCCCGGCTGGCCGCAGTGATAGCAGACGCGTGCAAGTGTCGAAGCCTGCTGTCCGGTAGGGGCTGCCGGACGTGGAGCCTGCGGTGCTGGCGGAGCTGGTGGAGCAGTACGAGCCGGAGGTGCTGGTAACCTCTGACCCTGACCTGCCTGCTGCTGTCGAGGCGGGTACTGCTGCGGTGGCCTCTGCTGGTACTGCTGAGGAGGCCGGTACTGAGGCTGGTACTGCTGGGGCTGCTGGAGTCGTGGACGAGTGTTGCTGCCGGAAGCAACGGGGACAACCTTCCTCTTCTTGTCCTCCATCTCCAGGTGCTTACGCTCAGTGTTGAGCGCGCTGTCAACCAGATGGTTGAAGTCGTCGAAGCGGAGGTTGAGCAGCGCGTACTGGAGGTAGTCCTCAAGACCCTCCATGAAGTGCTCCTGCTTCTTGCGGTCATCCGCAACCTCGGCAGGGGCGTAGCGAGCCAGCTGAAGAAAGCGATCACGATACTCCGTGACCGACATAGTCCCCTGAATTCACAAAGACAGATAGATATCGGAAGATTAACTCAAAATTCATAACGATGGAACAAGGGGCATTAGCTCAAAAGAAACCGCTGAATGATTATATTTAAGGTTACCTGCTTCAGTGCAAGGAACTCCTTCTGCTTCATCTTCATAACGCCCGCGGGGACGTTGTGGCTGCGGAAACGCTCCCTGAACTGGAGCCAAGTAAGAGACTCGCGGTCGTGAACTGGGTGGGACTCCCACCAGTCCAAAGCTGCCCCTCGCAGCTGTCCTGCTGCGTACAAGACGCGCTCACGGTCATCGCACTGGGCGATGTCCAGCTGACGCTCCACTGCACGGAGCCAGTCGTCAGCCTGAAGAGGGTCGGACGTGTGAGAAAACGTCGGTGGGTGACCCCTCAGGAACTCAGCACGCCTGTCGCGAGGCTGCGGCGGTGGAGGAGGCGGAGGCTGAGTGTGAGCGTGCTGAAGAGCCTGAACAGTGTTGTTCAGGGTAGCCATCATCTGCATCTGGAGCTGGAAGTACTGCTCCGGAGTCAAAGGCGGAGGCATCGGGATCCCAGTACCCTGGTTGTTCTGACCTTGCTGCTGGCCAGAACCGGAACCGGCGCTCCTGGTGTTCACCATCTGATTTGAACAAAAGATTTCACGGGTAAGGATATTGCAAGAATAAACTCAGATGGATATGATAACTCTTTGCGGAAAAAGACTCAGCCATGATAAAGTAGACAGGATAGAGTTGACGGTTTTACCCCCAACGATCTAACTCATTTTATAAATTAGTTAACTTTAACATCTGAGTGATTTTCTTTAAACAAATTTATACTACAAAACTATGCAATCAGTCAAAAATCCAAATCAACCATGTAGCATAATAACAAGCAGGCAATTTTCACAACTTAGCCGAGTTTAGCAATAGACTCGACTAACACAACGCGTCGCATAACGTGCTATCGTGTTATTATAAAAAGGTCACCTAACTATACTCAAGGTGGTCAGATGACTGATTCAGGCCAAAATCTACGAAAACTATTCTTCAGAGAGAGAAATCAAGGCAAGAAGGGTAAAAAGTCAAAGAAGTCAAGGGGTATAATAGTAAAATAGTTTCAGCAGACAAAGATTGGTGAGGAGAAGTCCTAAAACTCGACCAGTTCTATCTAGGCTTCGTCCTACAGTCGATACGGCTCTGATACCACTCTGTAACACCCGGTTTATAAAAGAGCATAAACCGAGCAATCATATACGTGCCAGGATCAAGTCACACGTATATACAACAGAATGAACAGTATATCATAGCACATATCACGTAAAAAGATATAATAAAGCGAATACGAATGTTATTTATTACAATAATGACAAAAATGTCTGATACAGCGGAAACGAAGTACAAAATACGATAAAGCTCTCCGAAGCTGAAGCAGGGCGCCACAGGGACGTCGACTGGGAGACGAAGCACCTAGAAGTCCTCGTAGTCCTGGTAGCGCTGGACGAACTCCCTCGTGTCGGCAGGAACTGAGCAGCAGTAGCGTAGCCAAGAGGAAAAAGTAGAGAAGAGGCAAGAGTGAGTACACAACTTGTACTCAACAAGTATAACACAAACTATGAGGCTCTAAGGTTGGCTGACTCGACTGCATTAGCTTTTATGTGTTGGCAAAATTTTATTACAGCTATTTACTACGAGTTGATGAATTACCATTGACCCAGTTACATAGTAATTAATCAGAATTAAATAAGAAACTACTGAGAACCAGACTGAAAACAAGCCACCAAGGTAAACCCCGAGAAGCACTTCCCTCGTCGGAAGGAGATAACTTCACTAATCAAAAGGAGGATCTGGGCCGCTCATAACCGTGAGCACGGCTAGTATACCAGTTTTACACTCTGCAGAGGTTGCACATCTTTACCCACAAGTCGTGAGCTACGCCAGTTGTTCATCACACTTCCTTAGGTGAGATGACTAGCGACTCACTACGAGGCCTTTACAAAGAATCTCGTTGGTAGGGAGTAACCGCGAGGGTGGATCAGCGACTATGGAGCAGGTCTAGTGGGCGTCAAGACACGAAGCACAGACGAAGCCACTCAGCACGAGGGCCATAGAAGCTTACCGCCCCTGCCCCGCAGGTAAGTTACTCCAAACCAAAAAGATCTAATTATTACGCCAAGTCTATCCCATTCTAGCCTTGTGGTAGCACTGTTGTCCCAGGTTGTCGCTCTATGAACCGGTCCTTATGGAGAGTAGCCAACCAAGCACTAAGCACCGTGCTGGCCCCCTAAACCATGTTTCTACAAAAACCATATTTTAACGAGACGTGAGCCACTCAAGCACGAAGCACAGAGGGCCACTCTCAGAATTAAGTTCAAGTAAACCATTAGTCAAATTAATTAAAAAGGACCAGAGTATGTTATAGCGCAGCAACCTAGCACAACTAACCATAATGCAACCCAAAGGTATATATAAAGGATATAAACTGGCTAGGAAATCCTTAAAGGCATACAGTATTAAAATGCAGTATGAAAATGTATTTAAAGGTGACAGGTTGTTCATGTTATACTTGCCTTCCTCGTACTGCTCCTGCTGCTGTTCAAAGTGCTCGGAAGACGGCTGCTCCGGGTACTGGTACTGGGGCTCCTCAACTGGATCAGCGTCTACTCACGAACACATGGCCAAAACAATGCACGAAAATAAGCATACAAACAAACATTAACAAAAACTAAGAACAGTACAACAATACATGAAAACAGCGCACAAAACTACTCTAGAACTATTCTACGCGTTACAATGATCGCGTGGACATAAAGAACGCTAAAATCGGAGCTAAAACGCATAAACTAGGCCTAAAACAAGGTTCAGGGGCTTATTTGTAAGAAAAACAGGATTCCAGGGGCTTTTCTGCTAAAACCGAGGGCTAGAATGTAAATAAACATTAGTTCCAGGGTCTAGCGCGCAAAAAGGTCAGGGCTGGACGGCGGGTTCGAAATCTACAAAGCTCAGGGGCCAAAGTGTTAAATTATGGGCCTGACTGTAATTAGTTTTCAACGGAGGTGTAATGCGGGTTAATTCAGCAAAAGACCGAGGTCTCTTTAGCAAAAAGACCAGGCCGAACCGTTATCTTAGCTCAGGGACCGTCGGATCTTGATCAAGGGGCTCAGATCTAATGGCCTCGGGATCTAATCTCGAGCGCTGGTTTAGGATCGGGCGGTCAGGGTGCCTCGCGGGCGACGGCGGCGGCGGAACGCCACCGGAGCTCTGCTCCGCGGTGGCGGGCGGCTGGAGGCTCGCCGGCGCTGGCCGAAAATGGCCGTCCGGGCTTGTTTTGGGCTGCAGGTTGGTGCAAAAGGACGAGCTCGGCACGTGTAGTCCACTGGGGCTCACAGCCGGGCTCGACGGAGGTTCGGGCGGCGTGCGCGACGGCGCAGGCGGCGGTCCTCGCCGGAGTGCAGTGCCGTAAGCGATAGAGCGCGCCAAGGTCCAAATTAGCCAACGCAAAAAGGAGTAGGGGTCTGGGAGATGCTCACCGAGGGTTTGCGGCGGTCTGATTTGCGGCGCAGGGCGGCCGGCGTCGAGGATGGGCGGTGGCGCCGGCGGAGTTCGGTGGCGAGGTCGGCGCATGGCTCCTCCTGGCCTTCTGATGGCACGGCTTGACCCAAGGCGACCCTGCGGGAAGGATGCGGGGGTCAGGGGGGCTCCGGGGCCACTGGCGGCGAGAAATTGCAGTGGCGGGGGTGTTTACCCGGCGGCGGCGGTCCTGGCGGAGGGATGCGGCGGCGCTGGTGGTTCGGGCGTGGAGCTGTGGGGCGAGGATGGGGAAGAGAAGGTCGCAGGGCCCAATTATAGGAGGGATTCCGGGGATCTCGGCGGGGCGCAGCGGGATAATGATCCCGGCGAGCTCGCCGGGGATATCGGGCGCGGTTGCGTGGAGCCGGGAAGGGAAGGAGGAGAGAGGGGGCTGACGCGTGGGCTGGCTGGTCAGCGGCGGGGAGCGCGTCGCGCGAGCGCTGACTGGTGGGGTCGGGCGCGCAGGGAGCCAGGGGAGGCGTCGCGCGACGCGGGCGACGCGCTGGCGTGCTGGGCCGCGCGTGAGGGAGAGAGGGCGCGGGCTGGCTGAGGCGCTGGAAGTGGGCCGGGGTAGGGGAGAGGCTGGGCCAGCGGGCTGGGCTGGCCATGGGCCGCGCTGGGCCGGCTTGGGAGAGAAGTTTGGGCTGGGTCTTGGGATTTGGGTTGCTATGGGTTTGGGTTTTGTTTTGGGTTTTCTTTCTATTTTCCTTTCTCTTTTCTATTTCTACTTCAAACAAAGTTTGAATTCAAATCAAAATTTGAATTCAAACCACACTCAAATAAAATATACACCAGCATGAATGCAACAAAAATTTAAACCTATGATAAATTTTAATTAATTAAGGAACAAGAATTAGATTAAATGCCAACTAAACACAATAAACCTTAGAAAATTTAACTAAAGCCAATTAATTTATTAGTAAATTCTGAAATTTAAAATTAGGGTGTTACATATCACGAATAAGATATAATAAATCGAAATACGAATGTTATTTATTACATTAATGACAAAATGTCTGATACAGCGGAAGTGAAGTACAAATACGAATAAAACTCTCCGAAGCTGAACAGGGCGCCACAGGGATGTCGACTGGGAGACGAACGCCTAGAAGTCCTCGTAGTCCTGGTAGCGCTGAGCGAACTCCCTCGCGTCAGCAGGAACTGAGCAGCAGTAGCGTATCCAAGAGGAAAAAGTAGAGAAGAGGCAAGAGTGAGTACACAACTTGTACTCAACAAGTATAACACAAACTATGGGGCTCTAAGGTTGGCTGACTCATCTGCATTAGCTTTTTATCTTGACAAAATTTTATTAGAGCTATTTACTACAAGTTGATGAATTACCATTAACCCAGTTATATAGTAATTAATCAGAATTAAACATGTTGCTACTGAGAACCAAAACAAAACCACCAAGGTAACCCCGAGAGGCACCTCCCTCGTCGGAAGGAGACAACCCCACTAATCAAAAGGAGGATCTGGGCCGCTCATAACCGTGAGCACGGCTAGTATACCAGTTTTACACTCTGCAGAGGTTGCACATCTTTACCCACAAGTCGTGAGCTATGCTAGAGGTTCATCACACTTCCGTAGGTGAGATGACTAGCAAACTCACTACGAGGCCGTTACAAAGGACACGTTGGTAAGGTGTAACCGCTAAGGATTCAGTCAATGCAACGATGGTGTCCACCTCGAGGGGGTACAAGACACACAGACCAGCCTCGTAGCCTGACCACCATTGAAGCTCGACTCCCCTCTTGCCCCGCAGGTAAGTTACTCCCGAACCAAAATGACCTAATTAGTAAGCCAAGACCGTCCCATTCCAGTCTTGTGGTAGCGCTGTTGTCCCAGGTTGTCGCTCTATGAACCGGTCCTTATGGAGAGTGGCCAACCAGGTAGTAAGCACCGTGCTGGCCCCCTAAACCATGTTTCTAACAAAAACTAATTTTAATGAGACGTGAGCCACTCAAGCCACACAGAGGGCCACTCTCACAATTAAGTTGCATATACCATTAATCAAATTAATTAAAAAAAAGGACCAAGTGTGTTATAGCGCGGCACCTAGCACAACTAACCAACATGCAACCCAAAGGATATATACAAAGGATATAAAGTGGCTAAGAAAGTCCTTATAGGCATACAGTATTAAAATGCAGTATGCAATTGTATTTAAAAGTGATAGGTTGTTCATGTTATACTTGCCTTCCTCGTACTGCTCCTGCTGCTGCTCAAAGTGCTCAGAAGACGGCTGATGAGGACATCGCTGCATCGGATGCGTACACGTTGAAGTCCGACTCGTCCTCAACTTGGACTTCGTTTCCTTCCCGGATTCCAGAAACAGTTTTCACCAAAAACGACGCCACGGCCACATACGGAGTCCGTTTGAGGAGATCTTTATATGGTTGGAAAGATAATTTCATAACCTTTCTAACGCCACCAGATTCAGGTCCATATCTATTCGGAGTCGACGGGGATTCATAAAACAATTCGACATCCAGAATCTGGAAAGGTGCTGCGCCACCTCTTTTGGGCCAATGGCCCGTGTACCGTGTCGGGCCTTCAGCCCAAGTTGTGGGTGCCCCTTCCCTGGTCGCCCCAACCCTAGTACGCCCTAGCTTTTCTATAAACTCAGTAGCCGCCGCCGCTTAGACTTGTGTTTTGTTCAGTCTTGAGTTTTCCTTTGAGGAACAGACATTGCATCGTTGTATCTGTGGCGACAAGTCCTTATACATTGATCCAGGGCCCCCGTTCTTGATCTCCTCCACTATGTCGATTAGTCCTTTGGAATCGAGTTCTTGAACCCCACTTTGATATTCGCTTCATTCACATCTGCAATTTCAGATTGCGTGTTTATCCTTTCTTGCTAGTGTTCTTCGATTCGCTTGCAGGAAAAGCCTTCTCGGCGAGGTCAATCAAGTTGTGCTTGGTTGATAACTAGCAGAGCGGTGGTGTAACGGTTGCAGTCTTTGAATTCGTGTCTGATTAGAAGTCGGATTGCCAACATCACGTACTCCATCAATCGAATCTACCCTACCTCTCGGAAGATCGGGCCGCGTCTACATCAAGTGGTATCAGGATTCAGGTTTACCGTGAGGTATATTTTCGTGTCTCCTTTTAGATTCATCTTGTTCCTTTACCTACAGTCCACAAAAAGCCCAAAAAAATTTACACTTTCCGCTGTCCCATAACCTGTTTTAGCCTCTGCAATTTTCGTTTCAGTTTCGCTTAGTTGAGTTCGTGTCCGTGGTCGAGTCTTGTTGCTGGTTTAGTGTGTTCGTAGTCGTAGTCAACCGCCGTCCTATCCACCTTTACCCCACCAACAAGTCGAGCCCTCACGCTACTTGACTTGCCCTCGCTAGCCGCCTTGTGTGAACTCTCGCCGCACAAGCCCTAGATAGGTTGCAAGCCGCCTTGTGTTTTCGCCTTGCATCGCAGCCCTTCTTGATTTCATCTGGCGATACCCTTGCTGCATACACCAGGGATGCTTTGCCCTAGGTTGTTCGATTACTGAGAAGCTTTGCTCAGTGTGGTTCAGTGTTGGAGAATAGGGAAGCTTTGCCCTAGCCGCCGTCACCCGATCTGCCAAGTTGTGCTATCTGAAAACCATAACTTGAGGTCCCTTCGGTAAAACGGGCATAACTTTTCGCTCGGTGCTCCGTTTTGGCTCAATTTTTTACAGCAGAAAGGCGATGAAACTTCGGCATTTGGGGCCGATCTCAGAAATTCAAAAAAAAATTCACAAACATTGAGTTTTTAGGATCCGAAGTTGTTTTTTCAGATTTTCAGGAAACATTCCTGATTTTGTGTAGGCCACATCCCACCTCTGTTTAAGGTGAAAATTTTTGTGCTTCCATCTCTTGTGATCCTTGTTGAGAGAAAAATATAAAAAAATAGTTGACAAAATAAGAAATCTTGATTCCTACTAGTGCTGGAGGGAAATCGGCAAAAAGAATAAAAACAATTGCGCAAGTGCTGTTTTGAGCTTTATCCATCGTTCTTTGTTCCAACTTGTTGTGCTACTCCTAGGGACATATCTTAGACAGCAATTGTGACTTGTGCCTTGGATACTTATTGAACTTTGCTACTCTGTTGCGTTTATTGTTAATCCCTTGCTACCATATTGTGCCTGTCCAAGCTACACATATTCTTCTGATCAGCACAGGTTCATCTTGCAACTGTTACACCCAGCTCAACAACAGATTGTACCATCCTGTTTGGCTTTGGTAAGAACACTTGCAAGACGGTGGTAAGCCGTTTGAGATTTTGCACTCCACTGTGACCACCATCCTGTTCCTTTTAGTTGATAGGGATAATACTTTGGTGTTGTCTTTTGCTATCTGCTAACCATGCCAGGGACAGGAGGAGAGTCACCTACGGACTTGAACGAGTGTGTGTCAAAGAATGAACTGCAGAAACTTGTTGATGACCAGCGCAACTACATCGACGGGAAGTTTGATGAGCTGATGCGCACTATCAACGGCCTGGTCACCAGGGTTGAATATGTTGAACAACGTCACCCTCCACGGCGACACCGACGCCAACCTGATGAGGATGACAACGATGAGGATGCCGACCTTGATGCTGATGCTCGTGCTGCGGACTGTCTTCGGCGCAATCGTCAAGGTATGGGAGGTAATCAAAATCGTGGTAACAATGATCCTTTTGCTAAAGCCAAATTTACCATGATTCCTTTTGCTGGCACTGCTGATCCTGAGGCTTATCTGGATTGGGAACTTGCTGTTGAGCAAAAGTTTAATTCTCATTTGGTTCCTAATGAGCATAGAGTTAGACTTGCTACTAGTGAATTTACTAGCTTTGCTTTGTTTTGGTGGACTGATCTTTGCAATGCTGGTAATGCTGCTGCTGTGCCTCAAACTTGGCCTGTTTTGAAACAACGCATGAAGTCTCGTTTTGTTCCTCCTTATTACCAGCGTGATCTACGTTTAAAATTGCAAAATTTAAAACAAGGTGATAAAGGAGTCGAGGAATATTATCAGGAATTGCTTATTGGTCTAGCACGTTGTGGTATTCATGAGGATGATGAGGACATTAGTGCTAGGTTCTTTGGTGGTTTAAATCGTGATATACAAGATATTCTTGATTACAAAGACTGGAATCGTTTTTCCCAATTGTATCATCTTGCTCTTAAGGCAGAACGGGAAGTACAGGGACGCCGCATTGCCCAACATTCTTTCAGGTCTAATACTGGGAGATTGTTTCAGCAGTGTTCCGACGTTGAGAAGCCCAAGGCGCCTGTTGCTAAGCCACCAGCAACACCACCAGCTCCTGTGCCAGTTTCTGAGGTAAGCAATGTATCTACTGTGCAGGCCCAACAACACAAGAAGCATGCTACGCTTGAAAGGGGGTCTTCGAGTAGATCATCTACAAACATCGTGTGCCATCGCTGCAAGGGAATGGGACATGTCATGAAGGATTGTCCAAGTGCTCGTGCTTTCATCACTGCACCTGATGGTAATGGATATGTAAGTGCTAGTGATGTTGAGGATGATTTGGTCCTTGCAGCTAACATTGTTTCAGATTCGGAAGAAGATGAGGGTGAGGCAATTGATTCCATAGCTGCAACTGCAGATTTTCCTAGTCTTCTTGTGCAGCGTGTGTTGACTTCTAAAGCAAACCAAGAGGATGAGGCAAAGCTCCAACGCAAAAATTTGTTCCACATGTTTCTCATCGTGCAGGATTGTCGTGTTCTCACCATAATTGATAGTGGAAGTTGCAGCAACTTGGTGAGTTTAGATTTGGTCAAGAAGCTTGGCTTGACCACTCGTTCAATCCCTCACCCTACTACCTAGAATGGTTCAACAATTGTGGTAAGACTAAGGTAACTAAATCAGCACGCATCCACTTTTCTGTTGGTTCTTATCGTGACTATGCTGATTTTGATGTTGTACCTATGCAATCATCGTCGTTATTGTTAGGACGACCATGGGAATTTGATACTGATGCTGCACACCATGGTAGAACTAATACATATACTCTCATGCATAAGGACAAAAAGATTACTTTGCTTCCTTTATCGCCGGCTGATATTAGGAAACATTTTAAAGAGCATGCTGAAAATGTTAGCAATAAATCGTCTGATGCTAAACCGAATCCATCCTATAAGGGACGGATTGAATTAGGCTCCGTCCACCCCGCAAATTGCCCTCCGCTGAGAAGCTACATCTTTGTGCACTCGAATACTTGTACCCAGAAAATATTACTACATCAAAATCGATGGCTCATATCAGCCGCTACAAGCCTTCTACTCAATCCGACGGCTACGGAACGAAGGCTTCAACGCGTTGAAGCCTCGCTTTCCGCCCGCGCATGCTCGCTACGGCAACCACCAAGCCGCCGGAGTTCGAATCCAAATGCGGGCGGAAAAAAAATCCCACCCCACTCGACGCCTCCTCCCCCTGCCTCTCCTGCTGCCTTCTCTCCCCACCTCCCCTCACACATCCACCGTCGCCGCCCTCCCTCAACAGTGGAGGGCGCGGCCGGCGACCAGATGGGCGCAGGCAGCGCCAGCGGATCTGGCCGCCGCACTCTGGTCTCCGCCCGGATCCGGACGCGGCAGTCGGAGGGGCCGCTCCTGGGCGTCGCGAGGGAGCAGCGGGGCGAGCCGGAGGCGGCGGCGATGCCGTGCGGGGCGCGCCGGAGGCCGCAGTGCGCGGGGTGCCGCTGTCGCTGCCTTGCGACGCGGGGCCGCGGCGGGGGGTGCCGGAGGTCGCGGCGGGCGGGACCACCGTCGCTAAACCGGGCGGTACCGTCGTCGCCACCATCGCCGCCTTGCGATGTGAGGCCGCGGCTGGGGCGCCGAAGGTCGTGGCGGGCGGGGCCACCATCGCCGTCGGACGAGGCCGCCGCCGCCGCTTCTCCTCCCAACACGGCGACCTCCGTAGTCCTCTCCCCCAAGGGCGCCACCATATCGCGGCCACCAGGACGATGACCACAAGGGCGAGCGCCATGGGGTCGCGGCCGATAGGACGACGGCCACAAGGGCGGGCACCACTAGGTCTGGTCGCGGCCGTCCTCTTCCTCAACGGCGCCACCAGGTCGCGGTTGTCCTCTCCCTCGATTAGATATGTCTGATCCTGAAAGCTGGTTTTTTTTCTCCTTCGTGAGCTCGGCGGCGGTGGCGGGAGACACAGCAGCGGAGCTCAGGAGCGCGCGGGAGGACGTCAGGCAGCTGCTCTGGCCGCTTCTGTCCGCCTGCCGATCTAGGTCTGTCGACCTCAAGCTGCAGCTCAAAGGTTTGCTTGTGTCCCCAATCCTGCTAGGATTTCAGCCAATTAATTTGAGTAATTTATTTAAGTTAAATTACTTGATTATAGCTTTCTAAACGAAAAAAGGACAATAGCCCGTTTTCCTTTGTGTTCATTATCCTGACATACAGAATGTAATGATGGTGATCCAAGATTGGTTGTCAGGAGAGCAGTTCAAAACTGATTCGATGCTGTCTGAAGATGTGGGCACCTCCGTAGAGCTCCTCCCACTGGAGAGGCAAGCAAGAGAGCAGCAGCCTTGAGGGTACTTCTTAAGATGAGTCGGACGATGATGATGATGTGAGTTGATTTCATTTTACCACCATGGTGGCACAGATTAACGTTTAGTTCTCATTAATCTAGGATAAATTGCCAGCAAACGAATTGCTTATTTGAATGTACTTTTCAAACGTTGAGCTACCAAGTCATGTTCTTTTGATTTAGGTACAAATATATAAGATTTGCGGCTACAATCAGGTAGCACCATGTTGTTCAGTAAATATTATGTTTAATTTGAACTAATTTATGTGGTGGAGATTCCTTTTATTTAAATCGTAGCACAATTGTGTGATGTGGGCTTCTTACAAAAGTCTGAGCCATGGAATTCATATTCATGCTATATTTGTGTTATTCCTTGATATCACTAATATCCAGTTATCCACTACTATTGTAATAGTTAAGCCGGAAAATATAATGATGCTTCATCGTATATACTATATACAGATTTCCTTGGAATTATTTTGGTTACTAATGTTAATTTCTAGACAAATATTTCTGTACTGATATTGCAGTATATACTTGTGCTAATAATCTTATTGCTATATATTACTTTAAGGAGCACTATGCAGTTTTTGTTTTAAGAATTCCAGTTAGTTATTTGCCATATTCTGTCAGGGTAACTAGCGATCTTGGCTTATCTGGTGGACTTTCTCATCCTCCTTCACTATTGTAGCACAAATAAATTACTATTGTGAACTCTGGTAAGCCTATCTCGCGCAGGTGGGGTACGGGAGGCGGCCGTGGGCACTCGAACCATAGACGGCAGCCGCGGCGGCAGCTGATGGGTAGTACAGCCCTGGGCTGCTCGACTTCCACTCCCTCGACACCGAGCTCCTCACCGATGTGAGCGCGATTTCCTTGCCTTCCCCTCTGCTGGAATTTCGAATTGTTTGTGCGTCGTATGAATTCACGATCGGTTAACCCCCCCCCCCCTCCCTCCCAACACACACCCCCTAGCTATCCTGATTGCTTAGGAGCTTGCCTGATCTTCCATCCATTCTGTAAACCTCTTAATACTTCGACAATTTTAAACAAATTAAAATGGAAGAAAATATCAGCTGGCCTTAGCTCAAGCTCCTTTGCAAGAATCTGTGGCCCCAGATTCCACAACTTTACCCTATTTATTCAACTAAAACATAACTACTTAAGTTTGCCTTTCAATTTTGCATGTTGAAGACTTGCGGTGAGATCAGTATCTCAACACCTTTCCAGCGTTTGGTATTTTAGTCATAGGCAAAGCACCAAGTCAGTAGAAACTTGGGATAAGAAAGTTGGGAAGGAGATGTCCAGATGGGTGTAGTTAGGAACATGTAGAAATGCAGATGCAATATATCACTATGACATTTTTGAATTATTAGACTAAACTTTTCTTACTATAACATTTTATAATTAACAGACTTTAAACTTTTCTTGCAGAAAATTATAGAAACTTTACCGTGTTTGCAAATAATGGGAATGAACTTTGTTTTAGGGATTTATGTCTGTAAGACCTTAAGTTCTTCATGATAAGGTTCTTCATGGTGTAAATATATTTCCTTTACCTTATTATTTATATGCATGTATGAGCTAACAAGTGATCAGATTTGATCCAACTGTAGACCGAGTTATGCATCTGGTTCTCTCATTTTGGAAGTATTTTAGATTCAACTAAATCCAGTGTGAAAGAAGGAAAGTACTGGTTTTAAACTTTAAACCGAGTCCTAAATACAATGTCATTGGATAGGTTAATTGAAATGGCTCATTATTCTCTGCCTTAATTCTTCTTACTTCCTACGAAAAGGACACTTGCTCAGCGCATCTTGGAATAGTAGCCATATCTGGTACCAACCTGATATCAGTATCATCCAAAGAATCTGAGAGCTAACATGCACATTCTGAATTCTGAATTTTTTAGTTTGTTGGAATATTATCATCAGAATCAGTAGTCACAAATTCAGTTTACATCTTTATTTTTAAGTTCTTAATTAGGACTCATGGTCGTTTGGTCCTGTCTTGCTTCATGTTTGTTCTTATTGTTGTGAGGTAGACCCACTCTTACCCATCCCTAACATTTAGTGCCAGATCTATTTGAGGTAGCGGGAAAACGTATACCATGCAACCACTAAGCATCCCAGGATATTTTGAGATTAATGCATTAGCATTAGCGGAAAAACTGTGTGCTGATTGACATTTTAGACCTGTAATGATTTTACTGTACATAGAATCTGTGAGCACCTAACCTATAGATTTAGGCTTTTAATAGCTTCGACAGCTTGTTTTATGCTATTTGTATGGCCTGGTTTCATAATGCTTGTGAAAACTCGAGTTCTGGATGGGGTTGGTGTCCTTCACTGAAGATGAATGAAGTACCTACAGGATCCATATTTTTATTGGAGTACATGAGGTAGTAAAAATACTTTCAATTAATCTGTTTGTCTGTTTGAGTGCAGAATACTGATTTTGGTAGTGAAGCAGCTACGAAGCTTTGGCCATATTCCTCAAATATTACTCAGTCATTTTTCTGCATAACACTAATTTGCACCATCATTACTGATTTGAAATTTGTTGACGCAGGGAGGGAACAAGTTTCCGAGCATGCTGTATCAAGGCCTCAAGAGGAGGAAGTGCTTTCACTCTCTATGTGAATAATTAGGTATCCAAAAATGTGAAATATATTTACTCTGATGGCTGCTCTATTGATATGTATGAAGAACAAACCAGTTTTATGTCTGCTTGTACAAGCCGTCATTAATTTGTTTGTGACATGTGGTAACTGTGATCTAATATTTTGTATGGTGTACATCTGAAATTTAACCGTGGCGTTAGCACGGGCACCTTACTATGGAATTAAATTGAAAGAAGGTGTTTATATTGCTACTACATCTGCTGCTGCTGAGCTTTGTGATAATCATGATGCACCTTGTTATACTATGCTTTGTCGATATAAATCTTTTCCAACTGCTCCTATGTCTTGCACAATGCATCCTGTTGTCACTAACCTTTTGCAGGAGATTGATGATGGGATGGAGTTGTAACACCCTAGTTTAAATTCCAGCATTTTTTAATAAATTTAATTGGCTTTATTTGAATTTCTAAGGTTTATTGAGTTAGACTTGCATTTAATCTAAATTTTGTTCTATAAGTAATTAAAATTTTGACCTAGGTTTACTTTTAATGTTGCATTCATGCTGGAGCTTTGATTTATTTGTTTGAGTGTTAGAGTTGAATTCAAATTCAATTTTGAATTCAAATAGATTTGATTGAGTTAGTTTGAATAGAAAAAGAAATAGAAGGAGTAATAGAAAAGAAACCCAGCCCAAACCCAAAACAAGAAACCCAAAACCCCTTCCCGGCCCGACCTCAGGCAGCCCAGCCCGCACCCACCTTTCCTGCGGGCCCATTTTTCCTCCTTTTCCTCGGCCGGCCCACACTCGCACCTCACCGCGCCGGCCCAGCCTCGCACGCCACACTCCGCAGGCCGCGTTGCTTTCTCCCCGCTCGGCCTGCCAGCGCTGCACCGCGCCCAACCCGCGCGCGCACCCTGCCGTCTGGGCCCAAGCGGTCGGTGCCTCGCGCCCGCAGAGCGTCCGCCCGTCTCGCTGCACCCCCGGGCCCGCCTGTCATCGCCCTTCTCCCCCTTCCTTCTCCAGCGCGCCAACGGACCCCGCCCTTCTCGCTGAGGATCGCGCCACGCCCCCTCGGCACACTCCCCCAAGATGCCCGGGGTCCCCCTTTAAATTGGCCGCAGCCCTGCGCCTCCCCCATCTCTTCTCCACCGCAGGCGCCCCAAACCCTACCCTCGGCCGCCTTGCTTTGCTCCGCCCGGAGCAGAGCTCTGCACCTCCGCGGGCGCATCGCTGCCTCAGCGCCGCCAAGGTCCAGCACGCCCAGGCCATCTCCGCCACCAAGAGCAGCCGCAGGATCTCCTCCTTGGCGCCAGGACCCTCCTCGAGATCTCCCTCCTCGACTTCCACCCCAGCAGCGCCCTTCTCCACGAACGCCGGTCCACGCCGCGCCAACGTACCTCACCCCCAACCCCGCTGCGCTTCATCTCCGCCTGATTCGGGCCACGGTGAGGACCTTCGCCACCTTCTCTCTCTTTTGCATTAGGAACTAGAGCCTGTAGGCCATTCCTTGGACTCTGCGCGCCGCGCTCCAACGAGCCCTCGCCGTGCCGTTCCGCCACCGCTGTCGCACTCGCCATAGGAAGCCTCCCCGAGCCCAACTGTTGCCTCGACTGGATCACGGGTGAAGCACTGATGCGTCCTGACCCAAAGCCCCGCTCTATTTGACCCCGGATGGCCGATTTCGACCATGTCCGGCGAAGCGCCGCCACGGAGGCTCTGTCACGGCGACCCGCGCCGCCGCCGTCGGCCCCAACGCCCCTGCGCCGTCCGATCCGGGATCTGCGCTCCAGATTAGATCAGCCCACCGCGTCGCTCTCAATCGTCGGATCGAGATCTAGCGGCCCACGGTTGCGCGTACCGCTTCGCCCTGCTCATTTTGTTAAAGAGCCCCTCGGTTTTATTGAAATAAACCCGCAGCCCTAGCGCGTTGAAAAATAATTAGGTTTAGGTCCAGGTTTTAACACTTAGCCCCCTGAGCTTCTTTAAAATTGAACCCACCGTCCACCCTTGGCAGTTTTGCATGTTAGACCCCAGAGTTTTAGTTTATTTACGTTTTAGCCCTCGGTTTTTGCAGAAAACCCCCTGGAACTAGTTTTTATTACAAATAAGCCCCTGAACCTTGTTTTTAGCCTAGAAAATGCGTTTTAGCTCTGTTTTTAGCGTTCTTTATGTCCACGCGATCGTTGTAACGCGTAGAATAGCTTTAGACTAGTTTAGTGTGCTGTTTTTATGTATTGATGTACTGTTTCTTAGTTTTTGTTAGTGTTTGCTTGTATGCTTATTTACCGTGCATTGTTTTGGCCATGTGTTCGTGAGTAGACGTTGATCCATCTGAGGAGCCCCAGTACCAGTACCCGGAGCAGCCGTCTTCGAAGCACTTTGAGCAGCAGCAGGAGCAGTACGAGGAAGGCAAGTATAACATGAACAACCCATCACTTTAAATACAATTTCATACTGCATTTTAATACTGTATGCCTATAAGGACTTCCTAGCCACTTTATATCCTTTATATATGCATTTGGGTTGCATTTTGGTTAGTTGTGCTTGGTTGCTGCGCTATAACACACTCTGGTCCTTTTAATTAATTTGATTAATGGTTTACTTGAACTTAATTCTTAGAGTGGCCCTCTGTGCTTCGTGCTTGAGTGGCTCACGTCTCGTTAAAATATGGTTTTTGTAGAAACATGGTTTAGGGGGCCAGCTCGGTGCTTAGTGCTTGGTTGGCCACTCTCCATAAGGACCGGTTCATAGAGCGACAACCTGGGACAACAGCGCTACCACAAGGCTAGAATGGGATAGACTTGGCGTAATAATTAGATCTTTTTGGTTTGGAGTAACTTACCTGCGGGGCAGGGGCGGTAAGCTTCTATGGCCCTCGTGCTGAGTGGCCTCGTCTGTGCTTCGTGTCTTGACGCCCACTAGACCTGCTCCATAGTCGCCGATCCACCCTCGCGGTTACTCCCTACCAACGAGTTTCTTTGTATAGGCCTCGTAGTGAGTCGCTAGTCATCTCACCTAAGGAAGTGTGATGAACAACTGGCGTAGCTCACGACTTGTGGGTAAAGATGTGCAATCTCTGCAGAGTGTAAAACTGGTATACTAGCCGTGCTCACGGTTATGAGCGGCCCAGATCCTCCTTTTGATTAGTGGAGTTATCTCCTTCCGACGAGGGAGGTGCTTCTCGGGGTTACCTTGGTGGCTTGGTTTTGGTTTGGTTTTTCAGTAGATACATGATTAAACTTGATTAATAACTATGTAACTGGGTTAATGGTAATTCATCAACTCGTAGTAAATAGCTTTAATAAAATTTTGCCAAGATTAAAACTAATGCAGTTGAGTCAGCCAGCCTAGAGCCTCATAGTTTGTGTTATACTTGTTGAGTACAAGTTGTGTACTCACCCTTGCCTCTTCTCTACTTTTTCCTCTTGGCTATGCTACTGCTGCTCAGTTCCTGCCGACACGAGGGAGTTCGTCCAGCGCTACCAGGACTACGAGGACTTCTAGGTGTTCGTCTCCCAGTCGACGTCCCTGTGGCGCCCTGCTTCAGCTTTCGGAGAGCTTTTATCGTATTTTGTACTTCGCTTCCGCTGTATCAGACATTTTGTCATTATTGTAATAAATAACATTCACATTTCGATTTATTATGTCTTATTCGTGATATGTGCTATGATATACTGTTCATTCTGTTGTATATACGTGTGACTTGATCCTGGCACGTATATGATTGCTCGGTTTATGTCCTATTATAAACCGGGTGTTACAGGAGTTGAGGACGACTCCAATTCAAGAAGGGGAGGATGATGAGGACATCGCTGCATCGGATGCGTACACGTTGAAGTCCGACTCGTCTTCAACTTGGACTTCGTTTCCTTCTCGGATTCCAAAAACAGTTTGCACCAAAAACGACGCCACGGCCACATACGGAGTCTGTTTGAGGAGATCTTTATATGGTTGGAAAGATAATTTCATAACCTTTCTAACGCCACCAGATTCAGGTCCATAGATATTCGGAGTCGACGGGGATTCATAAAACAATTCGACATCCAGAATCTGGAAAGGTGTTGCGCCACCTCTTTTGGGCCAATGGCCCGTGTACCGTGTCGGGCCTTCAGCCCAAGTTGTGGGCGCCCTTCCCTGGTCGCCCCAACTCTAGTACGCCCTAGCTTTTCTATAAACTCAGTAGCTGCCGCTGCTTAGACTTGGGTTTTGTTTAGTCTTGAGTTTTCCTTTGAGGAACAGACATTGCATCATTGTATCTGTGGCGACAAGTCCTTATACATTGATCCAGGGCCCCCGTTCTTGATCTCCTCCACTGTGTCGATTAGTCCTTTGGAATCAAGTTCTTGAACCCCACTTTGATTTTCGCTTCATTCACATCTGCAATTTCAGATTGCGTGTTTATCCTTTCTTGCTAGTGTTCTTCGATTCGCTTGCAGGAAAAGCCTTCTCGGCGAGGTCAATCAAGTTGTGCTTGGTTGATAACCAGCGGAGTGGTGGTGTAACGGTTGCAGTCTTTGAATTCGTGTCTAATTAGAAGTCGGATCGCCAACGTCACGTACTCCATCAATCGAATCTACCCTACCTCTCGGAAGATCGGGCCGCGTCTATGTAACACCCGGTTTATAAAAGAACATAAACCGAGCAATCATATACGTGCCAGGATCAAGTCACACGTATATACAACAGAATGAACAGTATATCATAGCTCATATCACGAATAAGATATAATAAAGCGAATACGAATGTTATTTATTATATTAATGACAAAACATCTGATACAGCGGAAGCGAAGTACAAGTACGATAAAAGCTCTCCGAAGCTGAAGCAGGGCGCCACAGGGACGTCGACTGGGAGACGAACACCTAGAAGTCCTCGTAGTCCTAGTAGCGCTGGACAAACTCCCTTGTGTCGGCAGGAATTGAGCAGCAGTAGCGTAGCCAAGAGGAAAAAGTAGAGAAGAGGCAAGGGTGAGTACACAACTTGTACCCAACAAGTATAACACAAACTATGAGGCTCTAAGGTTGGCTGACTGACTGCATTAGCTTTTAAGTGTTGGCAAAATTTTATTAAAGCTATTTACTACGAGTTGATGAATTACCATTATCCCAGTTACATAGTAATTAATCAGAATTAATTAAGAAACTACTTAGAACCAAACCAAAACCAAGCCACCAAGGTAACCCCGAGAAGCACCTCCCTCGTCGGAAGGAGATAACTCCACTAATCAAAAGGAGGATCTGGGCCGCTCATAACCGTGAGCACGGCTAGTATACCAGTTTTACACTCTGCAGAGGTTGCACATCTTTACCCACAAGTCGTGAGCTACGCTAAAGGTTCATCACACTTCCTTAGGTGAGATGACTAGCGACTCACTACGAGGCCGTTACAAAGAATCTCGTTGGTAAGGCGTAACCGCGAGAGATAGGTCAGCGACGATGGGGCCCACCTCCGGGGTACAAGCACAGGTACGCAAACCAAGCACAGACCAGCCGGAGGAGCAGGGACTATTGAAGCTTACTACTCTTGCCACGCAGGTAAGTTACTCCAAACCAAAAAGACCTAATTAGTAAGCCAAGTCTATCCCATTCTAGCCTTGTGGTAGCGCTGTTGTCCCAGGTTGTCGCTCTATGAACCGGTCCTTATGGAGAGTGGCCAACCAAGCACTAAGCACCGTGCTGGCCCCCTAAACCATGTTTCTACAAAAACCATCTTTTAACGAGACGTGAGCCACTCATCCACACAGAGGGCCACTCTCAGAATTAAGTTCAAGTAAACCATTAATCAAATTAATTAAAAAGGACCAGAGTGTGTTATAGCGCAGCAACCTAGCACAACTAACCAAAATGCAACCCAAAGGATATATATAAAGGATACAAAGTGGCTAGGAAAGTCCTTATAGGCATACAGTATTAAAATGCAGTATGAAATTGTAATTAAAAGTTATAGGTTGTTCATGTTATACTTGCCTTCCTCGTACTGCTCTGGCTACTGCTCAAACTGCTCCGAAGACGGCTGCTCCGGGTACTGGTACTAGGGCTCCTCAGATGAATCAACGTCTACTCGCGAACACATGGCCAAAACAATGCACAATAATAAGCATACAAGCAAACACTAATAAAAACTAAGAAACAATACATCAATACATAAAAACAGCACACTAAACTAATCTAAAACTATTCTACGCGTTACAATGATCGCGTGGATATAAAGAACGCTAAAATCGGAGCTAAAACGCATAATCTAGGCTAAAAACAAGGTTCAGGGGCTTATTTGTAATAAAAACGGGGTTCCAGGGACTTTTCTGCTAAAACCGAGGACTAAAACGCAATTAAACACTAACTCCAGGGTCTAACTTGCAAAAACTACCAGGCTGGACGGCGGGTTCTATTCTGGTAAAACTCAGGGGCTAAAACGATAAAAACAGAGCCTATTCGTAATTTCTTTTGAACTAACAGGACCGCGGGTTGATTAAAGAAAACTCCAGGGTCTCTTTAACAAAAACGCCAGGGCGAACCGGTACGGGTGGATTCAGGCCGCTGGATCGGGATCTAACGGTCCAGATCCGATTGATGTGGGTTCTAATCTCCTGCGTTCATTTTAGATCTGACGGCCTAGGGCCATCGGGCGTGGGAGCGGCGGCACTGACCGCCGGAGACCATCCTCCGCGGCGGCGGGGCACTGGGAGCTCGCCGGACTTCGGCATTTCGGCATTCCCGAGCTCAAAACGGAGCGGGCTTGGGTCAGGGAGGGTCAGCGGAACATGGGAAACGCTTCTGGGCACTCAGGTTGGCAGATCAGGGCGCGGGTCGGGCTCGCCATGGCGAGGGGCGTCGAGGGCGACAGCGGAGCGACGGCGAGTGCCGTTCCGGTCTTGGAAGGGGCCTACGGATCACTACATCTAGTGCAGGGGGAGCGGGGAGTTGAGAGGGTGCTCACCATGCTTTGGATTGAAGGGAAGGACGGCGCAGTGTGCTCGGCGACGAGGATCGGCGGCGGGGGAAAACGGAGCTCGCGTCCGGGGTCGAGGGAGGGGTGCGCCGGGCTCCTGGACGCCTCAGATCGACGCGGGGTGCTCCTGCGGTGAGGCCAGGGGTTCAGGGTGGCCCAGAACTCAACGGCGGTGAGCAATTGCTCAAGTCAGAGAGCTCACCGGCGTGGCGGTCTTCGGCGAAGATTCGGTGGTACAGGGGCCTCGGCCGGGGTAGGAGGGCCCGGGGGGGCCTCCTGGGGCTCAGGCGGATCTAGCGCGCGGCTTCGGTGGCGCTGGAGCGTGGTGGAGCGCCGTAGCCGCGGCGGCGCAGAGGCACGGCGTGGCGGAGCGCGGCGGAGCGGCGCAGGCGAGCTAGGGTTACGGCTGCGGGGGCTGAGCGAGATGGTAGGCGCAGCGGGCCGCAGGGGGGCTATTTGTAAGGCGGCGGGGCGCCTGGGCGTGCGCGCCTGGCGTGGGGGATCCCGCCGGGAAAAGCGGCGTGATGAGCGCGGCCGTTGCGCGAGGAAGGGGGCGAAGCTGACGCGTGGGCCCGGGAGCGCAGCGAGACGGGGAGGGCGACGCGCGCGGTGGAGTGGGGCGAGCGGGCTGAGCGGCGACGCGGGGTAGGCCGGCCTGCGGGGCGTGCGGAGCTGGGCCGCGCTGGCGCGAGCGCGCGTGTTGGACCGAGGTGAGGGCCGGGGTTGCTGGGCCCGCGCAGAGGTGTGGGTCGGGCCGAGTGCGGGGAGGGACTGGGCCGACGGGTTTGGGCTGAGTGCTGTGCTGGGCTTGGGAAGGAGGTTTGGGCTGGGTTTGGGTCCGGGTTAGGTTTTCTATCTTCCTTTCTCTTTTCTATTTCTACTTCAAACAAAGTTTGAATTCAAATATGAATTTGAATTCAAACCACACTCAAATAAAAGTATGCACCAGCATGAATGCAACACAAATTTTTAATTACTTGTGAAACAAAATTAAATTAAATGCAAGGCTAAACACAAAAAATCCTTAGAAAAATAAATAAAGCCAATTAAATTTATTGATAAATGCTGAAATTTAAATTAGGGTGTTACAGACCCTACCCCCTTAAAGAAATCTCATCCCCGAGATTTAGCTGGGCTGGCTAGCAAAGAGATCTGGATATGTCCTCTTCAACTCATCTTCTCGCTCCCATGTAGCCTCAGCTTCACTATGGTGGCTCCACTGAACTCTGCACATCTTGATGCGCTTGTTCCGAGTAACCCTCTCTGATGTCTCCAGAATCTTCACCGGATGCTCAGTATAAGTCAGATCTTCCTGCACATCGACTCCATCCAGGGGTGCCTGCTCCTCGGTTACTCGCAGACACCTTTTCAGCTGAGATATATGGAAGACATCGTGAACTCCTGAGAGGCTGGTGGGCAACTCCAGGCGATAAGCAACTTCGCCTTTCCTCTCTAGCACCTTGAATGGCCCCACATAACGAGGTGCTAACTTCCCTTTGACATTAAATCTGCGGATTCCTCTCATCGGAGACACCTTCAGATACACATAATCACCAACACTGAAAGTCAGGTCTCTCCGTTTGCCATCTGCATAGCTCTTCTGTCTGCTCTGTGCAATCCTCAGATTTTCTCGCACAGCCTGGACCATCTGTTCTGCATCATCTATGATCTCAGGGCCAAAGATGTAACACCCTAATTTAAATTTCGGCATTTAGTAATAAATTTAATTGGCTTAATTTAAATTTCTAAGGTTTATTGTGTTTAGTATGGCATTTAATTCAATTTTGTTCTTTAAGAATTTAAAATTTATCATAGGCTTAAATTTTTTGTGTGCATTCATGCTGGTGCATAGTTTTTAATTGTTTGAGTGTGGTTTGAATTCAAATTTTATTTGAATTCAAACTTTGATTGGATTAGAAATAGAAAAGAGAGAGAAAATAGAAATAGAAAAAGAAAACCCAAAACCCCTTCCCGGCCCGACCGCAAGCAACCCAGCCCAGCATCCAACCCCGCGGGCCTAGCAACCCTCACGGCCGGCACGGCCCGAGTTCACTCTCTCCCCAGCACGGCCCAGGTCTCCCTCCCCTCCCCCGGCCTGCCCCGCACTCGGCCCGCCAGCGCGCCACTCGGCCCGGTCCGCCCCGCGTTGCGCCGCGCTCACCCGCTGACAGACCGACCCCACGGGTCAGACCCGTCGTCCCCGCAGCGCTCGCCCGCGCAACGGCCGCGGCGCCCGCCCGAGATTCTCACGGGTTTCCTTCCCAAGCCGAACATCGAAATCACCGGCGCCCCTCCTTTTAAACCGCCCTGTGATCCCCCCCTGCACCCCATCCACTCCCCTCGCCGCCCGCAACCCTAGCGCATCGCCCCTCCGAGCTCCGAGTGGAGCAGAGTCCCCACGCCGCCGGTAAGCGAGCTCGCCACCGCTTTTCTCCGCCGCCGGTGACCCAGAGCCCCCCCTGACCCCCGCATCCTTCCCGCAGGATCGCCTTGGGTCAAGCCGTGCCATCAGAAGGCCAGGAGGAGCCCTGCGCCGACCTCGCCACCGAACTCCGCCTGCGCCGCCGCCCATCCTCGACGCCGGCCGCCCTGCGCCGCAAATCCGACCGCCACAAACCCTCGGTGAGCATCTCCCAGACTCCTACTCCTTTTGCGTTGGCTAATTTGGACCTTGGCGCGCTCTAGTACTTAGGGCACTGCACTCCGGCGAGGCCCGCCGCCTGCGCCGTCGCGCACGCCGCCCGAACCCCCGTCGAGCCCCGCTATGAGCCCCAGTGAACTACACGTGCCGAGCTCGTCCTTTTGCACCAACCTGCAGCCCAAAACAAGCCCGGACGGCCATTTTCGGCCAGCGCCGGCGAGCCTCCAGCCGCCCGCCACCGCGGAGCAGAGCTACGGTGGCGTTCCGCCGCCGCCGTCGCCCGCGAGGCACCCTAGCCGCCCGATCTAAAACCTACGGCCTCGATTAGATCCCGAGGCCATTAGATCTGAGCCCCTTGATCAAGATCCGACGGTCCCTGAGCAAAGATAACGGTTCAGCCTATACTTCTTGCAAAAGAACCCCTGGGTTTTCATTGAATCAACCCGCCGTCTCGGTTAGTTCAAAAATATTTACAGTTTAGCCCAGTTTTTAGCAAATAACCCCCTGACCTTCTTAAAAATAGAACCCGCCGTCCTAGCTTGGTAATTTTGCAAGTTAGACCCTAGAACTAAGGTTTAATTACGTTTTAGCCCTCGGTTTTTAGCAAAAAAGTCCCTGGAACCCTGTTTTTATTACAAATAAGCCCCTAGAACTTGTTTTTAGCCTAGATTATGCGTTTTAGCTCCGTTTTTAGCGTTCTTTATGTCCACGCGATCGTTGTAACGTGTAGAATAGCTTTATACTAGTTTTGTGTGCTGTTTTTATGTATTGTTGTATTGTTTCTTAGTTTTTGTTAGTGTTTGCTTGTATGCTTATTATTGTGCATTGTTTTGGCCATGGGTTCGTGAGTAGACGTTGATCCATCTGAGGAGCCCCTGTACCAGTACCCGGAGCAGCCGTCTTCGGAGCAGTTTGAGCAGCAGCCAGAGCAGTACGAGGAAGGCAAGTATAACATGAACAACCTATCACTTTTAAATACAATTTCATACTGCATTTAATACTGTATGCCTATAAGGACTTTCCTAGCCACTTTATATCCTTTATATATACCTTTGGGTTGCATTTTGGTTAGTTGTGCTAGGTTGCTGCGCTATAACACACTCTGGTCCTTTTTAATTAAATTGATTAATGGTTTACTTGAATTTAATTCTGAGAGTGGCCCTCTGTGTGGATGAGTGGCTCACGTCTCGTTAAAAGATGGTTTTTGTAGAAACATGGTTTAGGGGGCCAGCACGGTGCTTAGTGCTTGGTTGGCCACTCTCCATAAGGACCGGTTCATAGAGCGACAACCTGGGACAACAGCGCTACCACAAGGCTAGAATGGGATAGACTTGGCTTACTAATTAGGTCTTTTTGGTTTGGAGTAACTTACCTGCGGGGCAAGAGTAGTAAGCTTCAATGGTCCCTGCTTCTCTGGCTGGTCTGTGCTTGGTTTGCGTACCTGTGCTTGTACCCCCGTGAGGTGGGCCCCATCGTCGCTGACCTATCTCTCGCGGTTACGCCTTACCAACGAGATTCTTTGTAACGGCCTCGTAGTGAGTCGCTAGTCATCTCACCTAAGGAAGTGTGATGAACCTCTAGCGTAGCTCACGACTTGTGGGTAAAGATGTGCAACCTCTGCAGAGTGTAAAACTGGTATACTAGCCGTGCTCACGGTTATGAGCGGCCCAGATCCCCCTTTTGATTAGTGGAGTTATCTCCTTCCGACGAGGAAGGTGCTTCTCGGGGTTACCTTAGTGGCTTGGTTTGGTTTCTCAGTAGTTACATGATTAAACTTGATTAATAACTATGTAACTGGGTTAATGGTAATTCATCAACTCGTAGTAAATAGTTTTAATAAAATTTTGCCAACACTTAAAAGCTAATGCAGTTGAGTCAGCCAGCCTAGAGCCTCAAAGTTTGTGTTATACTTGTTGAGTACAAGTTGTGTACTCACTCTTGCCTCTTCTCTACTTTTTCCTCTTGGCTACGCTACTGCTGCTCAGTTCCTGCCGACACGAGGGAGTTCGTCTAGCGCTACCAGGACTACGAGGATTTCTAGGTGTTCGTCTCCCAGTCGACGTCCCCGTGGCGCCCTGCTTCAGCTTCGGAGAGCTTTTATCGTATTTGTACTTCGCTTCCGCTGTATCAGACATTTTTGTCATTAATGTAATAAATAACATTCGTATTCACTTTATTATATCTTTTTACGTGATATGTGCTATGATATACTGTTCATTCTGTTGTATATACGTGTGACTTGATCATGGCACGTATATGATTGCTCGGTTTATGTTCTTTTATAAACCGGGTGTTACAGAGTGGTATCAAAGCCGTATCGACTGTAGGACGAAGCCTAGATAGAACTGGTCGAGTTTTAGGACTTCTTCTCTCCAATCCTTGCCTGCTGAAACTATTTTACTATTATACCCCTTGACTTCTTTGACTTTTTACCCGTCTTGCCTTGATTTCTCTCTCTGAAGAATAGTTTTCGTAGATTTTGGCCTGAATCAGTCATCTGACCACCATGAGTATTAGCTAGGTGACCCTTTTATAATAATGCGATAGCACGTTCTGCGACGCGTTGTGTTAGTCGAGTCTATTGCTAAACTCGGCTAAGTCGTGAAAAATTGTCTGCTTGTTATTATGCTACATGTTTGATTTGGATTTTTGACAGATTGCATAGCTTAGTAGTTTAAATTTGTTTAAAGAAAATCACTCAGATGTTAAAGTTAACTAATTAATAAAATGAGTTAGATCGTTGGGGGTAAAACAGTCCACTCTATCCTGTCTACTTTATCTTGGCTGAGTCTTTTTCCGCAAAGAGTTATCATATTCATCTGAATTTATTCCTGCAATATCCTTACTCGTGAAATCTTTTGTCCAAAATCAGATGGTGAACACCAGGCATGGTTCTGACCAGCAGGGGCAGAACAACCAGGGTCAGAACACCCAGGGGACCGGGATCCCGATGCCGCCGCCTTTGACTCCGGAGCAGTACTTCCAGCTCCAGATGCAGATGATGGCCACCCTGAACAACACTGTTCAGGCTCTTCAATAGGCTCACACTCAGCCTCCGCCTCCTCCACCGCTGCAGCCTCGCGACAGGCGTGCAGAGTTCCTGAGGGGTCACCCGCCGACGTTTTCTCACACGTCCGACCCTCTTCAGGCCGACGACTGGCTCCGTGCAGTGGAGCGTCAGCTGGACATCGCCCAGTGCGATGATCGGGAGAGAGTTCTGTACGCAACAGGACAGCTGCGAGGGGCAGCTTTGGACTGGTGGGAGTCCCACCCAGTTCACGACCGCGAGACTCTCACTTGGCTCCAGTTCAGGGAGCGTTTCCGCAGCCACAATGTCCCCGCGGGCGTTATGAAGATGAAGCAGAAGGAGTTCCTTGCACTGAAGCAGGTAATCTTAGATATAATCATTCAGCGGTTTCTTTTGAGCTAATGCCCCTTATTCTATCCTTATGAATCTTGAGTTAACTTTTCGATATCTATCTGTCTTTGTCAATTCAGGGGACTATGTCGGTCATGGAGTATCGTGATCGTTTTCTTCAGCTGGCTCGCTACGCCCCTGCCGATGTTGCGGATGACCGCAAGAAGCAGGAGCACTTCATGGAGGGTCTTGAGGACTATCTCCAGTACGCGCTGCTCAACCTCCACTTCGACGACTTCAACCATCTGGTTGACAGCGCGCTCAACACTGAGCGCAAGCACTTGGAGATGGAGGACAAGAAGAGGAAGATTGTCCCCGTTGCTTCCGGCAGCAACACTCGTCCTCGCCTCCAGCAGCCTCAGCAGTACCAGCAGCCTCAGTACCGGCCTCCTCAGCAGTACCAGCAGAGGCCACCGCAGCAGTACCCGCCTCGACAGCAGCAGCAGGCGGGGCAGGGCCAGAGGTTACCGGCACCTCCGGCTCGTGCTGCTCCACCGGCACCGCAGGCTCCACGTCCGGCAGCTCCTACCGGACAGCAGGCTCAGGGACCTCCTCGCACCTGCTTTCACTGCGGCCAGCCGGGGCACTACGCCAACGCTTGCCCCCGGAAGGCGCAGGCGGGACAGCAGGGGCGCCCAGCTCAGCCCAGGGCGCCACTTCAGGGCAGAGTGAACCACGTGACGGCCGAGTCAGCGGCCGAGGCTCCCAACGTGGTTATTGGTACGTTCAAGGTTAATTCATATCCAGCTACAGTGCTTTTCGATACTGGTGCTACGCATTCCTTCATTACTCAGTCATTTGTCGAGCATCATGGTATTCATACTAGCACATTAAAGAGGTGCCTGTTAGTATCTTCACCGGGAGGACAGTTGAGGTCTCACACTTACTGCCCGAGAGTCAGTGTTTCCTTGAGGGGAGTAGAGTTCTGTACTGATCTGATGGTGCTAGACACCAAGGGCATTGATGTCATTCTGGGAATGGAGACTCTGGCCAAGTGGGGAGTTCGAATAGATTGTGCTCAGAGGATAGTCTTGCTATCAGCTTCCAGTGGCCAAGAGGTTGTTATCAGTGCAGTAGAGCCTTCGGGATTTCTTCATCAGATGGAGGCTAGACCCACGGACGGTATTCGCGTGGTGTCTGAATTCCCGGATGTCTTTCCGGATGATCTGCCAGGTATGCCGCCTGAACGCGGCATTGAGTTTTGTATTGATCTCTTGCCTGGCACTGCTCCTATTGCAAAGCGGCCCTACCGTATGGCACCTATAGAGCATGAAGAAGTCAAGAAAACTATTGATGAGTTGCTAGCCAAGGGCTATATCCGTCGCAGCTTCTCTCCTTAGGCTTTTCCATTGTTGCTGGTAGATAAGACGGATGGCTCGAAGAGGATGTGTGTGGATTATCGGGAGCTGAATGCAGTCACTATCAAGAACAAGCATCCACTGCCCCGTATTGAGGATCTCTTCGATCTACTTCGAGGTGCTCGTATATTCTCGAAGATTGATCTTCGTTCGGGTTATTTTCAGCTGAGGATCCGTCTTGCGGATATTCCGAAGACGGCTTTCACCTGCAAGTACGGGCTATATGAGTACACAGTCATGTCCTTCGGCTTGACTAATGCCCCGGCTTACTTCATGCATCTGATGAACATGGTCTTCATGGATTATCTGGATGTCTTTGTGGTGATTTTCATTGATGATATTCTGATCTTCTCCAAGACAGAAGAAGAGCATGAGGAGCATTTGAGACTCGTATTGCAGAGATTGAGAGAGCATCAGTTGTATGCCAAGTTCAGCAAGTGCGAGTTCTGGATTGACGAGGTTCCATTCCTCGGTCATGTTATCTCTCAGGGAGGCATTGTTGTAGATCCGAGCAAGGTGAAGGATGTACTCGAGTGGGAGACACCGCAGACAGTAAAGGAAGTCAGGTCTTTCTTGGGCTTAGCTGGATATTATCGGAGGTTCATTGAGAATTTCTCCAAGATCGCGAAGCCTTTGACTTCTTTGCTAGAGAAAAATGTGGCTTTCGTATGGACTGATGAGGGTTAGAGGGCCTTTGATGAGCTGAAGAAGAGGTTGACTACGGCGCCAGTCCTGACTCTGCCTGACCAGATGAAGAGGTTCACGGTGTATTGTGATGCTTCGAAGGATGGTCTTGGGTGTGTTCTGATGCAGGAGGGCAGAGTGATAGCTTATGCTTCACGGCAGTTACGTCGGCATGAGCTGAATTATCCCACTCATGATCTTGAGTTAGCCGCAGTTGTGCATGCTTTGAAGATTTGGAGGCATTACTTGTATGGGCAGCGGTGTGATATCTATACTGATCACAAGAGCCTCAAGTACATTTTCACGCAGAATGAGCTGAACATGCGGCAGAGAAGATGGCTAGAGTTGGTCAAGGACTATGACCTGGAGATTCACTATCATCCGGGCAAGGCCAATGTTGTAGCATATGCTTTGAGCAGGAGAAGCTATGTCAACATGGCCGTGGCTTTCCAGATGCCTCCAGAGTTATGCGAGGAGTTCGAGCAGTTGAGTCTGGGCTTCTTGCATCATACTTCCAGTGCAGCATTTGAGGCAGTACCGACTCTAGAGTCAGAGATCAGGCAGCATCAGAAAGATGATGAGAAGCTGCAGGAGATTCGTGAGTTGCTCAAGAAGGGCAAGGCCCCACATTTCAGAGAAGACGATCAGGGTACCTTGTGGTACAAGAACCGGATCTGTGTTCCAGACGTGCATGATCTCCGGAAGTTGATTCTGAGTGAGGCCCATGATACAGCTTACTCTATTCATCCGGGCAGCACGAAGATGTATTATGATCTGAAGGAACGTTTCTGGTGGTATGGGATGAAGCGTTCAGTGGCAGAGTACGTGGCTATTTGTGACACCTGTCAGCGTGTCAAGGCTGAGCATCAGAGGCCAGCAGGTCTGTTACAGCCTTTGAAGATTCCAGAATGGAAATGGGAGGAAATCACTATGGACTTCATTGTTGGATTGCCTCGTACTCAGAAAGGGTACAACTCCATTTGGGTAGTAGTGGATCGATTGACGAAGGTTGCTCACTTCATTCCAGTGAACACTACTTACTCCGGTGCTAGACTTGCCGACTTGAGGTTGATCACTATGCTACTTACTCCGGTGCTAGACTTGCATGGTGTGCCCAAGAAGATCATATCTGACAGAGGGTCTCAGTTCACTTCTCGGTTCTGGGAGCAGCTCCATGATTCGTTGGATACGAAGCTGCGTTTCAGTACGGCTTATCACCCTCAGACAGATGGGCAGACAGAGAGAACCAACCAAGTGTTGGAGGATATGCTGAGAGCTTGTGCTATTCAGTATGGTACCAGTTGGGATAAGTGCCTGTCATATGCTGAGTTCTCTTATAACAACAGCTATCAGGCCAGTCTGAAGAAGTCTCCCTTCGAGGCATTGTATGGCAGAAAGTGCAGGACTCCTCTCTATTGGGATCAGATTGGTGAAAAGCAGCTCTTTGGCCCTGAGATCATAGATGATGCAGAGCAGATGGTTCAGGCAGTGCGAGAAAATCTGAGGATTGCACAGAGCAGACAGAAGAGCTATGCTGATGGCAAACGGAGAGATCTGACTTTCAGTGTTGGTGACTATGTGTACCTGAAGGTGTCTCCGATGAGAGGAATCCGCAGATTCAATGTCAAAGGGAAGTTAGCACCTCGGTATGTGGGGCCATTCAAGGTGCTAGAGCGGAAAGGCGAAGTTGCTTATCGCCTGGAGTTACCTCTCAGCCTCTCAGGAGTTCATGATGTCTTCCATATATCTCAGCTGAAGAGGTGTCTGCGAGTACCCGAGGAGCAAGCACCCCTGGATGGAGTCGATGTCCAGGAAGATCTGACTTATACTGAGCATCCGGTGAAGATTCTGGAGACATCAGAGAGGGTTACTCGGAACAAGCACATCAAGATGTGCAGAGTTCAGTGGAGTCATCACAGTGAAGCTGAGGCTACATGGGAGCGAGAAGATGAGCTGAAGAAGACATATCCAGATCTCTTTGCTAGCCAGCCCAGCTAAATCTCGAGGACGAGATTTCTTTAAGGGGGTAGGGTATGTAACACCCTAATTTAAATTTCGTCGGAAGGGGCTAACCCCACTAATCAAAAGGAGGATCTGGGCCGCTCATAACCGTGAGCACGGCTAGTATACCAGTTTTACACTCTGCAGAGGTTGCACATCTTTACCCACAAGTTGTGAGCTACGCCAGAGGTTCATCACACTTCCTTAGGTGAGATGGCCAGCGACTCACTACGAGGCCGTTACAAAGAATCTCGTTGGTAAGGCGTAACCGCGAGAGATAGGTCAGCGACGATGGGGCCCACCTCCGGGGGTACAAGCACAGGAGCGCAATCCAAGCACAGACCAAGCTGGAGGAGCAGGGACCATTGAAGCTTACTACTCTTGCCCCGCAGGTAAGTTACTCCAAACCAAAAAGACCTAATTAGTAAGCCAAGTCTATCCCATTCTAGCCTTGTGGTAGCGCTGTTGTCCCAGGTTGTCGCTCTATGAACCGGTCCTTATGGAGAGTGGCCAACCAAGCACTAAGCACCGTGCTGGCCCCCTAAACCATGTTTCTACAAAAACATCTTTTAACGAGACGTGAGCCACTCATCCACACAGAGGGCCACTCTCAGAATTAAATTCAAGTGAACCATTAATCAATTTAATTAAAAAGGACCAGAATGTGTTATAGCGCAGCAACCTAGCACAACTAACCAAAATGCAACCCAAAGGGATATATATATAAAGGATATAAAGTGGCTAGGAAATCCTTATAGGCATACAGTATTAAAATGCAGTATGAAATTGTAATTAAAAGTGATAGGTTGTTCATGTTATACTTGCCTTCCTCGTACTGCTCTGGCTGCTGCTCAAACTGCTCGGAAGACGGCTGCTCCTGGTACTGGTACTGGGGCTCCTCCGATGGATCAACGTCTACTCACGAACACATGGCCAAACAATGCACAATAATAAGCATACAAGCAAACACTAGCAAAAACTAAGAAACAATACATCAATACATAAAAACAGCACACTAAACCAATCTAAAACTATTCTACGCGTTACAACGATCGCGTGGATAAAAAGAACGCTAAAAACGGAGCTAAAACGCATAATCTAGGCTAAAAACAAGGTTCAGGGGCTTATTTGTAATAAAAACAGGGTTCCAGGGGGGTTTCTGGGCAAAATCGAGGACTAAAACATAATTAAAGGTTAGATACAAGGGCTAGCATGCAAAATCAGCGGGCCTGGACGGCGGGTACTATTTCCAGGAAGTTTAGGGGGCTGCGTGCTAAAAACAGGACTTGGTTGGAATTATTTTTGAACCCGACTGGACGGAGGGTTGATTCATGAAAAAGACAAGGACTCTTTTGCAAAATGGCTGGCGCTGACCGTTATCTGAGTCTTTTGACTCGGGCTCGGGTTGCTGTGCACCGTCGAAACTTGATCCGACGCCTGAGATCAAAGGGACCGGGGGGGGGGGGAGGCGGCGCGGCTCGCCGGAGCAGAAGCCCCCGCGGCGGCGCCTCACCAGAGTAGGCCAAAATCGGCCTTCTTGGGGTCAAATCAACCAGCGCTCGGGTCGGGAAGGTTCGTTAGGCCATGCGTGATTCACCTGGGGTGTTGGTGGGGTTCGGGGAGGCTTGGAGAGTTGGGTGCGACTGTGGCGGTGGCTTTGTGCGGCGGCGCTCGCCGGCGCGCGCGTGGTTGCACTCTGCTGGGCTCAAACTCGGGTCAGGGAGTGTGCACGTGACCAAGGCGTGACTAGGCAAGGCCGGTGTGGGGTTGTGGCGCACTGCAGTGACCTCGCCACGGCAAGACTGAGGTGCGGGCGGATCTGGGCGCCGGGAACTCGCCGGCGTGCGATGTTCTGGCCCCCGGGGTGATCTACAGCTTCCTTAATCTAGCGCAAAAGAAACGCGAAGACCTAGAGGTGCTTACCAAGGCTGGGATTCGGACGGGGAGACCGTGCAGGGAGATCGGCGGTGAAGACCGGCGGTGGCGCTCATCGGAGCTCGCGGAGAAGGCCGAAGCAGTGCGACCCCGGGCGTCTGGAGTCCGCGGATCGACGCGGGAGGATCCTGTGATGGTGCAGCGGGGGTCAGGATGGCCGGAACTTCAACGGGGACGAGGATAAAAGGCGGCGGCACAACTTACTGGCAGCGGCGCGCTAGCTATGCACGGCGTAACGGGCGGACAGCGACGCTGGACCTTTGTGGTGGCGGTGGTGTGGCCGGGTAGGGCTCAGGGGCGTGCGAGGGGGGGGGGCCAATTAAAGGTGGAGCGGGGTTTTTGGCGTGCGTGCACGAGATATCCGCGGCGGCAATCTCGGCGGCAGGGAAACCGGATCGCGGCAACGGCTCTGGGCTCGATCCGTGCTCGTGTGGGGGAAACTTCTAGAAGGTTTTGGGCGCGCGGTGGCTGACTGGTGCACCTGCAGAGGCGGGAGGGCCCACGGGCAGGCGAGGCGCGGGCGGCCGAACGGAGCGGACGGAGCGGAGCAGAGTATCTCGGCACGGGGAGGAAGAAAGGAAGGGGGGATGGGATGGCGCCGACAGGCGGGCCCGGGGGTGCAGTGAGTGAGGAAGGGGCGACGCGCGCTGCGGAGCGGGGCGAGCGGGCTGAGCGGCGACGCGAGGCAGGCCAGGCTTTGGGGCGTGCGGAGTTGGGCCGCGCTGGCGTGAGCGCGCGCGCTGGGCCGAGGTGAGGGCCGGGGTCGCACAGCTGCGGGCTGGAGCAGGCCAGATCGGGCCTCGCACGGGGTTGGGCCGGGATGGCCGGGCTGCTGCGAGGAAAACTGGGCCGCTAGAGAGGGTGCTGGGCCGGCTTGGGTTCTTGGGCTGGGTTGGTTTTCTATTTATTTGGGTTTTTTTCTCTTCTCTATTTCTAATTCAAACAAAGTTTGAATTCAAATACAAATTTGAATTCAAACCACACTCAAATATTTAAAACTATGCACCAGCATGAATGCAACACCAAAATTTAAACCTATGATAAAATTTTAATTACTTAAGGAACAAAATTTAGATTAAAAAATGCCAACTAAACACAATAAATCTTAGAAAATTAAATAAAGCCAATTAAATTTATTATTAAAAACTGGAATTTAAATTAGGGTGTTACAAATCCTACCCCCTTACAGGAATCTCGTCCCGAGATTCTGGGCTGGCTAGCAAAGAGATCCGGGTATATCTCCATCAACTCTTCTTCCTTCTTATGGCAAGTCCTCCGGAAACACATCCGGGCATTCAGACACTACGCGAATATCATCCGTGGGTCTAGCCTCCATCTGATGAAGAACACCGGATGACTCTGTATCAATGACTGTCACCTCTTGGCCATCAGATGCTGACAAGTGAACTGTCCGCTGAGCACAATCAGTACGGACTCCCCATCTGGTAAGGGTCTCCATGCCCAAAATCACATCTATCTCTGAGGAATCAATGACGATCAAACCAGTGCGGAATTCTGCCACCCTTATGACAATACTAACTCTGGAGCATATAGAGCATGTGTGTATCTGGCCCCCAGGTAAGGTAACTACCATAGCTGACCTCATACAAGAAACTGGTATACGATGCTGCTCGGCAAATGACTTGGAAATGAAAGAATGAGTAGCACCGGTATCGAAAATCACCATAGCTGGATAAGAGTTGACCATGAATGTACCAATAACCACATTAGGAGCCTCAGCAGCTGACTTGGCCGTCACGTGGTTCACCTTCCCCTGTCGTGGCGCCCTGGGTTGGCCTGGGCGCCCCTGTTGTCCTGCCTGCCGTGGATTCTGAGGTGCTGGATAGCTTTTGGCATAATGACCTTTTTGCCCGCATTTGTAGCACATGCGGTGGTGGTGAATGGCGCTACTTGGTTGACCTCCCTGTGAGCTTAACGTCACATCTTGCATTATTTCTGCTGCTTGCTCTTTGGACTCCTTGCGGCCGTGTGGCTGGATCACATTCATAGTGATAGTCAACCCATCAACATAATCATGGAGAGCTTGATTCTCGACCTGTGTATCTCTAGAGCACTTAGGATCCTTTCTCTTCGGCATGGTCTGTAGCTCATCGACCGATGGACCGTCAAGGAAAAGGGAATCCTCCGCTAGCTGCCCTTGATGAGACATCTTTCTCTTTGTACCGGAGAACAACCTCTGGTTCCTTCTAGTTGTGACTTCATCTTCAGTCGCACGAACTTGACGACAAGGGACGCCGTAGAATTGGCAACACTAGCAAGTCTTCTCACCATTCTTCGGGTAGTATGTTGTTTGCGAAGACTGATCTTGTATCATCGTCGGCTGCTTCACGGAAACTGTTGCATGAACACTATCACCCATTGCACGGTCTCCCAGGCCTTTTTGTTCTGCCGACATCTGAGCTGGGTAAAGAGGAAACACAGATTGGTAAGGTCAAGGAAGAGAAAAACTCCACTATTTAAGGTTCTATCCTATTTAGGCAACACTGCACAGGCATTACTGCTGATAATTCCAGATAGGTGTTACATAAATCCGGGAACAAGGAACTATAGCATAACTCTTCTGTCTTGTCTGAGAGATTCTCGAATTCTTCTGTACTATCTGTGGACCGGGGTGTCACATCCCTACACCCTTACAGAAACCGATGTCCTCGTCGGTGACATCTTGTCAGTGAATCCCTGGTTATCATATTCTCTTCGTACCGTCCTTCTTCTCACAAACAAGACCGGGGAAACCCAAGGCATGATAAGGTAGAGAGGATAGAGTGGATGGTTTTACCCCCAATGATCTAACTCATTTTATTAATTAATTAATGTTAACTTAAGACTGATTTTCATTAAACAAATTTAAACTACTAAGCTATGCAATCATTCAAAAATCCAAATCAAACATGTAGCATAATAACAAGCAGACAATTTTCACAACTTAGCCGAGTTTAACATACGACTCGACTAACACAATGCGTCGCAGAGCGTGCTATCGTATTATTATAAAAGGGTCACCTAACTAATACTCATGGTGGTCAGATGACTGATTCAGGCCAAAATCTACGAAAACTATTCTTCAGAGAGAGAAATCAAGGCAAGACGGGTAAAAAGTCATAGAATTCAAGGGGTATAATAGTAAAATAATTTCAGCAGGCAAGGATTGGGGAGAAGAAGTGCTAAATCTCGACTAGTTCTATCTAGGCTTCGTCCTACAGTCGATACGGCTCTGATACCACTCTGTAACACCCGGTTTATAAAAGGACATAAACCGAGCAATCATATACGTGCCAGGATCAAGTCACACGTATATACAACAGAATGAACAGTATATCATAGCACATATCACGAATAAGATATAAATAAAGCGAATACGAATGTTATTTATTACATTAATGACAAAAATGTCTGATACAGCGGATGCGAAGTACAAAATACGATAAAAGCTCTCCGAAGCTGAAGCAGGGCGCCACAGGGACGTCGACTGGGAGACGAACACCTAGAAGTCCTCGTAGTCCTGGTAGCGCTGGACGAACTCCCTCGTGTCGGCAGGAACTGAGCAGCAGTAGCGTAGCCAAGAGGAAAAATTAGAGAAGAGGCAAGGGTGAGTACACAACTTGTACTCAACAAGTATAACACAAACTATGAGGCTCTAAGGTTGGCTGACTCAACTGCATTAGCTTTTAAGTGTTGGCAAAATTTTATTAAAGCTATTTACTACGAGTTGATGAGTTACCATTAACCCAGTTACATAGTAATTAATCAGAATTAATCATACTACTACTGAGAACCAAACCAAAACCAAGCCACCAAGGTAAACCCCGAGAGGCACCCCCTCGTCGGAAGGGGCTAACCGCACTAATCAAAAGGAGGATCTGGGCCGCTCATAACCGTGAGCACGGCTAGTATACCAGTTTTACACTCTGCAGAGGTTGCACATCTTTACCCACAAGTCATGAGCTACGCCAGAGGTTCATCACACTTCCTTAGGTGAGATGGCCAGCGACTCACTACGAGGCCGTTACAAAGAATTTCGTTGGTAAGGCGTAACCGCGAGAGATAGGTCAGCGACGATGGGGCCCACCTCCGGGGGTACAAGCACAGGAGCGCAATCCAAGCACAGACCAAGCCGGAGGAGCAGGGACCATTGAAGCTTACTACTCTTGCCCCGCAGGTAAGTTACTCCAAACCAAAAAGACCTAATTAGTAAGCCAAGTCTATCCCATTCTAGCCTTGTGGTAGCGCTGTTGTCCCAGATTGTCGCTCTATGAACCGGTCCTTATGGAGAGTGGCCAACCAAGCACTAAGCACCGTGCTGGCCCCCTAAACCATGTTTCTACAAAAACATCTTTTAACGAGACGTGAGCCACTCATCCACACAGAGGGCCACTCTCAGAATTAAATTCAAGTGAACCATTAATCAATTTAATTAAAAAGGACCAGAATGTGTTATAGCGCAGCAACCTAGCACAACTAACCAAAATGCAACCCAAAGGGATATATATAAAAGATATAAAGTGGCTAGGAAATCCTTATAGGCATACAGTATTAAAATGCAGTATGAAATTGTAATTAAAAGTGATAGGTTGTTCATGTTATACTTGCCTTCCTCGTACTGCTCTAGCTGCTGCTCAAACTGCTCGGAAGACGGCTGCTCCTGGTACTGGTACTGGGGCTCCTCCGATGGATCAACGTCTACTCACGAACACATGGCCAAACAATGCACAATAATAAGCATACAAGCAAACACTAGCAAAAACTAAGAAACAGTACATAAATACATAAAAACAGCACACTAAACCAATCTAAAACTATTCTACGCGTTACAACAATCGCGTGGATAAAAAGAACGCTAAAAACGGAGCTAAAACACATAATCTAGGCTAAAAACAAGGTTCAGGGGCTTATTTGTAATAAAAATAGGGTTCCAGGGGGGTTTCTGGGAAAAATCGAGGACTAAAACATAATTAAAGGTTAGATACAAGGGCTAGCGTGCAAAATCAGCGGGCCTGGATGGCGGGTACTATTTCCAGGAAGTTTAGGGGGCTGCGTGCTAAAAACAGGACTTGGTTGGAATTATTTTTGAACCCGACTGGACGGAGGGTTGATTCATGAAAAAGACAAGGACTCTTTTGCAAAATGGCTGGCGCTGACCGTTATCTGAGTCTTTTGACTCGGGCTCGGGTTGCTGTGCACCATCGGAACTTGATCCGACGCCTGAGATCAAAGGGACGGGGGGGAGGCGGCGCGGCTCGCCGGAGCAGAAGCCCCCGCGGCGGCGCCTCACCGGAGTAGGCCAAAATCGGCCTTCCCGGGGTCAAATCAACCAGCGCTCGGGTCGGGAAGGTTCGTTAGGCCATGCGTGATTCACCTGGGGTATTGGTGGGGTTCGGGGAGGCTTGGAGAGTTGGGTGCGACTGCGGCGGTGGCTTTGTGCGGCGGCGCTCGCCGGCGCGCGCGTGGTTGCACTCTGCTGGGCTCAAACTCGGGTCAGGGAGTGTGCACGTGACCAAGGCGTGACTAGGCAAGGCCGGTGTGGGGTTGTGGCACACTGCAGTGACCTCGCCACGGCGAGACTGAGGTGCGGGCGGATCTGGGCGCCGGGAACTCGCCGGCGTGCGATGTTCTGGCCCCCGGGGTGATCTGCAGCTTCCATAATCTAGCGCAAAAGAAACGCGAAGACCTAGAGGTGCTTACCAAGGCTGGGATTCGGACGGGGAGACCGTGCAGGGAGATCGGCGGTGAAGACCGGCGGTGGCGCTCGTCAGAGCTCGCGGAGAAGGCCGAAGCAGTGCGTCCCCGGGCGTCTGGAGTCCGCGGATCGACGCGGGAGGATCCTGTGATGGTGCAGCGGGGGTCAGGATGGCCGGAACTTCAATGGGGACGAGGATAAAAGGCGGCGGCACAACTTACTAGCGGCGGCGCGCTAGCTATGCACGGCGTAACGGGCGGACAGCGACGCTGGACCTTTGTGGTGGCGGTGGTGTGGCCGGGTAGGGCTCAGGGGCGTGCGCAGGGGGGCCAATTAAAGGTGGAGCGGGGTTTTTGGTGTGCGTGCACGAGATATCCGCGGCGGCAATCTCGGCGGCAGGGAAACCGGATCGCGGCAACGGCTCTGGGCTCGATCCGTGCTCGTGTGGGGGAAACTTCTAGAAGGGTTTGGGCGCGCGGTGGCTGACTGGTGCACCTGCAGAGGCGGGAGGGCCCACGGGCAGGCGAGGCGCGGGCGGCCGAGCGGAGCGGATGGAGCGGAGCAGAGTATCTCGGCACGGGGAGGAAGAAAGGAAGGGGGGATGGGATGGCGCCGACAGGCGGGCCCGGGGGCGCAGTGAGTGAGGAAGGGGCGAGCGGGCTGAGCGGCGACGCGAGGCAGGCCGGGCTGTGGGGCGTGCGGAGTTGGGCCGCGCTGGCGTGAGCGCGCGCGCTGGGCCGAGGTGAGGGCCGGGGTCGCATAGCTGCGGGCTGGAGCAGGCCAGATCGGGCCTCGCACGGGGTTGGGCCGGGATGGCCGGGCTGCTGCGAGGAAAACTGGGCCGCTAGAGAGGGTGCTGGGCCGGCTTGGGTTCTTGGGCTGGGTTGGTTTTCTATTTATCTGGGTTTTTTTCTCTTCTCTATTTCTAATTCAAACAAAGTTTGAATTCAAATACAAATTTGAATTCAAACCACACTCAAATATTTAAAACTATGCACCAGCATGAATGCAACACCAAAATTTAAACCTATGATAAAATTTTAATTACTTAAGGAACAAAATTTAGATTAAAAAATGCCAACTAAACACAATAAATCTTAGAAAATTAAATAAAGTTAATTAAATTTATTATTAAAAACTAGAATTTAAATTAGGGTGTTACAAATCCTACCCCCTTACAGGAATCTCGTCCCGAGATTCTGGGCTGGCTAGCAAAGAGATCCGGGTATATCTCCATCAACTCTTCTTCCTTCTTATGGCAAGTCCTCCGGAAACACATCCGGGCATTCAGACACTACGCGAATATCATCCGTGGGTCTAGCCTCCATCTGATGAAGAACACCGGAAGACTCTGTATCAATGACTGTCACCTCTTGGCCATCAGATGCTGACAAGTGAACTGTCCGCTGAGCACAATCAGTACGGACTCCCCATCTGGTAAGGGTCTCCATGCCCAAAATCACATCTATCTCTGAGGAATCAACGACGATCAAACCAGTGCGGAATTCTGCCCCCCTTATGACAATACTAACTCTGGAGCATATAGAGCATGTGTGTATCTGGCCCCCAGGTAAGGTAACTACCATAGCTGACCTCATACAAGAAACTGGTATACGATGCTGCTCGCAAATGACTTGGAAATGAAAGAATGAGTAGCACCGGTATCGAAAATCACCATAGCTGGATAAGAGTTGACCATGAATGTACCAATAACCACATTAGGAGCCTCAGTAGCTGACTTGGCCGTCACGTGGTTCACCTTCCCCTGTCGTGGCGCCCTGGGTTGGGCTGGGTGCCCCTGTTGTCCTGCCTGCCGTGGATTCTGAGGTGCTGGACAGCTTTTGGCATAATGACCTTTTTGCCTGCATTTGTAGCACATGCGGTGGTGGTGAATGGCGCTACTTGGTTGACCTCCCTGTGAGCTTAACGTCACATCTTGCATTATTTCTGCTGCTTGCTCTTTGGACTCCCTGCGGCCGTGTGGCTGGATCACATTCATAGTGATAGTCAACCCATCAACATAATCATGGAGAGCTTGATTCTCGACCTGTGTATCTCTAGAGCACTTAGGATCCTTTCTCTTCGGCATGGTCTGTAGCTCATCGACCGATGGACCGTCAAGGAAAAGGGAATCCTCCGCTAGCTGCCCTTGATGAGACATCTTTCTCTTTGTACCGGAGAACAACATCTGGTTCCTTCTAGTTGTGACTTCATCTTCAGTCGCACGAACTTGACGACAAGGGACGCCGTAGAATTGGCAACACTGGCAAGTCTTCTCACCATTCTTCGGGTGGTATGTTGTTTGCGAAGACTGATCTTGTATCATCGTCGGCTGCTTCACGGAAACTGTTGCATGAACACTATCACCCATTGCACTGTCTCCCAGGCCTTTTTGTTCTGCCGACATCTGAGCTGGGTAAAGAGGAAACACAGATTGGTAAGGTCAAGGAAGAGAAAAACTCTACTATTTAAGGTTCTATCCTATTTAGGCAACACTGCACAGGCATTACTGCTGATAATTCTAGATAGGTGTTACATAAATCCGGGAACAAGGAACTATAGCATAATTCTTCTGTCTTGTCTGAGAGATTCTCGAATTCTTCTGTACTATCTGTGGACCGGGGTGTCACAGAGGGTGATAAGCCGTACTGAAACGCAGCTTCGTATCCAACGAGTCATGGAGCTGCTCCCAGAACCGAGAAGTGAACTGAGACCCTCTGTCAGATATGATCTTCTTGGGCACACCATGTAAGCAGACAATTCGAGAGATGTACAACTCTGCAAGTCTAGCACCGGAGTAAGTAGTGTTCACTGGAATGAAGTGAGCAACCTTCGTCAATCGATCCACTACTACCCAAATGGAGTTGTACCCTTTCTGAGTACGAGGCAATCCAACAATGAAGTCCATAGTGATTTCCTCCCATTTCCACTCTGGAATCTTCAAAGGCTGCAATAGACCTGCTGGCCTCTGATGCTCAGCCTTGACACGCTGACAGGTGTCACAAATAGCCACGTACTCTGCCACTGAACGCTTCATCCCATACCACCAGAAACGTTCCTTCAGATCATAGTACATCTTCGTGCTGCCCGGATGAATAGAGTAAGCTGTATCATGGGCCTCACTCAGAATCAACTTCCAAAGATCCTTCACATCTGGCACACAGATCCGGTTCTTGTACCACAAGGTACCCTGATCATCCTCTCTGAAATGAGGAGCCTTGCCCTTCTTGAGCAACTCACGAATCTCCTGCAGCTTCTCATCATCTTTCTGATGCTGCCTGATCTCTGACTCTAGAGTCGGTACTGCCTCAAAAGCTGCACTCGAAGTATGATGCAAGAAGTCAGACTCAACTGCTCAAACTCCTCGCATAACTCTGGAGGCATCTGGAAAGCCACGGCCATGTTGACATAACTTCTTCTACTCAGAGCATCTGCTACAACATTGGCCTTGCCCGGATGATAGTGAATCTCCAGATCATAATCCTTGACCAACTCTAGCCATCTTCTCTGCCGCATATTCAGCTCATTCTGCGTGAAAATGTACTTGAGGCTCTTGTGATCAGTGTAGATATCACACCGCTGCCCATACAAGTAATGCCTCCAAATCTTCCGAGCATGCACAACTGCGGCTAACTCAAGATCATGAGTGGGATAGTTCAGCTCATGCCGACGTAACTGCCGTGAAGCATAAGCTATCACTCTGCCCTCCTGCATCAGAACACACCCAAGACCATCCTTCGAAGCATCACAATACACCGTGAACCTCTTCATCTGGTCTGGCAGAGTCAGGACTGGCGCCGTAGTCAACCTTTTCTTCAGCTCATCAAAGGCCCTCTGACGCTCATCAGTCCATACGAAAGCCACATTCTTCTCCAGCAAAGAAGTCAAAGGCTTTGCGATCTTGGAGAAATTCTCAATGAACCTCCGATAATATCCAGCTAAGCCCAAGAATGACCTGACTTCCTTTACTGTCTGCGGTGTCTCCCACTCGAGCACATCCTTCACCTTGCTCGGATCAACAGCAATGCCTCCCTAAGAGATAACATGACCGAGGAATGGAACTTAGCATATAGCTGATGCTCTCTCAATCTTTGCGACACGAGCCTCAGATGCTCTTCATGCTCTTCCTCTGTCTTGGAGAAGATCAGAATATCATCAATGAAAATCACCACGAAGACATCCAGATAATCCATGAAGACCATGTTCATCAGATGCATGAAGTAAGCCGGGGCATTAGTCAAGCCGAAGGACATGACCGTATACTCATATAGCCCGTACTTGCAGGTGAATGCCGTCTTCGGAATATCCCCAGGACGGATCCTCAGCTGAAAATAACCCGAACGAAGATCAATCTTCGAGAATATACGGGCACCTCGAAGCAAATCGAAGAGATCCTCAATACGGGGCAGTGGATGCTTGTTCTTGATAGTAACTGCATTCAGCTCCGTGTTGAGCGCGCTGTCAACCAGATGGTTGAAGTCGTCGAAGCGGAGGTTGAGCAGCGCGTACTAGAGGTAGTCCTCAAGACCCTCCATGAAGTGCTCCTGCTTCTTGCGGTCATCCGCAACATCAGCAGGGGCGTAGCGAGCGAGCTGAAGAAAGCGATCACGATACTCCGTGACCGACATAGTCCCCTGCTTCAGTGCAAGGAACTCCTTCTGCTTCATCTTCATAATGCCCGCGGGGACGTTGTGGCTGCGGAAACGCTCCCTGAACTGGAGCCAAGTGAGAGCCTCGCGGTCGTGAACTGGGTGGGACTCCCACCAGTCCAAAGCTGCCCCTCGCAGCTGTCCTGCTGCGTACAAGACACGCTCACGATCATCGCACTGGGCGATGTCCAGCTGGCGCTCCACTGCACGGAGCCAGTCGTCAGCCTGAAGAGGGTCGGACGTGTGAGAGAACGTCGGCGGGTGACCCCTCAGAAACTCAGCACGCCTGTCGCAAGGCTGCGGCGGTGGAGGAGGCGGAGGCTGAGTGTGAGCCTGCTGAAGAGCCTGAACGGTGTTGTTCAGGGTGGCCATCATCTGCATCTGGAGCTGGAAGTACTGCTCCGGAGTCAAAGGTGGCGGCATCGGGATCCCGGTACTCTGGTTGTTCTGACCTTGCTGCTGGCCAGAACCGGAACCGGTGCTCCTGGTGTTCACCATCTGATTTGAACAAAAGATTTCACGAGTAAGGATATTGCAGGAATAAATTCAGATGGATATGATAACTCTTTGCGAAAAAAGACTCAGCCATGATAAAGTAGATAGGATAGAGTGGACTGTTTTACCCCCAACGATCTAACTCATTTTATTAATTAGTTAACTTTAGCATAAGAGTGATTTTCTTTAAACAAATTTAAACTACTAAGCTATACAATCATTCAAAAATCCAAATCAAACATGTAGCATAATAACAAGCAGACAATTTTCACAACCTAGCCGAGTTTAACATACGACTCGACTAACACAATGCATCGCAGAACGTTCTATCATATTATTATAAAAGGGTCACCTAGCTAATACTCATGGTGGTCAGATGACGGATTCAGGCCCAAAATCTACGAAAACTATTCCTCAGAGAGAGAAATCAAGGCAAGAAGGGTAAAAAGTCATAGAAGTCAAGGGGTATAATAGTAAAATAATTTCAGCAGACAAGGATTGGAGAGAAGAAGTCCTAAAACTCGACCAGTTCTATCTAGGCTTCGTCCTACAGTCGATACGGCTCTGATACCACTCTGTAACACCCGGTTTATAAAAGAACATAAACCGAGCAATCATATACGTGCCAGGATCAAGTCACACGTATATACAACAGAATGAACAGTATATCATAGCACATATCACGAATAAGATATAATAAAGCGAATACGAATGTTATTTATTACATTAATGACAAAATGTCTGATACAGCGGAAGCGAAGTACAAGTACGATAAAAGCTCTCCGAAGCTGAAGCAGGGCGCCACAGGGACGTCGACTGGGAGACGAACACCTAGAAGTCCTCGTAGTCCTGGTAGCGCTGGACGAACTCCCTCGTGTCGGCAGGAACTGAGCAGCAGTAGCGTAGCCAAGAGGAAAAAGTAGAGAAGAGGCAAGGGTGAGTACACAACTTGTACCCAACAAGTATAACACAAACTATGAGGCTCTAAGGTTGGCTGACTGACTGCATTAGCTTTTAAGTGTTGGCAAAATTTTATTAAAGCTATTTACTACGAGTTGATGAATTACCATTAACCCAGTTACATAGTAATTAATCAGAATTAATTAAGAAACTACTGAGAACCAAACCAAAACCAAGCCACCAAGGTAACCCCGAGAAGCACCTCCCTCGTCGGAAGGAGATAACTCCACTAATCAAAAGGAGGATTTGGGCCGCTCATAACCGTGAGCACGGCTAGTATACCAGTTTTACACTCTGCAGAGGTTGCACATCTTTACCCACAAGTCGTGAGCTACGCTAGAGGTTCATCACACTTCCTTAGGTGAGATGACTAGCGACTCACTATGAGGCCGTTACAAAGAATCTCGTTGGTAAGGCGTAACCGCGAGAGATAGGTCAGCGACGATGGGGCCCACCTCCGGGGTACAAGCACAGGTACGCAAACCAAGCACAGACCAGCCGGAGGAGCAGGGACCATTGAAGCTTACTACTCTTGCCCCGCAGGTAAGTTACTCCAAACCAAAAAGACCTAATTAGTAAGCCAAGTCTATCCCATTCTAGCCTTGTGGTAGCGCTGTTGTCCCAGGTTGTCGCTCTATGAACCGGTCCTTATGGAGAGTGGCCAACCAAGCACTAAGCACCGTGCTGGCCCCCTAAACCATGTTTCTACAAAAACCATCTTTTAACGAGACGTGAGCCACTCATCCACACAGAGGGCCACTCTCAGAATTAAGTTCAAGTAAACCATTAATCAAATTAATTAAAAAGGACCAGAGTGTGTTATAGCGCAGCAACCTAGCACAACTAACCAAAATGCAACCCAAAGGATATATATAAAGGATATAAAGTGGCTAGGAAAGTCCTTATAGGCATACAATATTAAAATGCAGTATGAAATTGTAATTAAAAGTTATAGGTTGTTCATGTTATACTTGCCTTCCTCGTACTGCTCAGGCTGCCGCTCAAACTGCTCCGAAGACGGCTGCTCCGGGTACTGGTACTGGGGCTCCTCAGATGGATCAACGTCTACTCACGAACACATGGCCAAAACAATGCACAATAATAAGCATACAAGCAAACACTAATAAAAACTAAGAAACAATACATCAATACATAAAAACAGCACACTAAACTAATCTAAAACTATTCTACGCGTTACAACGATCGCGTGGATATAAAGAACGCTAAAATCGGAGCTAAAACGCATAATCTAGGCTAAAAACAAGGTTCAGGGGCTTATTTGTAATAAAAACAGGGTTCCAGGGACTTTTCTGCTAAAACGATCGCGTGGACATAAAGAACGCCTAAATCGGAGCTAAAACGCATTTTCTAGGCTAAAAACAAGTTCCTGGGACCTATCTGCGATAAAAAGTAAGTTCCAGGGGGTTTTCTGCAGAAACCGAGGACTAAAATGTAATTACTGAAAAGATCCAGGGGCTAACACATGAAAAAGCCAGGGGTGGACGGCGGGTTCGAATCTGGGAAAACCCAGGGGCCTAACTGCTAAAAACTGGGCCTCAGGGTAATTAGTTTTGACTTGTGATGAACTGCGGGTTGATTTTGAAAAACAGCAGGGACTCTTTTGCAAAAAGGACGGCGCTGACCGTTTTCTGAGTTCTTTTGACTTCGGGCTGGCTGGACCTGGACCGTGGGATGCAAATTAGACGCCTCAGAGCGCGGGCGAGAGCGAGGAGCGCGACGCGGGCCGAGCAGCGGTAACGGGCCGAGCAGCTGGGGGAAAGTAACGTGCGCGTGCTGGGCTGCGGGAGGGCGTGCCCACTCGGAAATTGGGGCGCCGACGCGTGGGCCGGCCCACAACGGAAGGGGCTCCGCGCCGTTGGTCTGCAGGCCCAGGCCGAGTAGGAGGGTGAGCTGTGACTGGTCAGTGGGGCCGGGTGGTTTTGACTGGGTTCGTGAAGGCGCGGGTCACCGGCGTCGACTCGCGGCGGCGAGCTCGCCGGGATTTGGTGAAACCAGCAGCCTAGGGCGCTACTGAGCAAGGTTTTGCGTGATTCCGCACCGGTGGAACACGTGTATTGCACCGGAATCATGTGTGTGGGCTAACTGCAGTCGGAGCAAGGTCCTGGCGGAGCAGTGGCGACGGGCTCGCCAGAGTGCGGTGCGCGGCCACCTAAAGGGCGCTACGGCCTAATTGGAGTAACGCAAACGGAGGTGTGGGGATCTAGGGTGCTCACCGAGACTTGGCAAGGTCGGAGATGCGGCGCTGGTGGGTCGGCGGGAAGTCCGGCGGTGGAGGGGGCGGCGGATCCCGTAGAGCGGCCGTAGGGGTGCGGCTCCCAGTGTCCTGGTCCCGCGTACAGGTGCGCTGTCGGTCTGCGGAGGTGAACATGGGGTCAGAGGGGCTAGAGCATCACCAGAGGTGTTGGATTGAGGCGGCGCAGGGGCTCACCGGTGTGGAGGTCGCGGCGGCTCTCCGCTCCGAGCAGAGACAGGGCGCTAGGGTTGTGGGTGGATGGGGGTGCGGGGGGGCCGTGGGGGTTCCTATTTATAGGGCGGCGGTCCAACATAGGCGTGCGTGCCCAGGCGGGGAATCACGGCGAGATTCCCGGCCGGGAGTTGCGCTGAGCGAGGGAGACGGAGCTGCCATGCGGGGCCCACGGGTCAGCGGCGGGGCGGGGAGCGCGTGCGGGCGACGCGGGCTGCGGGCGCTGGCGCGTGTTGGGCCGCGCGCGGGGTGAGGCTGGGCCGAGAGGGGAGCTGAGCCGGGTTGGGTAAAGGAGAGGGGAGAGGGAGCCGGGCCGGTGTGGGCCGCGGGAAAGGAAATGGGCCGAGGGGTGAGAGATGGGGTGACTGGGCCGGTTAGAGGGGGGCGTCTATTTGTCGCTTTAAGCGACTTCACGCGACGACATCGCAGAAAGCATCGGCGGGCGGGACCGCGGGAGGGCGCAGCGCGCACGGAAGCCAACGCGGAAGCTGGAAGCGCGGCCCATTTGCTTAAGTTTTTTTAAAAATGTTAAACACTAATTGCGGAAAAAGTACTGGGCCCTAATGAAGGCCCATTTTTGCGTACGTCGCTGTTGCATAAGAGCATAGTTTTATGTATATTCTTTTTTATCCCTCAAAAGAAATGTATATTCTTTTTTGTATGTTTGAAACATTACTATTTGTTCCGCCCAACTATGTTTGAAAAGAATTTTTGAATGTTCCGCCCAGAAACATTTATGATTGTTTCCTCCATTTTTGAAAATGTTCTGAAAATTAGAATTTACAATTTTTTTTGAAAACTATTGCCAAATGTTCCTTACACATAAGAATTTTTTTTCATTTGGAGTTGTGGAACATGGGAACATTTTTAAATTTTTCGACCAAAGAATCATCAAACATTTGGAGTTGTGGAACATTGGAACATTTTTAAATGTTCCGACCCAATAATTGTCGAACATTTGGAGTTGTGGAACATTGGAACATTTTTAATTTTTTCGACCAAAGAATTGTCAAACATTTGGAGTTGTGGAACATTGGAACATTTTTAAATGTTCCGACCCAATAATTGTCGAACATTTGGAGTTGTGGAACATTGGAACATTTTTAAATGTTCCGACCGAATAATTGTCGAACATTTGGAGTTGTGGAACATTGGAACATTTTTAAATGTTCTGAACAAAAAAAAATCAAATTTGTTTTGGAAGAATGGAACAATTTTAAATGTTTCTGACAAATGTTTTGGAACATTTTTTTGATTCCTAAAAATAATGGATAATATTTTGGAACAAAGAAACAATTTAAAATGTTTCTGACATGTTATTTTTGGAATATTTCATATGTTTGGAACAATTTAAAATGTTTTATGAAACTTTTTCAAAAGTTCCGGCTAAATTGTTCAAGAGGCAAAGAGTGATGCATGGTATGGTTTGCTCATCATCGTTATTCAGTACATATACGCAGATGTGCTCATTTCAAAATCAAAACATGACAAGAAACTTGAATGTAAATGTTGGTAGAAGTATATAGTTGTTGAAGAAGAAAAGAAAAGAAAAGCATATATATATATATATATATATATATATATATCTTGCTTTGCTGTCGACGCAAAGCAAAGCACATGAAGGAACAAAAAAAACAGTAATGACAAGCAGGGGAAGGAAAGGAACGGATGAAAGAAACGAAACGATGAAATGAACACAGAGAGCAATAACACTAACGAGTAACAGAGACTTTGAAAGGTAGACACGGCCACACGGGCGGAATAGAAAAAAGGCTGATCTGTAGGAAAGCCGAATTGGTAGATTAATACGGGCCGCCTGCTAAAAGGGCCTCATGAAGTGAAAAGGGCCGAATTTGTGTGCGCACGATGCGCTTCTGCGACGAATCGTCGCGCAGTAACACGAGCGATGAATAGACACGCCGCGGTTAGAGTGGGTTTTGGGTTTTCTGGGTTTGGGCTCCTTTTTCTAATTTCTTTTCCTTTCTATATCTAAATCAAACAAAGATTGAATTCAAATACAACTTTGAATTCAAACCACACTCAAATAATTAAAACCATGCACCAGCATGAATGCAACATCAAATTTTTAAACTTAGACAAATTTTAATTACTTGAGGAACAAAAATTTTAGATTAAATGCCAACTAAACACAATAAACCTTAGAAATTTGAATAAAGCCATTTAAATTTATTAATAAATGCTGGAATTTTAAATTAGGGTGTTACAAAGAATGACTGAACTATTATCCCGAATGGTTTCTGCTGACACATGGTGAACTCTACCCTAGAGGTGCTCTTTTGATCCCTTCTTGGATTGCACATGCTTCGTACGATCACTGCACTCTGGTATCACCTGCTGCTGAGCCTGATCGTTCTGATCATCTTGCTTGGAGCAGTCCCCGGAAATAAGGTGGGTCTCGTCACCACTGGTCCGCGGGATTGTTGAAAGGTCCTGGACTGGTGCTACTGGTGATAGCTAATTCTGAGGACAACTTTTGGCATAATGATCTTTTTGCCCGCATTTGTAGCACTTGCGGTGGAGTTGAATGACGCTACTTGGTTGACCTCCCTGTGAAGTTAACATCACATCTTGCATTACTTCTGCTGCTTGCCTTTTGGGCTCCTTGCGGCCACGTGGCTGAATCACCTTCATAGTGATAGTCAACCCATCAATATAATCATAGAGAGCTTGATTCTCGACCTGTGTATCTCTAGAGCACTCAGGATCCTTTCTCTTCTGGATGGTTTGTACCTCATCGACCGATGGACTGTCGAGGAAAAGGGAATCCTCTACTAGCAGCTCTTGATGAGACCTCTTCCTCTTTGTACCAGAGAACAACCTCTGGTTCCTCCTAGTTGTGGCTTCATCTTCAGTCGCACGAGCTTGACGACAAGGAACGCCATAGAATTGGCAACACGGGCAAGTTTTCTCACCATCACCCATTGCACTATCTCCAAGGTCTTTTTGTTCTGCCGACATCTGAGCTGGGGCAAAGAGGAAACACAGATTGGTAAGGTCAAGGAAGAGAGAAAAACTCCATTCTTTAAGGTTCTATCCTATTTAGACAACACTGCACATGCATCCCCGCTGATAACTCCAGATAGGTGTTTCATAAATCCGAGAAAAGGAACTATAGCATAACTATTCTATCTCATCTGAGAGATTCTCAAATTCTTCTGTACTATCTGCAGACTGGGGTGTCACATCCCTACCCCCTTATAGAAACCGACATCCTCGTCGGTGACGTCATCGTCGGTGAATCCCTGGATATCACCTTCTCTTCACGCTATCCTTCTTCTCAACAAGAAAGACAAGAGAAACCCAAGGCAAGATAAGGCAGAGAGGATAGAGTGGATGGTTTTACCCCCAACGATCTAACTCATTTTATTAATTAATTTACCTTAACTTAAGACTGATTTTCTTTAAACAAATTTAACTACTAAACTATGCAATCAACCAAAAATCCAAATCAAACATGTAGCATAATAACAAGCATACAAATTTCACAACTTAGCCGAGTTTAACACACGACTCGACTAACACAACGCGTCGTAGACCGTACTATCGTATTATTATAAAGGGGTCATCCAGCTTACACCTATGATGGTCAGACGACTTACTCAAGGCCAGAATCTACTGAAACAATTCTATAGAGAGAAATCAAGGCAGGACGAGTAAAAAATCTTGGAATTCAAGGAGTATAATAGCAAAATAGTTTCAGCAGACAAGGCTGAGAGAGAAAAGGACTTAAAACTCGACCAGTTCTATCTAGGCTTCGTCCTATAGTCGATACAGCTCTGATACCACTCTGTAACACCCGGTTTATAAAAGGACATAAATCGAGCAATCATATACGTGCCAGGATCAAGTCACACGTATATACAACAGAATGAACAGTATATCATAGCACATATCACGTAAAAAGATATAATAAAGCGAATACGAATGTTATTTATTACATTAATGACAAAAATGTCTGATACAGCGGAAGCGAAGTACAAATACGACAAAACTCTCCGAAGCTGAGCAGGGCGCCACAGGGACGTCGACTGGGAGACGAACGCCTAGAAGTCCTCGTAGTCCTGGTAGCGATGAGCGAACTCCCTCGTGTCGGCAGGAACTGAGCAGCTGTAGAGTATCCCCAAGTGGAAAAAGAGTAGAGTAGGCAAGAGTGAGTACACAACTTGTACTCAACAAGTATAACACAAACTATGAGGCTCTAAGATTGGCTGACTGACTGCATTAGCTTTTAAGTCTTGGCAAAATTTTATTAAAGCTAATTACTACAAGTTGATGATTTACCATAAACCCAGTTACATAGTAATTAATCAAAATTAATCATGTTACTACTGAGAACCAAACCGAAACCACCAAGATAACCCCGAGAGGCACCTCCCTCGTCGGAAGGAGATAACCCCACTAATCAAAAGGAGGATCTGGGCCGCTCATGGCCATGAGCATGGCTAGTATACTAGTTTTACACTCTGCAGAGGTTGCACATCTTTACCCACAAGTCGTGAGCTATGCTAGTTGTTCATCACACTTCCTTAGGTGAGATGACTAGCGACTCACTACGAGGCCGTTACAAAGAATCTCGTTGGTAAGGCGTAACCGCGAGAGTTAGGTCAGCGACGATGGGGCCCACCTCACGGGGGTACAAGCACCGGAGCGAAATCCTAGCACAGACCAAGCTGGAAGAGCAGGGACCATTGAAGCTTACTACTCTTGCCCCGCAGGTAAGTTACTCCAAACCAAAAAGACCTAATTAGTAAGCCAAGTCTATCCCATTCTAGCCTTGTGGTAGCGCTGTTATCCCAGGTTGTCGCTCTATGAACCGGTCCTTATGGAGATTGGCCAACCAAGCACTAAGCACCGTGCTGGCCCCCCTAAACCATGTTTCTACATAAACCATCTTTTAACGAGACGTGAGCCACTCAAATCACACAGAGGGCCACTCTCAGAATTAAGTTCAAGTAAACCATTAATCAATTTAATTAAAATGGACCAGAATGTGTTATAACGCAGCAACCTAGCACAGCTAACCAAAATGCAACCCAAAGGTATATATAAAGGATATAAAGTGGCTAGGAAAGTCCTTATAGGCATACAATATTAAAATGCAGTATGAAATTGTATTTAAAAGTGATAGGTTGTTCATGTTATACTTGCCTTCCTCGTACTGCTCTTGCTGCTGCTCAAAGTGGTCAGAAGACGGCTGCTCCGGGTACTGGTATTGGGGCTCCTCAACTGGATCAGCGTCTACTCACGAACACATGGCCAAAACAATGCACAACAATAAGCATACAAGCAAACACTAACAAAAACTAAGAAACAGTACATCAATACATGGAAACAACACATTAAACTAGTCTAAAACTATTCTACGCGTTACAATGATCGTGTGGACATAAAGAACGCTTAAAACGGAGCTAAAACGCAAAATCTAGGCCAAAAACAAGTTCCAGGGACCTATTTGCAAGAAAACTGGAGTTCCAGGGGGTTTCTGGGTAAAACTGGGGACTAAAATGTAATTAAACTAAAACTCTATGGTTTAACTCACAAAAAGACTAAGCCTGGATGGTGGGTTCTAATCTGAGAAAAGCCAGAGGCCTAAGTGAATAAAACCAGGCTTGGTTTGAAATATCTTTACACGGGCCGGGACGGCGGGTTGATACTCAGAGAACGCAGGGGCTTTTATGCAAAAGACCACGCGCTGACCATTATGTGATCTAGTTGACCTGGGCTAGATCTGTTTCGGGCCATTCGATAGAGATCGTGCGGCCCAGGACAGTCGGTCGCGCGGGGCGCCGGCGGGACGTCGCCGGAGCTTTGCTCCGCGGCGTCGGATCGCCGGGGTTGGCCAAATCCGGTGCCCCAGAGGTCCGTTTGGGTTGCGGTTTGGCCGTGGGGCACAAGAACGGCATGTGTAAACTACCTGTGGGGTTAACGGGGTTCGGGGAGATCCGGAACGTGGAGCTCGGTGGTAATGGCGGCTCCGGTCGGCGAGGCTCGCCGGCGTGAAGCGTGCAGACCGTCCTGGGGTCTGGTTGTGTGCACAAAAGGGTTGGGGATTCTCTGTGGAGTAGGGGCAAGCCTGAGCGAGGGGTGCGCGGGACTGGGTCGGCCTACAGAGTGCCCGCCATGGCAAGGTCTTGGTGCGAGCGACGGCGGCGCGCCGGTGACCGTCGTCTCAGCACCTAGGGTGCGCTTCAGGCCCTAAAAGCTAGTGCAATAGACCGAGGGGGCCGAGAGGGTACTCACTGAGGGCCTGGATCGGGTGAGAGAGCGGCGTAGGGTGGTCGGCGACGAGGACCCGCGGCGGCGTCGGGCGGAGCTTCGAGGACGGGCCACTACTGGACGTCTCCGGCTTCAGGACTCGACGAAAAGACGCGGGGTGTTTCTGCGAGGCCAGTAGAGGGGTCAGCGTGGCCAGAACCGCACCAACGGCGTGAAATTGCGACGGCGGCGATCTTACCCGAGATGGCGTCCGGGCTCAAATTTGGCCGCTTCCGATACCGTAGTCGATGATGGTGGACTGGGGAAGACTCCAGACGTCGAGGCGGATTGGGTGTGGGGTCTATAGGACTCGGGGCTCGGTGGTTCGGCGTGGCCGCGGCGGCGCAGAGGTCCTGCTCCGGCGGCAGGATGCTGCGTGGAGCTGGGGCTATGGTGGCGGCTGCGGGATGAGGATTAGGTGCGCAGGGGCATCACAGTTGGTTTTAAGGGAGTAGGGCGGGGTTTGCGGCGTGGAGCAGCGGGAAGGAGATCCCGGTGATCTCGCCGATCTTCTCGGGCGCGGTTGTTGCGCGGAGGGGGAAAGGAAGGAAGGGGACGGAGCTGCGAGGTGGGCCAGTCTGTCAGTGCCTGTGCAAGGAACTGGAAGCGCGGGTGAGCGGCGCCGACTTGTGGGCCTGGGCGCGAGCGAAGGCTTCTGGCAGGTGGGACCGAGGTCATGCCTGCGCATGACTGCCCTGTGGGCCTGGCGAGGGGGAGGGGCAGGCGACGTGCGAGCGGGCGAGCTGACGCTGGGGCGGGCGCTGACATGCGGGGCGGGGAACGGCGTGGGAGGTAACGGGCCGCGGTGCGGTAGCTGGGCTGCGGAAGAGCGGCATGGGCCGTCGCGTGGGAAAGAGAGGAGAAAAGGTTGGGCCGAGGAAGCGGGCTGAAGTGAGGGGAAAGGGTGAGGGGGAAGTGGGCCGAGCGGGGTTTGATTGGGCCGGGATCTTGGGTTGAGCTGGGTTTGTCTTGGGCTGGTTTACTGGGCTTTGGGTTTTCTTTTCCTTTTCTATTCTATTTCTAAAACAAACAAATATGTTTGAATTCAAAATACAAGTTTGAATTCAAACCACACTCACTCAATTAAAAACAATGCATCAGCATGAATGCAACAACAAGATTTAAACCTAGATAAAATTTTAATTACTTGAGGAACAAAATTGGATTAAATGCCAGACTAACACAATAAACCTTAGAAATTTAAATAAAGCCAATTAAATTTATTATTAAAAGCTGGAATTTAAATTAGGGTGTTACAGACCCTACCCCCTTAAAGAAATCTCGTCCCCGAGATTTAGCTGGGCTGGCTAGCTAAGAGATCTGGATATGTCTTCCTCAGCTCATCTTCCCGCTCCCAAGTAGTCTCAGCTTCACTGTGATGGTTCCACTGAACTCTGCACATCTTGATGCGCTTATTCCGAGTAACCCTTTCTGATGTCTCCAGAATCTTCACCGGATGCTCAGTATAAGTCAGATCTTCCTGAACCTCTAACCCATCCAGTGGTGCCTGCTCTTTGATTACTCACAGACACTTCTTCAACTGAGATATATGGAAGACATCATGAACTCCAGAGAGACTGGGAGGTAACTCCAGGCGATAAGCAACTTCGCCTTTCTGCTCTAGCACCTTGAATGGGCCCACATACCGAGGTGCTAATTTCCCCTTGACATTAAATCTACGGATCCCTCTCATCGGAGACACCTTCAGGTACACATAATCACCAACACTGAAGGTTAGGTCTCTCCGTTTGCCATCTGCATAGCTCTTTTGCCTGCTCTATGCAATTCTCGAATTTTCTCGCACAGCCTGAACCATCTGCTCTGCATCTTCTATGATATCAGGGCCAAAGAGCTGCTTCTCACCAATCTGAACCCAATAGAGAGGAGTCCTGCACTTTCTGCCATATAATGCCTCGAAGGGGGACTTCTTCAGACTGGCCTGATAGCTGTTGTTGTATGAAAACTCAGCATATGACAAGCACTTATCCCAACTAGTACTGTACTGAATAGCACAAGCTCTCAGCATATCTTCCAATACTTGGTTGGTTCTCTTTGTCTGCCCATCTGTCTGAGGGTGATAAGTCGTACTGAAACGCAGCTTTGTATCCAATGAATCATGGAGCTGCTCCCAGAACCGTGAGGTGAACTGAGACCCTCTGTCAGATATGATCTTCTTGGGCACACCATGCAAGCAGACAATCTGAGAGATGTATAACTCTGCAAGTCTAGCACCGGAGTAAGTAGTGTTCACTGGAATGAAGTGAGCGACCTTCGTCAAACGATCCACTACTACCCATATAGAGTTGTACCCTTTCTGAGTATGAGGCAACCCAACGATGAAGTCCATAGTGATCTCCTCCCATTTCCACTCTGGAATCTTCAAAGGCTGTAACAGACCTGCTGGCCTCTGATGCTCAGCCTTGACACGCTGACAGGTGTCACAAATAGCCACGTACTTTGCCACTGAACGCTTTATCCCATACCACCAGAAACGTTCCTTCAGATCATAGTACATCTTCGTGCTACCCGGATGAATAGAGTTAGCTGTATCATGGGCCTCACTCAGAATCAACTTCCGGAGGTCATTCACATCAGGCACGCAGATCCGGTCCTTGTACCACAAGGTACCCTGATCATCCTCTCTAAAGTGTGGAGACTTGCCCTTCTTGAGCAACTCACGGATCTCCTGCAGCTTCTTATCTTCCTTCTGATGCTGCCTGATCTCTGCCTCTAGAGTCGGTACTACCTCGAAAGCTGCACTCGAAGTATGATGCAAGAAGCCCAGACTCAACTGCTCAAACTCCTCGCATAACTCCGGAGGCATCTGGAAATCCACGGCCATGTTGACATAGCTTCTTCTGCTCAGAGCATCTGCTACAACATTGGCCTTACCTGGATGATAGTGAATCTCCAGGTCATAATCCTTGACCAACTCTAACCATCTTCTCTGCCGCATGTTCAGCTCATTCTGCGTGAAAATGTACTTGAGGCTCTTGTGATCAGTGTAGATATCACACCACTGTCCGTACAAGTAATGCCTCCAAATCTTCAGAGCATGCACAACTGCGGCTAACTCAAGATCATGAGTGGGATAGTTCAGCTCATGCCGGCGTAGCTGCCGTGAAGCATAAGCAATCACTCTGCCTTCCTGCATCAGAACACACCCAAGACCATCCTTCAAAGCATCACAATATACCGTGAACCTCTTAGTCTGGTCTGGCAGAGTCAGGACTGGCGCCGTAGTCAACCTTTTCTTCAACTCATCAAAGGCCATCTGACGCTCATCAGTCCATACGAACGCCACATTCTTCTCCAGCAAAGAAGTCAAAGGCTTCGCGATCTTGGAGAAATTCTTAATGAATCTCTGATAATATCCAGCTAAGCCCAAGAATGACCTGACTTCCTTCACTGTCTGCGGTGTCTCCCACTCGAGCACATCCTTCACCTTGCTCGGATCAACGGCAATACCTCCCTGGGAGATGACATGACCGAGGAATGGAACCTCGACAATCCAGAACTCGCACTTGCTGAACTTGGCATACAACTGATGCTCTCTCAATCTCTGCAACATGAGCCTCAGATGCTCTTCATGCTCTTCCTCTGCCTTGGAGAAGATCAGAATATCATCAATGAAAATCACCACGAAGACATCCAGATAATCCATGAAGACCATGTTCATCAGATGCATGAAGGAAGCCGGGGCATTAGTCAAGCCGAAGGACATGACTGTATACTCATATAGCCCTTACTTGCAGGTGAATGCCGTCTTTGGAATATCCTCAGGACGGATCCTCAGCTGAAAATAACCCGAGCGAAGATCAATCTTCGAGAATATACGAGCACCTCAAAGCAGATCAAAGAGATCCTCAATACGGGGCAGTGGATGCTTGTTCTTGATAGTAACTGCATTCAGCTCCCGATAGTCAACACACATTCTCTTCGAGCCATCCTTCTTATCTACCAGCAACAATGGAAAAGCCCAAGGAGAGAAGCTGCGACGGATATAGCCCTTGGCTACCAACTCATCAATAGTCTTCTTGACTTCTTCGTGCTCTATAGGTGCCATACGGTAGGGCCGCTTTGCAATCGGAGCTGTGCCAGGCAAGAGATCAATAGAAAACTCGATGGCGCGTTTAGGCGGCATACCTGGCAGATCATCCGGAAAGACATCCGGGAATTCAGACACCACACGAAAACCGTCCGTTGGTCTAGCCTTCATCTGATGAAGAAATCCCGAAGGCTCTGAAGCACTGACTGTCACCTCTTGGCCATCAGATGCCGACAAGTGAACTGTCCGCTGAGCAAAATCAATACGGTCTCCCCATCTAGTAAGTGTCTCCATGCCCAAAATCACATCTATCCCCGAGGAGTCAATGACTATCAAGCCAGTGCAGAATTCTACACCCCTGATGACAATACTAACACTGGAGCATATAGAACATGTATGCATCTGCCCCCAGGTGAAGTAACTACCATAGATGTCCTCATATAGGAAACCGGTATACCATGCTTCTCGGCAAATGACTTGGTAATGAAAGAATGAGTAGCACCGGTATCAAAAAGCACTGTAGCTGGATGAGAGTTGACCATGAACGTACCAATAACCACGTTGGGAGCCTCGGCTGCTAACTCGGCTGTCACATGGTTCACTCTGCCCTGTGCTGGCACCCTGGGCTGAGCTGGGCGCCCCTGCTGTCCCGCCTGCGCCTTCTGGTGACAAGCGTTGGTGTAGTGCCCCAGCTGGCCGTAGTGAAAGCAGACGCGAGGAAGTGCCGGAGCCTGCTGCCCGGCAGGAGGAGCTGGCTGCCGTGGAGCCTGAGGTGCTGGTGGAGCAGCACGAGCCGGAGGTGCCGGTAACCTCGGGCCCTGCCCCGCATGCTGCTGCTGTCGAGGCGGGTACTGCGGCGGCCTCTGCTGGTACTGCTGAGGAGGCCGGTACTGCTGCTGCTGGTACTGCTGGGGCTGCTGGAGGCGGGGACGAGTGTTGCTGCCGGAAGCAACGGGAACCATCTTCCTCTTCTTGTCCTCCATCTCACGGTGCTTGTGCTCCGTGTTAAGCGTGCTGTCAACCAGGTGGTTGAAGTCGTCGAAGCGGAGGTTGAGCAGCGCATACTGGAGGTAGTCCTCAAGGCCCTCCATGAAGTGCTCCTGCTTCTTGTGGTCATCCGCAACCTCAGCAGGGACATAGCGAGCAAGCTGCAGGAAACGATCACGATACTCCGTGACCGTCATAGTCCCCTGATGTGACAAGGACAGATATATATCGAAAGATTAATTCATGATTCAGAAAGATAGAACAAGGGGGTATTAGCTCAAAAAATAAAAATGCTGAATGATTATATCTGAGATTACCTGCTTCAGTGCAAGGAACTCCTTCTGCTTCATCTTCATAACGCCCGCGGGGACGTTGTGGCTGCGGAACCGCTCCCGGAACTGGAGCCAGGTAAGAGTCTCGCAGTCCTGAACTGAGTGGGACTCCCACCAGTCCAAAGCTGCCCCTCGCAGCTGTCCTGTTGCGTACAAGACACGCTCCTGATCATCGCACTGGGCGATGTCCAGCTGATGCCCCACTGCACGGAGCCAGTCGTCAGCCTGAAGAGGGTCAGACATGTGAGAGAACGTCGGCGGGTGATTCCTCAGGAACTCAGTGCGCCTATCGCGAGTCTGCTGCGGTGGAGGAGGCAGAGGCTGAGTGTGCGCCTGCTGAACTGCCTGAACAATGTTGTTCAGGGTGGCCATCATCTGCATCTGGAGCTGGAAGTACTGCTCCAGAGTCAGAGGCGAAGGCATCGGGATCCCGGTCCCCTAGTTGTTCTTCCCCTGGTTGTTCTGCCCCTGCTAGTCAGAACCACACCTGGTGTTCACCATCTGATTTGGACAAAAGATTTCACGGGTAAGGATATTACAGGAATAAATTCAGATGGATATGATAACGTTCTGCGGAAAAGACTCAGACATGATAAAGTAGACAGGATAGAGTGGATTGTTTTACCCCCCAACGATCTAACTCTTTTTATTAATTAATTAACTTTAGCTTAAGACATGATTTTCTTTCAACAAATTTAAACTACTAGACTATGCAATCATTCAAAAATCCAAATCAAACATGTAGCATAATAACAAGCAGACAATTTTCACCACTTAGCCGAGTTTAACACACGACTCAACTAACACAATGCGTTGCAGAACGTGCTATCGTATTATTATAAAAGGGTCACCTAGCTTATACTTATGGTAGTCAGATGACTGATTCAGGCCAAAATCTACGATAACTATTCTTTAGAGAGAGAAATCAAGGCAAGACGAGTAAAAGTCATAGAATTCAAGGGGTATAATAGTAAAATAGTTTCAGCAGGCAAGGATTGGAGAGAAGAAGTCCTAAAACTCGACCAGTTCTATCTAGGCTTCGTCCTACAGTCGATATGGCTTTGATACCACTGTGTAACACCCGGTTTATAAAAAAACATAAACCGAGCAATCATATACGTGCCAGGATCAAGTCACATGTATATACAACAGAATGAATAGTATATCACAGTACATATCAAGTAAAAGACATAATAAAGTGAATACGAATGTAATTTATTACATTAATGACAAAAATGTCTGATACAGCGGAAGCGAAGTACAAATACGATAAAAACTCTCCGAAGCAGGGCACCACAGGGACGTCGACTGGGAGACGAACGCCTAGAAGTCCTCATACTCCTGGTAGCTCTGGGTGAACCCCCTCGCCTCGGCAGGAACTGAGCAGCAGTAGAGTATCCCAAGAGGAAAAGGTAGAGAAGAGGCAAGGGTGAGTACACAACTTGTACTCAACAAGTATAACACAAACTATGAGGCTCTAAGGTTGGCTAACTCAACTGCATTAGCTTTTAAGTGTTGGCAAAATTTTATTAAAGCTATTTACTACAAGTTGATGAATTACCATTAACCCAGTTACATAGTAATTAATCAGAATTAATTATGAAACTACTGAAGACCAGATTGAACCAAGCCACCCGGGGAACCTGCCTCGTCAAAGGAAGATAACCCCACTAATCAAAAGGAGGATCTGGGCCGCTCATGACCGTGAGCACGGCTAGTATACCAATTTTACACTCTGCAGAGGGTGCACATCTTTACCCACAAGTCGTGAGCTACGCTAGAGGTTCATCACACTTCCTTAGGTGAGATGACTAGCAAACTCACTACGAGGCCTTTACAAAGAATCTCGTTGGTAAGGAGTAACCGCGAGGGTTGGATCGGCAACCATGGAGCAGGTCTTGTGGGCGTCAAGCACATATGGCGCAACAAAAAGCACAGACGAAGCCACTCAGCACGAGGGCCATAGAAGCTTACCACCCTTGCCCCACAGGTAAGTTACTCCCGACCAAAAAGACCTAATTATTACGCCAAGTCTATCCCATTCTAGCCTTGTGGTAGCGCTGTTGTCCCAGGTTGTCGCTCTATGAACCGGTCCTTATGGAGAGTGGCCAACCAAGCACTAAGCACCGTGCTGGCCCCCTAAACCATGTTTCTACAAAAACCATATTTTAACGAGACGTGAGCCACTCAAGACAACACAGAGGGCCACTCTCAGAATTAAGTTCAAGTAAACCATTAATCAAATTAATTAAAAGGACCAGAGTGTGTTATAGCACAGCAACCTAGCACAACTAACCAAAATGCAACCCAAAGGTATATATAAAGGATATAAAGTGGCTAGGAAAGTCCTTATAGGCTTACAATATTAAAATGCAGTATGAAAATGTATTTAAAATGATAGGTTGTTCATGTTATACTTGCCTTCCTCGTACTACTCCTGCTGCTGCTCAAAGTGGTCGGAAGACGGCTGCTCCGGGTACTGGTACTAAGGCTCCTCAGATGGATCAGCGTCTACTCACGAACACATGGCCAAAACAAGGCACAACAATAAGCATACAAGCAAACACTAACAAAAGCTAAGAAACAGTACATCAATCCATAGAAACAACACACTAAACTAGTCTAAAACTATTCTATGCGTTACAACGATCGCATGGGCATAAAGAACACCTAAAACGGGGCTAAAACGCAAAATCTAAGCCTAAAACAAGTTCCAGGGACCTATTTGTAAGAAAACTAGAGTTCCAGGGGGTTTCTGGGCAAAACTAAGGACTAAAACATAATTAAAGGTTAGATCCAGGGGCTAACACGCAAAACAACCTTAATTGGACTGCAGATTCTAAACTGAGAAAAGTCAGGGGCCTAAGTGTTAAAACCAGGACCTAATTGGAATTAGTTTTGAATGCGCCTGGACTGCGGGTTGAATCTAAGGAAACCAAGGGGCTCTTTAACAAAACCGCCAGCCCGAACCAGTACGCGTGGATCCAGGCCGTTGGATCAGGATCTAGCGGTCCAGATCGGATCGAAACGGGTTCTAATCGTGGGCGTCCAAATCAGATCTGATGGATGGAAAGCGTTGCGGGCGATGGCGGCGGCGGAACGTCGCCGGAGCAGAGCTCCCGCGGCGGAGCATTGCCGGAGGTGGCCAATCTCGGTCCTCCCGGGGCTAATTCGAGCGGGAGAAGGACTAGGGAGGCTCAGTATGGCACGCGTAACCCACCTGTGCCAAGCGCAGGGCGTGGGGAGGCTCGGGGCGGCGCGCGCATCGGCGACGGCGGCCCTGCGCGGCAAGAGCTCGCCAGTGCGCATAGGCTAGACCGTTCTGGGGCTGTGGCTTCTGCGTGCGGGCGCCGAACTAGTGTAGGCTAAGGCAAGGTTCGTGCGGGGCTAAACCGTGCTGCAGCAGAGTCCGCCATGGCGGGCTCGCGGTGAGGGTCGCCGGGGACCGGTGTCCAGCCACTGGAGTGGCTTACGTGCCTAGGCATCGGGCGCATAAGGTAGAGGGGGCGGGGTAGATGCTCACCGGGGCTTGGGTCGGGCAGGGTTTTGGTTGGGCTGGTCACTGGGTTTGGGTTTCTTGTTTTGGGTTTGGGCTGGGTCCTCTTTTCCTTTTCTATTCTATTTCTAAAACAAACAAACATGTTTGAGTTCAAAATACAAGTTTGAATTCAAACCACACTCAATCAATTAAAAACTATGCATCAGCATGAATGCAACAACAAGATTTAAACCTAGATAAAATTTTAATTACTTGAGGAACAAAATTGGATTAAATGCCAGACTAACACAATAAACCTTAGAAATTTAAATAAAGCCAATTAAATTTATTATTAAAAGCTGGAATTTAAATTAGGGTGTTACAACCTCGAGGGGGTACAAGATAACACAGACCAAGCCTCGTAGCACAAGGACCATTGAAGCTCACCACCCCTCCCGCCCCGTCGGTAAGTTACTCCCAAACCAAAATGACCTAATTAGTAAGCCAAGACCATCCCATTCTAGTCTTGTGGTTGCGCTGTTGTCCCAGGTTGTCGCTCTATGAACCGGTCCTTGTGGAGAGTGGCCAACCAAGCACTAAGCACCGTGCTGGCCCCCTAAACCATGTTTCTAGAAAAACCATTTATTAACGAGACGTGAGCCACTCAAGCCAACACAGAGGGCCACTCTCATAATTAAGTTGCATAAACCATTAATCAAATTAATTAAAAAGAACCAAGTGTGTTATAGCGCATGTTGGCGCTCCTTAAGTACCCATTTTAATATACAATTAGGAGAGGTTTTGGTAAATTCTTCGGGATGATTCATGTACTAACCCGCCACTTGGCACCCGAACTTGACCATTTTCGATTTTGTCCTGGATTTTGGAGCATGTTGTGTTTTGACAGGAAATTGGACATTTTCGGAGATGTTTTAATGCATGGTTATAACTGGGCCAAGATGAGGAATAAAGAGAAGAACCTGCACGTGAAAGATGGAGCCAAGAGGGGCCAGAAAGAGCCCAGGCCGGCCGGCCCAGCCCAGCCCATTTTCAGGCCCAATCAGCCTCAGCTTTCTTCGGCACGAAGTATGCATCAACCCTAATCTATGTTTTACCAAAACCACCGACCAATTCTTCCTATAAATACCCCGAAGCCGCCGTCAAAGAGGAGGATCGCAGAGAGGGCATCGCGGAGAATTAGAACCAGAGATCCATTCGAGTTAGACACAAGAGAAAGGCGACATCGGAGGCCTCATCGTCCCTCGGCGCCGCTGCAAGTTGGAGGACAGCAAGGGATCCATCCCTTGCCAGAGATTTCGTCACCATGATCGACTACGCTTCGCTTAGCTTCACGGGGTAAAGTCCTCATTTGTTCATGGGGTTGTAAGGAGATCTTGAGTTGTAATTGCCGAATCCTTTATGAGATTGATCTATCACGATTCTTGTTGATGATGCTTTGATGCTTAATAGCTCGCGACTTGGTTTTGGGTATACTTTGCTCTTGCATGGTTTACTTAGATTACATCAACTATCGTGTTCTTGTTGATTCGTTACCGATTATCCTCGTGTTGTGACAGTATGCGGGAGGGAAAGGTTTTGATCTTGGAACACACCTTTGGTAGATTAGATCTGTTCTTTGTTGCTCGGCGATTACATCTCTAGTGATCCTAGACCCTATGGACAAATGCTCTCCATATCTTGTGCACACGCCTAACGTTGCTCACTAGTCTAGATTAGATTAGATTGGTTAGAATAGATCTATTTCACAGTCAAACACCCAATATAGATCTTTTACCAATGTCATTAGTGCTTAGTTAAGCATAGTGATACACTTGTTCCGTGGATTGATAAACCTTGGGGGAATACTCTAAGGGAAAAGCTACACGATCCGTGCGCTTGCGGTACGTAAATTGGCGCTTTAACAAGCGTCAACAAGCTTTTCTGGCGCCGTTGCCGGGGAACAAGCGATTTTGCTATGTTTAACTTTGTATTAATTTTGTTGGTTACTAACACCTAACCTTTTCCCTAGAAAATTTTTGTTTTTATTTTTGTTTTGACTGTCTAGATGGCCCATCTCATCCAACACGTGGAGGAAGGAGAAAAATCACTAAGGGATTATGCAAGCCCGCAATCGGAGGACTTCGACATGCAAAAATCAGATTTGGTATTGCAAGCCACCGCGTACGAGATCAAACCTCAAATCATCAAGATGGTGGCGGCAAACCCCTTTAGAGGAGATGAGATGGACAACCCATATAGACATATCAAGTGGTTCACAATGCTATGCAACACGGTCAACAAAACAGAGTTCCGCTAGCTTGGTTTAGATGGAATCTTTTCCCATACTCACTTGCGGAAGAAGCGAGAAGATGGTTTGCACTTGCATCCTTCGAGGTAAAAGGAAACTGGGATGACTTGATGAAGAAATTTTGCGAGCGGTTCTTTCCGTTAAGCAAGGTTCAACATATTCGGAAGCAAGTGATCAACTTTGCGCAAGGAGAGAAAGAAGGGATAGATCAAGCATGGGATAGATTCAATGGATTGATTGAACAAGGACCGAAGCTCGGATTTTCCGGTGAAGTACTCTTGCATACTTTTTATTTTTCCCTAACCCCCGAGTGCATGCAATTTGTTCAAATGTGTGCAGGAGGAGATCTCATGGAGAAAACACTCATGGAAGCCGCCCAACTCCTACAGAAAATAAGCAAGGGGGCGGCCATGCGAAGAGATTGGGAAAACCGATGTTCGGCAAGCTCTGAGGAAGAATCGCAAGTGCAGGTGCTTGCTGGAATTTTCAGAAAAGAGACATCGGAAGAGAGGGAAGAACAACCGAAGCATGGAAAAGTCATAGAGACAAACCACAATGAAGAAGCATTGATCCGGTGTGCAACGAAGGACGACCTGTAACACCCTAATTTTAAATTTCAGTATTTATTAATAAATTAATTGGCTTTAGTTAAATTTTCTAAGGTTTATTGTGTTTAGTTGGCATTTAATCTAATTTTTGTTCCTTAATTAATTAAAATTTATCATAGGTTTAAATTTTTGTTGCATTCATGCTGGTGCATAATTTTATTTGAGTGTGGTTTGAATTCAAATTCAAATTTGAATTCAAACTTTGTTTGAATTAGATTTAGAAAGGAGAAGAGTAGGAAAAAGAAAACCCAAACCCTTAACCCAGCCCAAACCCAAACCCAGCAAACCCCAAACCCACCTCAGCCCAGTCCAACCCTCTCCCCCGGCCCACTTTCCCCGCGGCCCAGTTCGCTCGGCCCAAGCGCGCGGCCCAGCGCTCAGCCCGCACCCCGCACGCCCGCGCGCGTCGCCCCCGCTGAGCCCCCGGTCCCACCTGCCAGCGTCGCGCTCGCCCCGTCTCGCTGCGCCGGGACCCCACTTGTCGGCCCCGTCTTCTCCCCCTTTCCTTCTCCAGCGCGCCAACGGAAAACGCTTCTCCCCGCCGGAGATCTCGCAAGCCTTCCTAATCGGGCGCGACCTCCCAGGATCCCCGCCGGCCTCTATTTTAGCACCCCACGGACCCCCCTGCACACATCCACCCCACGCGTCGCCCCGCAAACCCTAGCTCCACCCGCCTCGCCTTGCCTCGCCGTGCAGAGCCCCTGCTCCGCCGCGGCCTCGCCGCCCCGCCATACCCCGGTCCCCTGCTAACTGCGCCGCAGCATCGCCAAGACCCCGTGGCACTCCTGGAAGCCTCAGCTCCGAGTTTGCGCCACGCCCTGCGCCGGGATTTCGATCCGACCTCGCCGCCGGTGAGCCTCTGCGCCGCGGCGTTTCCCTGCCTCTAGTGGTTCCCCGACCGCCCTGACCCCCGTGAGGCCCCCGCAGGAACTCCCCGAAGCTGCCCTTGGATCCCAGAAGCCGGAGCGCCCCCGCGTCCACCCCGTCCGCGACCACCCCGCCATCGCCGCCGCCGAGCCCCGACGTCGGCGCCTCTGCGCGCCTTCGCTGCTCCATCCCGGGCTTAGGTGAGCACGTTTTGATCCCCTGCTCCCTTTTGCACCTTTTGCCGTAGCCTGTAGCCCCTGGCGTCGCCCAGCGCACTCGCGCCGGCGAGCCTCCGCCGCGCTGACCCGCCATCGCCGGTGCGCCCTCCGCCACAGACCTCCCCGAGCCCAGTAAAGGCCACGGGTGGATCACGCATAACGCGTAGATCCTCCCCGACCCAAGCCCGCTCGGTTTTGACCCCCGGAGCGCCGGATTGGGCGTCTCCGGCGAGCCGCCGCCGCGGAAAACCGAACTCCGGCGTGCCCCGCCGCCGCCCGCGCGCCCAAACGCCCTGAGCCGCCCGATCTCCAATGGACGACCTAGATTAGATCGTGCCTTGATTAGATCCTAGCCCTCAGATCTTGATCCAATGGATCAGATCCAAACTTACCCCTTCGCGCTGCTCTTTTTGCTAAAGAGACCCCCGGTTTCTTTTAAATCAACCCGCAATCCACAGCCATTCAAAATTAATTACAGTTTGGTCCAAATTTTAGCACGCAGCCCCCTGAGCTTCCTGGAATTTGAACCCGCCGTCCAACACTTGACTTTTTGCGAGTTAGACCCCAGAGTTTTAGTTTAATTACGTTTCAGTCCCTGGTTTTAGCAGAAAGCCCCCTGGAACTTCAGTTTTCTTACAAATAAGCCCCTAGAACTAGTTTTTAGCCTAGAATATGTGTTTTAGATCCGTTTTTAGCGTTCTTTATATCCACGCGATCGTTGTGACGCGTAGAATAGTTTTACACTAGTTTAGTGTGCTGTTTTCATGTATTGATGTACTGTTCTTTAGTTTTTTTTGTTAGAGTTTGCTTGTATGCTTATTTTTGTGCATTGTTTTGGCCATGTGTTCGTGAGTAGACGTTGATCCATCTGAGGAGCCCCAGTACCAGTACCCGGAGCAGCCGTCTTCCGAGCACTTTGAGCAGCAGCCTGAGCAGTACGAGGAAGGCAAGTATAACATGAACAACCTATCATCTTTAAATACAATTTCATACTGCATTTTAATACTGTATGCCTATAAGGATTTCCTAGCCACTTTATATCCTTTATATATACCTTTGGGTTGCATTTTGGTTAGTTGTGCTAGGTTGCTGCGCTATAACACACTCTGGTCCTTTTTAATTAAATTGATTAATGTTTTACTTGAATTTAATTCTGAGAGTGGCACTCTGTGTGGCTTGAGTGGCTCACGTCTCGTTAAAATTGGCTTTTGTTAGAAACATGGTTTAGGGGGCCAGCACGGTGCTTAGTGCTTGGTTGGCCACTCTCCATAAGGACCGGTTCATAGAGCGACAACCTGGGACAACAGCGCTACCACAAGGCTAGAATGGGATAGACTTGGTGTAATAATTAGATCTTTTTGGTTTGGAGTAACTTACCTGCGGGGCAAGAGTAGTAAGCTTCAATGGTCCCTGCTCCTCCGGCTTGGTCTGTGCTTGGATTGCGCTCCTGTGCTTGTACCCCCGGAGGTGGGCCCCATCGTCGCCGACCTAACTCTCGCGGTTACGCCTTACCAACGAGATTCTTTTTAAAGGCCTCGTAGTGAGTCGCTGGCCATCTCACCTAAGGAAGTGTGATGAACATCTGGCGTAGCTCACGACTTGTGGGTAAAGATGTGCAACCTCTGCAGAGTGTAAAACTGGTATACTAGCCGTGCTCGTGGTTATGAGCGGCCCAGATCCTCCTTTTGATTAGTGGAGTTATCTCCTTCCGACGAGGGAGGTGCTTCTCGGGGTTACCTTGGTGGCTTGGTTTTGGTTTGGGTTCTCAGTAGATACATGATTAAACTTGATTAATTACTATGTAACTGGGTTAATGGTAATTCATCAACTCGTAGTAAATAGCTTTAATAAAATTTTGCCAAGACTTAAAAGCTAATGCAGTTGAGTCAGCCAGCCTAGAGCCTCATAGTTTGTGTTATACTTGTTGAGTACAAGTTGTGTACTCACCCTTGCCTCTTCTCTACTTTTTCCTCTTGGATACGCTACTGCTGCTCAGTTCCTGCCGACACGAGGGAGTTCGTCCAGCGCTACCAGGACTACGAGGACTTCTAGGTGCTTCGTCTCCCAGTCGACGTCCCTGTGGCGCCCTGCTTCAGCTTCGGAGAGCTTTATCGTATTTTGTACTTCGCTTCCGCTGTATCAGACATTTTTGTCATTATTGTAATAAATAACATTCGTATTCGCTTTATTATATCTTTTTACATGATATGTGCTATGATATACTGTTCATTCTGTTGTATATACGTGTGACTTGATCCTGGCACGTATATGATTGCTCGGTTTATGTTCTTTTATAAACCGGGTGTTACAGAGTGGTATCAGAGCCATATCGACTGTAGGACGAAGCCTAGATAGAACTGGTCGAATTTTAGGACTTCTTCTCACCAATCCTTGACTGCTGAAACTATTTTACTATTATACCCCTTGACTTCTATGACTTTTACCCTTCTTGCCTTAATTTCTCTCTCTGAAGAATAGTTTCGTAGATTTTGGCCTGAATCAGTCATCTGACCACCATGAGTTAGCTAGGTGACCTTTTTATAATAATACGATAGCACGTTCTGCGACGCGTTGTGTTAGTTGAGTCTATTGCTAAACTCGGCTAAGTTGTGAAAATTGTCTGCTTGTTATTATGCTACATGTTTGATTTGGATCTTTGACTGATTGCATAGCTTAGTAGTTTAAATTTGTTTAAAGAAAATCACTCAGATGTTAAAGTTAACTAATTAATAAAATGAGTTAGATCGTTGGGGGTAAAACAGTCAACTCTATCCTGTCTACTTTATCATGGCTGAGTCTTTTTCCGCAAAGAGTTATCATATCCATCTGAGTTTATTCCTGCAATATCCTTACTCGTGAAATCTTTTGTTCAAATCAGATGGTGAACACCAGGAGCACCGGTTCCGGTTCTGGCCAGCAGCAGGGTCAGAACAACCAGGGTACTGGGATCCCGATGCCTCCGCCTTTGACTCCGGAGCAGTACTTCCAGCTCCAGATGCAGATGATGGCTACCCTGAACAACACCGTTCAGGCTCTTCAGCACGCTCACACTCAGCCTCCGCCTCCTCCACCGCCGCAGCCTCGCGACAGGCGTGCTGAGTTCCTGAGGGGTCACCCGCCGACGTTCTCTCACACGTCCGACCCTCTTCAGGCCGACGACTGGCTCCGTGCAGTGGAGCGTCAGCTGGACATCGCCCAGTGCGATGATCGTGAGCGCGTCTTGTACGCAGCAGGACAGCTGCGAGGGGCAGCCTTGGACTGGTGGGAGTCCCACCCAGTTCACGACCGCGAGGCTCTCACCTGGCTCCAGTTCAGGGAGCGTTTCCGTAGCCACAACGTCCCCGCGGGCGTTATGAAGATGAAGCAGAAGGAGTTCCTTGCACTGAAGCAGGTAATCTTAAGTATAATCATTCAGCGTTTTCTTTTGAGCTAATGCCCCCTTGTTCTATCCTTATGAATCTTGAGTTAATCTTCCGATATCTATCTGTCTTTGTCAATTCAGGGGACTATGTCGGTCACGGAGTATCGTGATCGCTTTCTTCAGCTGGCACGCTACGCCCCTGCCGAGGTTGCGGATGACCGCAAGAAGCAGGAGCACTTCATGGAGGGTCTTGAGGACTACCTCCAGTACGCGCTGCTCAACCTCCGCTTCGACGACTTCAACCATCTGGTTGACAGTGCGCTCAACACTGAGCGTAAGCACCTGGAGATGGAGGACAAGAAGAGGAAGGTTGTCCCCGTTGCTACCGGCAGCAACACTCGTCCTCGACTCCAGCAGCCCCAGCAGTACCAGCCTCAGTACCGGCCTCCTCAGCAGTACCAGCAGAGGCCACCGCAGCAGTACCCGCCTCGACAGCAGCAGGCAGGTCAGGGCCAGAGGTTACCAGCACCTCCGGCTCGTACTGCTCCACCAGCTCCACCGGCACCACAGGCTCCACGTCCGGCAGCTCCTACCGGAGAGCAGGCTCAGGGACCTCCTCGCACCTGCTTTCACTGCGGCCAGCCGGGGCACTACGCCAACGCTTGCCCCCGGAAGGCGTAGGCAGGACAGCAGGGACGCCCAGCTCAGCCCAGGGCGCCAGCACAGGGCAGGGTGAACCACGTGACGGCCGAGTCAGCGGCCGAGGCTCCCAACGTGGTTATTGGTACGTTCATGGTTAATTCATATCCAGCTACAGTGCTTTTTGATACTGGTGCTACACATTCCTTCATTACTCAGTCTTTTGTCGAGCATCATGGTATTCATACTAGCACATTAAAGAGGTGCCTGTTAGTATCTTCACCGGGAGGACAGTTGAGGTCTCACACTTACTGCCCGAGAGTCAGTGTTTCTTTGAGGGGAGTAGAGTTCTGTACTGATCTGATGGTGCTAGACACCAAGGGCATTGATGTCATTCTGGGAATGGAGACTCTGGCCAAGTGGGGAGTTCGGATAGATTGTGCTCAGAGGACAGTCTTGTTATCAGCTTCCAGTGGCCAAGAGGTTGTTATCAGTGCAGTAGAGCCTTCTGGATTTCTTCATCAGATGGAGGCTAGACCCACGGATGGTATTCGCGTGGTGTCTGAATTCCTGGATGTCTTTCCGGATGATCTGCCAGGTATGCCGCCTGAACGCGCCATTGAGTTTTGTATTGATCTCTTGCCTGGCACAGCCCCTATTGCAAAGAGGCCCTACCGTATGGCACCTATAGAGCACGAAGAAGTTAAGAAGACTATTGATGAGTTGCTAGCCAAGGGTTATATCCGTCGCAGCTTCTCTCCTTGGGCTTTTCCATTGTTGCTGGTAGATAAGAAGGATGGCTCGAAGAGGATGTGTGTGGATTATCGTGAGCTGAATGCAGTTACTATCAAGAATAAGCATCCACTGCCCCGTATTGAGGATCTCTTCGATCTGCTTCGAGGTGCTCGTATATTCTCGAAGATTGATCTTCGTTCGGGTTATTTTTAGCTGAGGATCCGTCCTGGGGATATTCCGAAGACGGCATTCACCTGCAAGTATGGGCTATATGAGTATACAGTCATGTCCTTCGGCTTGACTAATGCCCCGGCTTTCTTCATGCATCTGATGAACATGGTTTTCATGGACTATCTAGATGTCTTCGTGGTGATTTTCATTGATGATATTCTGATCTTCTCCAAGACAGAAGAAGAGCATGAGGAGCATCTGAGGCTCGTGTTGCAGAGATTGAGAGAGCATCAGCTGTATGCCAAGTTCAGCAAGTGCGAGTTCTGGATTGACGAGGTTCCATTCCTCGGTCATGTTATCTCTCAGGGAGGCATTGCTGTTGATCCGAGTAAGGTGAAGGATGTGCTCGAGTGGGAGACACCGCAGACAGTGAAGGAAGTCAGGTCTTTCTTGGGCTTAGTAGGATATTATCGGAGGTTCATTGAGAATTTCTCCAAGATCGCGAAGCCTTTGACTTCTTTGCTAGAGAAGAATGCGGCATTCATATGGACTGATGAGCGTCAGATGGCCTTTGATGAGCTGAAGAAAAGGTTGACTACGGCGCCAGTCCTGACTCTGCCAGACCAGACGAAGAGGTTCACGGTATATTGTGATGCTTCGAAGGATGGTCTTGGGTGTGTTCTGATGCAGGAGGGCAGAGTGATAGCTTATGCTTCACGGCAGTTACGTCGGCATGAGCTGAATTATCCTACTCATGATCTTGAGTTAGCCGCAGTTGTGCATGCTCTGAAGATTTGGAGGCATTACTTGTATGGGCAGCGGTGTGATATCTACACCGATCACAAGAGCCTCAAGTACATTTTCACGCAGAATGAGCTGAACATGCGGCAGAGAAGATGGCTAGAGTTAGTCAAGGACTATGACATGGAGATTCACTATCATCCGGGCAAGGCCAATGTTGTAGCAGATGCTTTGAGCAGAAGAAGTTATGTCAACATGGCCGTGGCTTTTCAGATGCCTCCAGAGTTATGCGAGGAGTTCGAGCAGTTGAGTCTGGGCTTCTTGCATCATACTTCCAGTGCAGCATTTGAGGCAGTACCGACTCTAGAGGCAGAGATCAGGCAGCATCAGAAAGATGATGAGAAGCTGCAGGAGATCCGTGAGTTGCTCAAGAAGGGCAAGGCTCCTCATTTTAGAGAGGATGATCAGGGTACTTTGTGGTACAAGAACCGGATCTGCGTGCCTGATGTGCATGATCTCCGGAAGTTGATTCTGAGTGAGGCCCATGATACAGCTTACTCTATTCATCCGGGCAGCACGAAGATGTATTATGATCTGAAGGAACGTTTCTGGTGGTACGGGATGAAGCGTTCAGTGGCAGAGTACGTGGCTATTTGTGACACCTGTCAGCGTGTCAAGGCTGAGCATCAGAGGCCAGCAGGTCTGTTACAGCCTTTGAAGATTCCAGAGTGGAAATGGGAGGAAATCACTATGGACTTCATTGTTGGATTGCCTCGTACTCAGAAAGGGTACAACTCCATATGGGTAGTAGTGGATCGATTGACGAAGGTTGCTCACTTCATACCAGTGAACACTACTTACTCCGGTGCTAGACTTGCAGAGTTGTACATCTCTCGGATTGTCTGCTTGCATGGTGTGCCCAAGAAGATCATATCTGACAGAGGGTCTCAGTTCACTTCTCGGTTCTGGGAGCAGCTTCATGATTCGTTGGATACGAAGCTGCGTTTCAGTACGGCTTATCACCATCAGACAGATGGGCAGACAGAGAGAACCAACCAAGTGTTGGAGGATATGCTGAGAGCTTGTGCTATTCAGTACGGTACTAGTTGGGATAAGTGCCTGTCTTATGCTGAGTTTTCATATAACAACAGCTATCAGGCCAGTCTGAAGAAGTCTCCCTTTGAGGCATTGTATGGCAGAAAGTGCAGGACTCCTCTCTATTGGGATCAGATTGGTGAAAAGCAGCTCTTTGGCCCTGAGATCATAGATGATGCAGAGCAGATGGCTCAGGCTGTGCGAGAAAATCTGAGGATTGCACAGAGCAGACAGAAGAGCTATGCTGATGGCAAACGGAGAGACCTGACTTTCAGTGTTGGTGATTATGTGTATCTGAAGGTGTCTCCGATGAGAGGAATCCGCAGATTTAATGTCAAAGGGAAGTTAGCACCTCGTTATGTGGGGCCATTCAAGGTGCTAGAGCGGAAAGGCGAAGTTGCTTATCGCCTGGAGTTACCTCTCAGTCTCTCAGGAGTTCATGATGTCTTCCATATATCTCAGCTGAAGAGGTGTTTGCGAGTACCCGAGGAGCAGGCACCTCTGGATGGAGTCGATGTCCAGGAGGATCTGACTTATACTGAGCATCCGGTGAAGATTCTGGAGACATCAGAGAGGGTTACTCGGAACAAGCGCATCAAGATGTGCAGAGTTCAGTGGAGTCATCATAGTGAAGCTGAGGCTACATGGGAGCGAGAAGATGAGTTGAAGAAAACATATCCAGATCTCTTTGCTAGCCAGCCCAGCTAAATCTCGGGGACGAGATTTCTTTAAGGGGGTAGGGTATGTAACACCCTAATTTTAAATTTCAGTATTTATTAATAAATTAATTGGCTTTAGTTAAATTTTCTAAGGTTTATTGTGTTTAGTTGGCATTTAATCTAATTTTTGTTCCTTAATTAATTAAAATTTATCATAGGTTTAAATTTTTGTTGCATTCATGCTGGTGCATAATTTTATTTGAGTGTGGTTTGAATTCAAATTCAAATTTGAATTCAAACTTTGTTTGAATTAGATTTAGAAAGGAGAAGAGTAGGAAAAAGAAAACCCAAACCCTTAACCCAGCCCAAACCCAAACACAGCAAACCCCAAGCCCACCTCAGCCCAGTCCAACCCTCTCCCCCGGCCCACTTTCCCCGCGGCCCAGTTCGCTCGGCCCAAGCGCGCGGCCCAGCGCTCAGCCCGCACCCCGCACGCCCGCGCGCGCGTCGCCCCCGCTGAGCCCCCGGTCCCACCTGCCAGCGTCGCGCTCGCCCCGTCTCGCTGCGCCGGGACCCCACTTGTCGGCCCCGTCTTCTCCCCCTTTCCTTCTCCAGCGCGCCAACGGAAAACGCTTCTCCCCACCGGAGATCTCGCAAGCCTTCCTAATCGGGCGCGACCTCCCAGGATCCCCGCCGGCCTCTATTTTAGCACCCCACGGACCCCCCTGCACACATCCACCCCACGCGTCGCCCCGCAAACCCTAGCTCCGCCCGCCTCGCCTTGCCCCGCCGTGCAGAGCCCCTGCTCCGCCGCGGCCTCGCCGCCTCGCCATACCCCGGTCCCCTGCTAACTGCGCCGCAGCATCGCCAAGTCCCCGTGGCACTCCTGGAAGCCTCAGCTCCGAGTTTGCGCCACGCCCTGCGCCGGGATTTCGATTCGACCTCGCCGCCGGTGAGCCTCTGCGCCGCGGCGTTTCCCTGCCTCTAGTGGTTCCCCGACCGCCCTGACGCCCGTGAGGCCCCTGCAGGAACTCCCCGAAGCTGCCCTTGGATCCCAGAAGCCGGAGCGCCCCCGCGTCCACCCCGTCCGCGACCACCCCGCCATCGCCGCCGCCGAGCCCCGACGTCGGCGCCTCTGCGCGCCTTCGCTGCTCCATCCCGGGCTTAGGTGAGCACGTTTTGATCCCCTGCTCCCTTTTGCGCCTTTTGCCATAGCCTGTAGCCCCTGGCGTCGCCCAGCGCACTCGCGCCGGCGAGCCTCCGCCGCGCTGACCCGCCATCGCCGGTGCGCCCTCCGCCACAGACCTCCCCGAGCCCAGTAAAGGCCACGGGTGGATCACGCATAACGCGTAGATCCTCCCCGACCCAAGCCCGCTCGGTTTTGACCCCCGGAGCGCCGGATTGGGCGTCTCCGGCGAGCCGCCGCCGCGGAAAACCGAACTCCGGCGTGCCCCGCCGCCGCCCGCGCGCCCAAACGCCCTGAGCCTCCCGATCTCCAATGGACGACCTAGATTAGATCGTGCCTTGATTAGATCCTAGCCCTCAGATCTTGATCCAATGGATCAGATCCAAACTTACCCCTTCGCGCTGCTCTTTTTGCTAAAGAGACCCCCGGTTTCTTTTAAATCAACCCGCAATCCACAGCCATTCAAAATTAATTACAGTTTGGTCCAAATTTTAGCACGCAGCCCCCTGAGCTTCCTGGAATTTGAACCCGCCGTCCAACACTTGACTTTTTGCGAGTTAGACCCCAGAGTTTTAGTTTAATTACGTTTCAGTCCCTGGTTTTAGCAGAAAGCCCCCTGGAACTTCAGTTTTCTTACAAATAAGCCCCTAGAACTAGTTTTTAGCCTAGAATATGTGTTTTAGATCCGTTTTTAGCGTTCTTTATATCCACGCGATCGTTGTGACGCGTAGAATAGTTTTACACTAGTTTAGTGTGCTGTTTTCATGTATTGATGTACTGTTCTTTAGTTTTTTTTTGTTAGAGTTTGCTTGTATGCTTATTTTTGTGCATTGTTTTGGCCATGTGTTCGTGAGTAGACGTTGATCCATCTGAGGAGCCCCAGTACCAGTACCCGGAGCAGCCGTCTTCCGAGCACTTTGAGCAGCAGCCAGAGCAGTACGAGGAAGGCAAGTATAACATGAACAACCTATCATCTTTAAATACAATTTCATACTGCATTTTAATACTGTATGCCTATAAGGATTTCCTAGCCACTTTATATCTTTTATATATACCTTTGGGTTGCATTTTGGTTAGTTGTGCTAGGTTGCTGCGCTATAACACATTCTGGTCCTTTTTAATTAAATTGATTAATGTTTTACTTGAATTTAATTCTGAGAGTGGCACTCTGTGTGGCTTGAGTGGCTCACGTCTCGTTAAAATTGGCTTTTGTTAGAAACATGGTTTAGGGGGCCAGCACGGTGCTTAGTGCTTGGTTGGCCACTCTCCATAAGGACCGGTTCATAGAGCGACAACCTGGGACAACAGCGCTACCACAAGGCTAGAATGGGATAGACTTGGCGTAATAATTAGATCTTTTTGGTTTGGAGTAACTTACCTGCGGGGCAAGAGTAGTAAGCTTCAATGGTCCCTGCTCCTCCGGCTTGGTCTGTGCTTGGATTGCGCTCCTGTGCTTGTACCCCCGGAGGTGGGCCCCATCGTCGCCGACCTAACTCTCGCGGTTACGCCTTACCAACGAGATTCTTTTTAAAGGCCTCGTAGTGAGTCGCTGGCCATCTCACCTAAGGAAGTGTGATGAACATCTGGCGTAGCTCACGACTTGTGGGTAAAGATGTGCAACCTCTGCAGAGTGTAAAACTGGTATACTAGCCGTGCTCACGGTTATGAGCGGCCCAGATCCTCCTTTTGATTAGTGGAGTTATCTCCTTCCGACGAGGGAGGTGCTTCTCGGGGTTACCTTGGTGGCTTGGTTTTGGTTTGGGTTCTCAGTAGATACATGATTAAACTTGATTAATTACTATGTAACTGGGTTAATGGTAATTCATCAACTCGTAGTAAATAGCTTTAATAAAATTTTGCCAAGACTTAAAAGCTAATGCAGTTGAGTCAGCCAGCCTAGAGCCTCATAGTTTGTGTTATACTTGTTGAGTACAAGTTGTGTACTCACCCTTGCCTCTTCTCTACTTTTTCCTCTTGGATACGCTACTGCTGCTCAGTTCCTGCCGACACGAGGGAGTTCGTCCAGCGCTACCAGGACTACGAGGACTTCTAGGTGCTTCGTCTCCCAGTCGACGTCCCTGTGGCGCCCTGCTTCAGCTTCGGAGAGCTTTATCGTATTTTGTACTTCGCTTCCGCTGTATCAGACATTTTTGTCATTATTGTAATAAATAACATTCGTATTCGCTTTATTATATCTTTTTACGTGATATGTGCTATGATATACTGTTCATTCTGTTGTATATACGTGTGACTTGATCCTGGCACGTATATGATTGCTCGGTTTATGTTCTTTTATAAACCGGGTGTTACAGAGTGGTATTAGAGCCATATCGACTGTAGGACGAAGCCTAGATAGAACTGGTCGAATTTTAGGACTTCTTCTCACCAATCCTTGACTGCTGAAACTATTTTACTATTATACCCCTTGACTTCTATGACTTTTACCCTTCTTGCCTTAATTTCTCTCTCTGAAGAATAGTTTCGTAGATTTTGGCCTGAATCAGTCATCTGACCACCATGAGTTAGCTAGGTGACCTTTTTATAATAATACGATAGCACGTTCTGCGACGCGTTGTGTTAGTCGAGTCTATTGCTAAACTCGGCTAAGTTGTGAAAATTGTCTGCTTGTTATTATGCTACATGTTTGATTTGGATCTTTGACTGATTGCATAGCTTAGTAGTTTAAATTTGTTTAAAGAAAATCACTCAGATGTTAAAGTTAACTAATTAATAAAATGAGTTAGATCATTGGGGGTAAAACAGTCAACTCTATCCTGTCTACTTTATCATGGCTGAGTCTTTTTCCGCAAAGAGTTATCATATCCATCTGAGTTTATTCCTGCAATATCCTTACTCGTGAAATCTTTTGTTCAAATCAGATGGTGAACACCAGGAGCACCGGTTCCGGTTCTGGCCAGCAGCAGGGTCAGAACAACCAGGGTACTGGGATCCCGATGCCTCCGCCTTTGACTCCGGAGCAGTACTTCCAGCTCCAGATGCAGATGATGGCTACCCTGAACAACACCGTTCAGGCTCTTCAGCACGCTCACACTCAGCCTCCACCTCCTCCACCGCCGCAGCCTCGCGACAGGCGTGCTGAGTTCCTGAGGGGTCACCCGCCGACGTTCTCTCACACGTCCGACCCTCTTCAGGCCGACGACTGGCTCCGTGCAGTGGAGCGTCAGCTGGACATCGCCCAGTGCGATGATCGTGAGCGCGTCTTGTACGCAGCAGGACAGCTGTGAGGGGTAGCCTTGGACTGGTGGGAGTCCCACCCAGTTCACGACCGCGAGGCTCTCACCTGGCTCCAGTTCAGGGAGCGTTTCCGTAGCCACAACGTCCCCGCGGGCGTTATGAAGATGAAGCAGAAGGAGTTCCTTGCACTGAAGCAGGTAATCTTAAGTATAATCATTCAGCGTTTTCTTTTGAGCTAATGCCCCCTTGTTCTATCCTTATGAATCTTGAGTTAATCTTCCGATATCTATCTGTCTTTGTCAATTCAGGGGACTATGTCGGTCACGGAGTATCGTGATCGCTTTCTTCAGCTGGCACGCTACGCCCCTGCCGAGGTTGCGGATGACCGCAAGAAGCAGGAGCACTTCATGGAGGGTCTTGAGGACTACCTCCAGTACGCGCTGCTCAACCTCCGCTTCGACGACTTCAACCATCTGGTTGACAGTGCGCTCAACACTGAGCGTAAGCACCTGGAGATGGAGGACAAGAAGAGGAAGGTTGTCCCCGTTGCTACCGGCAGCAACACTCGTCCTCGACTCCAGCAGCCCCAGCAGTACCAGCCTCAGTACCGGCCTCCTCAGCAGTACCAGCAGAGGCCACCGCAGCAGTACCCGCCTCGACAGCAGCAGGCAGGTCAGGGCCAGAGGTTACCAGCACCTCCGGCTCGTACTGCTCCACCAGCTCCACCGGCACCACAGGCTCCACGTCCGGCAGCTCCTACCGGACAGCAGGCTCAGGGACCTCCTCGCACCTGCTTTCACTGCGGCCAGCCGGGGCACTACGCCAACGCTTGCCCCCGGAAGGCGCAGGCGGGACAGCAGGGACGCCCAGCTCAGCCCAGGGCGCCAGCACAGGGCAGGGTGAACCACGTGACGGCCGAGTCAGCGGCCGAGGCTCCCAACGTGGTTATTGGTACGTTCATGGTTAATTCATATCCAGCTACAGTGCTTTTTGATACTGGTGCTACGCATTCCTTCATTACTCAGTCTTTTGTCGAGCATCATGGTATTCATACTAGCACATTAAAGAGGTGCCTGTTAGTATCTTCACCGGGAGGACAGTTGAGGTCTCACACTTACTGCCCGAGAGTCAGTGTTTCTTTGAGGGGAGTAGAGTTCTGTACTGATCTGATGGTGCTAGACACCAAGGGCATTGATGTCATTCTGGGAATGGAGACTCTGGCCAAGTGGGGAGTTCGGATAGATTGTGCTCAGAGGACAGTCTTGTTATCAGCTTCCAGTGGCCAAGAGGTTGTTATCAGTGCAGTAGAGCCTTCTGGATTTCTTCATCAGATGGAGGCTAGACCCACGGACGGTATTCGCGTGGTGTCTGAATTCCCGGATGTCTTTCCGGATGATCTGCCAGGTATGCCGCCTGAACGCGCCATTGAGTTTTGTATTGATCTCTTGCCTGGCACAGCCCCTATTGCAAAGAGGCCCTACCGTATGGCACCTATAGAGCACGAAGAAGTTAAGAAGACTATTGATGAGTTGCTAGCCAAGGGTTATATCCGTCGCAGCTTCTCTCCTTGGGTTTTTCCATTGTTGCTGGTAGATAAGAAGGATGGCTCGAAGAGGATGTGTGTGGATTATCGTGAGCTGAATGCAGTTACTATCAAGAATAAGCATCCACAGCCCCGTATTGAGGATCTCTTCGATCTGCTTCGAGGTGCTCGTATATTCTCGAAGATTGATCTTCGTTCGGGTTATTTTCAGCTGAGGATCCGTCCTGGGGATATTCCGAAGACGGCATTCACCTGCAAGTACGGGCTATATGAGTATACAGTCATGTCCTTCGGCCTGACTAATGCCCCGGCTTTCTTCATGCATCTGATGAACATGGTTTTCATGGACTATCTGGATGTCTTCGTGGTGATTTTCATTGATGATATTCTGATCTTCTCCAAGACAGAAGAAGAGCATGAGGAGCATCTGAGGCTCGTGTTGCAGAGATTGAGAGAGCATCAGCTGTATGCCAAGTTCAGCAAGTGCGAGTTCTGGATTGACGAGGTTCCATTCCTCGGTCATGTTATCTCTCAGGGAGGCATTGCTGTTGATCCGAGTAAGGTGAAGGATGTGCTCGAGTGGGAGACACCGCAGACAGTGAAGGAAGTCAGGTCTTTCTTGGGCTTAGTAGGATATTATCGGAGGTTCATTGAGAATTTCTCCAAGATCGCGAAGCCTTTGACTTCTTTGCTAGAGAAGAATGCGGCATTCATATGGACTGATGAGCGTCAGATGGCCTTTGATGAGCTGAAGAAAAGGTTGACTACGGCGCCAGTCCTGACTCTGCCAGACCAGACGAAGAGGTTCACGGTATATTGTGATGCTTCGAAGGATGGTCTTGGGTGTGTTCTGATGCAGGAGGGCAGAGTGATAGCTTATGCTTCACGGCAGTTACGTCGGCATGAGCTGAATTATCCTACTCATGATCTTGAGTTAGCCGCAGTTGTGCATGCTCTGAAGATTTGGAGGCATTACTTGTATGGGCAGCGGTGTGATATCTACACCGATCACAAGAGCCTCAAGTACATTTTCACGCAGAATGAGCTGAACATGCGGCAGAGAAGATGGCTAGAGTTAGTCAAGGACTATGACATGGAGATTCACTATCATCCGGGCAAGGCCAATGTTGTAGCAGATGCTTTGAGCAGAAGAAGTTATGTCAACATGGCCGTGGCTTTTCAGATGCCTCCAGAGTTATGCGAGGAGTTCGAGCAGTTGAGTCTGGGCTTCTTGCATCATACTTCCAGTGCAGCATTTGAGGCAGTACCGACTCTAGAGGCAGAGATCAGGCAGCATCAGAAAGATGATGAGAAGCTGCAGGAGATCCGTGAGTTGCTCAAGAAGGGCAAGGCTCCTCATTTTAGAGAGGATGATTAGGGTACTTTGTGGTACAAGAACCGGATCTGCGTGCCTGATGTGCATGATCTCCGGAAGTTGATTCTGAGTGAGGCCCATGATACAGCTTACTCTATTCATCCGGGCAGCACGAAGATGTATTATGATCTGAAGGAACGTTTCTGGTGGTACGGGATGAAGCGTTCAGTGGCAGAGTACGTGGCTATTTGTGACACCTGTCAGCGTGTCAAGGCTGAGCATCAGAGGCCAGCAGGTCTGTTACAGCCTTTGAAGATTCCAGAGTGGAAATGGGAGGAAATCACTATGGACTTCATTGTTGGATTGCCTCGTACTCAGAAAGGGTACAACTCCATATGGGTAGTAGTGGATCGATTGACGAAGGTTGCTCACTTCATACCAGTGAACACTACTTACTCCGGTGCTAGACTTGCAGAGTTGTACATCTCTCGGATTGTCTGCTTGCATGGTGTGCCCAAGAAGATCATATCTGACAGAGGGTCTCAGTTCACTTCTCGGTTCTGGGAGCAGCTTCATGATTCGTTGGATACGAAGCTGCATTTCAGTACGGCTTATCACCATCAGACAGATGGGCAGACAGAGAGAACCAACCAAGTGTTGGAGGATATGCTGAGAGCTTGTGCTATTAAGTACGGTACTAGTTGGGATAAGTGCCTGTCTTATGCTGAGTTTTCATATAACAACAGCTATCAGGCCAGTCTGAAGAAGTCTCCCTTTGAGGCATTGTATGGCAGAAAGTGCAGGACTCCTCTCTATTGGGATCAGATTGGTGAAAAGCAGCTCTTTGGCCCTGAGATCATAGATGATGCAGAGCAGATGGTTCAGGCTGTGCGAGAAAATCTGAGGATTGCACAGAGCAGACAGAAGAGCTATGCTGATGGCAAACGGAGAGACCTGACTTTCAGTGTTGGTGATTATGTGTATCTGAAGGTGTCTCCGATGAGAGGAATCCGCAGATTTAATGTCAAAGGGAAGTTAGCACCTCGTTATGTGGGGCCATTCAAGGTGCTAGAGCGGAAAGGCGAAGTTGCTTATCGCCTGGAGTTACCTCTCAGTCTCTCAGGAGTTCATGATGTCTTCCATATATCTCAGCTGAAGAGGTGTTTGCGAGTACCCGAGGAGCAGGCACCTCTAGATGGAGTCGATGTCCAGGAGGATCTGACTTATACTGAGCATCCGGTGAAGATTCTGGAGACATCAGAGAGGGTTACTCGGAACAAGCGCATCAAGATGTGAAGTGTTCAGTGGAGTCATCACAGTGAAGCTGAGGCTACATGGGAGCGAGAAGATGAGTTGAAGAAAACATATCCAGATCTCTTTGCTAGCCAGCCCAGCTAAATCTAGGGGACGAGATTTCTTTAAGGGGGTAGGGTATGTAACACCCTAATTTTAAATTTCAGTATTTATTAATAAATTAATTGGCTTTAGTTAAATTTTCTAAGGTTTATTGTGTTTAGTTGGCATTTAATCTAATTTTTGTTCCTTAATTAATTAAAATTTATCATAGGTTTAAATTTTTGTTGCATTCATGCTGGTGCATAATTTTATTTGAGTGTGGTTTGAATTCAAATTCAAATTTGAATTCAAACTTTGTTTGAATTAGATTTAGAAAGGAGAAGAGTAGGAAAAAGAAAACCCAAACCCTTAACCCAGCCCAAACCCAAACACAGCAAACCCCAAGCCCACCTCAGCCCAGTCCAACCCTCTCCCCCGGCCCACTTTCCCCGCGGCCCAGTTCGCTCGGCCCAAGCGCGCGGCCCAGCGCTCAGCCCGCACCCCGCACGCCCGCGCGCGCGTCGCCCCTGCTGAGCCCCCGGTCCCACCTGCCAGCGTCGCGCTCGCCCCGTCTCGCTGCGCCGGGACCCCACTTGTCGGCCCCGTCTTCTCCCCCTTTCCTTCTCCAGCGCGCCAACGGAAAACGCTTCTCCCCACCGGAGATCTCGCAAGCCTTCCTAATCGGGCGCGACCTCCCAGGATCCCCGCCGGCCTCTATTTTAGCACCCCACGGACCCCCCTGCACACATCCACCCCACGCGTCGCCCCGCAAACCCTAGCTCCGCCCGCCTCGCCTTGCCCCGCCGTGCAGAGCCCCTGCTCCGCCGCGGCCTCGCCGCCCCGCCATACCCCGGTGCCCTGCTAACTGCGCCGCAGCATCGCCAAGACCCCGTGGCACTCCTGGAAGCCTCAGCTCCGAGTTTGCGCCACGCCCTGCGCCGGGATTTCGATCCGACCTCGCCGCCGGTGAGCCTCTGCGCCGCGGCGTTTCCCTGCCTCTAGTGGTTCCCCGACCGCCCTGACCCCCGTGAGGCCCCCGCAGGAACTCCCCGAAGCTGCCCTTGGATCCCAGAAGCCGAAGCGCCCCCGCGTCCACCCCGTCCGCGACCACCCCGCCATCGCCGCCGCCGAGCCCCGACGTCGGCGCCTCTGCGCGCCTTCGCTGCTCCATCCCGGGCTTAGGTGAGCACGTTTTGATCCCCTGCTCCCTTTTGCGCCTTTTGCCGTAGCCTGTAGCCCCTGGCGTCGCCCAGCGCACTCGCGCCGGCGAGCCTCCGCCGCGCTGACCCGCCATCGCCGGTGCGCCCTCCGCCACAGACCTCCCCGAGCCCAGTAAAGGCCACGGGTGGATCATGCATAACGCGTAGATCCTCCCCGACCCAAGCCCGCTCGGTTTTGACCCTCGGAGCGCCGGATTGGGCATCTCCGGCGAACCGCCGCCGCGGAAAACCGAACTCCGGCGTGCCCCGCCGCCGCCCGCGCGCCCAAACGCCCTGAGCCGCCCGATCTCCAATGGACGACCTAGATTAGATCGTGCCTTGATTAGATCCTAGCCCTCAGATCTTGATCCAATGGATCAGATCCAAACTTACCCCTTCGCGCTGCTCTTTTTGCTAAAGAGACCCCCGGTTTCTTTTAAATCAACCCGCAATCCACAGCCATTCAAAATTAATTACAGTTTGGTCCAAATTTTAGCACGCAGCCCCCTGAGCTTCCTGGAATTTGAACCCGCCGTCCAACACTTGACTTTTTGCGAGTTAGACCCTAGAGTTTTAGTTTAATTACGTTTCAGTCCCTGGTTTTAGCAGAAAGCCCCCTGGAACTTCAGTTTTCTTACAAATAAGCCCCTAGAACTAGTTTTTAGCCTAGAATATGTGTTTTAGATCCGTTTTTAGCGTTCTTTATATCCACGCGATCGTTGTGACGCGTAGAATAGTTTTACACTAGTTTAGTGTGCTGTTTTCATGTATTGATGTACTGTTCTTTAGTTTTTTTTGTTAGAGTTTGCTTGTATGCTTATTTTTGTGCATTGTTTTGGCCATGTGTTCGTGAGTAGACGTTGATCCATCTGAGGAGCCCCAGTACCAGTACCCGGAGCAGCCGTCTTCCGAGCACTTTGAGCAGCAGCCAGAGCAGTACGAGGAAGGCAAGTATAACATGAACAACCTATCATCTTTAAATACAATTTCATACTGCATTTTAATACTGTATGCCTATAAGGATTTCCTAGCCACTTTATATCCTTTATATATACCTTTGGGTTGCATTTTGGTTAGTTGTGCTAGGTTGCTGCGCTATAACACACTCTGGTCCTTTTTAATTAAATTGATTAATGTTTTACTTGAATTTAATTCTGAGAGTGGCACTCTGTGTGGCTTGAGTGGCTCACGTCTCGTTAAAATTGGCTTTTGTTAGAAACATGGTTTAGGGGGCCAGCACGGTGCTTAGTGCTTGGTTGGCCACTCTCCATAAGGACCGGTTCATAGAGCGACAACCTGGGACAACAGCGCTACCACAAGGCTAGAATGGGATAGACTTGGCGTAATAATTAGATCTTTTTGGTTTGGAGTAACTTACCTGCGGGGCAAGAGTAGTAAGCTTCAATGGTCCCTGCTCCTCCGGCTTGGTCTGTGCTTGGATTGCGCTCCTGTGCTTGTACCCCCGGAGGTGGGCCCCATCGTCGCCGACCTAACTCTCGCGGTTACGCCTTACCAACGAGATTCTTTTTAAAGGCCTCGTAGTGAGTCGCTGGCCATCTCACCTAAGGAAGTGTGATGAACATCTGGCGTAGCTCACGACTTGTGGGTAAAGATGTGCAACCTCTGCAGAGTGTAAAACTGGTATACTAGCCGTGCTCACGGTTATGAGCGGCCCAGATCCTCCTTTTGATTAGTGGAGTTATCTCCTTCCGACGAGGGAGGTGCTTCTCGGGGTTACCTTGGTGGCTTGGTTTTGGTTTGGGTTCTCAGTAGATACATGATTAAACTTGATTAATTACTATGTAACTGGGTTAATGGTAATTCATCAACTCGTAGTAAATAGCTTTAATAAAATTTTGCCAAGACTTAAAAGCTAATGCAGTTGAGTCAGCCAGCCTAGAGCCTCATAGTTTGTGTTATACTTGTTGAGTACAAGTTGTGTACTCACCCTTGCCTCTTCTCTACTTTTTCCTCTTGGATACGCTACTGCTGCTCAGTTCCTGCCGACACGAGGGAGTTCGTCCAGCGCTACCAGGACTACGAGGACTTCTAGGTGCTTCGTCTCCCAGTCGACGTCCCTGTGGCGCCCTGCTTCAGCTTTGGAGAGCTTTATCGTATTTTGTACTTCGCTTCCGCTGTATCAAACATTTTTGTCATTATTGTAATAAATAACATTCGTATTCGCTTTATTATATCTTTTTACGTGATATGTGCTATGATATACTGTTCATTCTATTGTATATACGTGTGACTTGATCCTGGCATGTATATGATTGCTCGGTTTATGTTCTTTTATAAACCGGGTGTTACACGACCCGGAAAAGAAAAGAAGAACCATGGGCACCGCCAAATCGCTAAGGGAATTTGAGAAAATGGATTGGATACCAATTGACTTTGGAAGATTGTTCGACAAAGCAAGACCGCGTCCAAATCAACAAGGAATGGCGAAGGTTAAAGCGGAAGACTTTCCTCCGGATAATCACACGGGATATACATTTGGCAAGGAATCGGCCGGTGATATTATTCGGAAACTTTTCGAAGAAAAAAGAGGTAGAGATCGACTTGGACGAAGTGATGGAGGCCAAAAGGATGATGGGAGTGAAATCGGAATCATCACCCTATGCGCACATTGCCCAAGTATATGCGATTGGAAGCAATCAAGGCGAAGGTAATCCATCACCCACACCTCGTGTTGATTGCAAGATAGATGGAGTAAAATGTTGCAATGTTCTATGTGACGTTGGCGCCCATGTTAGTGTGATGAGTTCCAAGGTTTATGTTGAGCTTTTTAACGAAACACCAAACTTAGATGCCACCATCATTAAATTGATCATGAGAGATGGTAGATTAATCAAACCGCTAGGAGTACTTAGAAATCTAAATGTTGCTATAGCGGGTAAAGAAATTCCTACCGACTTTTTTGTGATTAATGCTAGTGATGATGAACATGAAAGCATAATCCTTGGAAAACCTTTTCTCAAATTAGTAAATGCTATTATAGATGTTGGAAAAGGGATTGTCACTTTTGATCTAGATGGCGAGAAGCACACTTTCAAATTTCATTCAAAACCGTCTCGTGCTTTACCTCTACCTCTTGATAACGAAGGGGTAGAGAGCATTCTTTTCATTGATTCTTTCAGGGATCCTCTCCAACGTGCTTTGGAGAGTGGAGACGCTCAAGATGATCAAGATGGAGAACTAATGGAAACAATGGAAGAGTTGAAGCCGCAACACGGGAATTTGGAGGAAGAAAAATTTGAAGACATTGGAAAGTTAGATCAAGAAGAGGATGGTGCGCCCGATGTTGAGATGAAGCCGCTCCCCAAGGGATTGAAATATGAATTTTTGGGAGATGGCAAGACTTTTCTGGTGATTGTTAGCGACGAATTGAGCCCGGAAGAGATGGAGAAGTTGCTGAAATTATTGAAGAAGCACAAAAAGGTGATCGGCTACTCGATTAACGACTTGAAAGGTATTAGCCCTGCTTTTTGCACACATCGTATACAACTCGAGGAGCAATACAAGCCAGTTGTAGAGCATCAAAGAAGGTTGAGCCATGCTATGCGTGATGTGGTGAAGAAGGAGGTTATCAAATTATTGAATGCCGGAATAATATACCCCGTGCCACATAGTGAATGGGTAAGCCCCGTGCATTGCGTTCCGAAGAAAGGAGGACTCACGGTCATGAAAAATGAGAAGGAGCAATTGATACCGCAAAGAACCATCACGGGATGGAGGATGTGCATCGACTATAGAAAATTGAACAAGGCAACGAGGAAGGATCATTTTCCACCACCATTCATTGACGAGATGCTAGAAAGGTTGGCAAAGCATTCACACTTTTGTTACCTTGATGGATACTCGGGATTCTTCCAAATACCTATTCATCCGGATGATCAACATAAGACCACATTTACTTGCCCATATGGAACTTTTGCATATCGGAGGATGCCTTTTGGATTGTGCAATGCGCCCGCTTCTTTTCAAAGGTGAATGATGGCTATATTTTCAGATTTCATAGAGGAGATTATGGAGGTATTCATGGATGATTTCTCGGTGCATGATACTAGCTTTGAAAATTGCTTGGCAAATTTGGAGAAAGTTCTTAAAAGATGTGGAGAGGTTGATCTTGTGCTTAATTGGGAGAAGTGTCATTTCATGGTGAAAGAAGGAATTGTTCTCGGTCATGTCATCTCCGAGAGAGGGATAGAGGTGGACAGGGCAAAGATAGAAACCGTGGAGAAATTGCCACCACCTACGGATATCAAATCTTTGAGAAGCTTCCTCGGTCATGCCGGATTCTATAGGAGGTTCATAAAGGATTTTTCAAAAATCACCAAGCCATTGACACAACTTCTCCAAAAAGATGTGGAATACATCTTCGATAGTGATTGTCTTCACGCATTTTGAACACTCAAGCAATCCCTCATAAGTGCTCCTATCATGCAACCTCCGGATTGGAATCTACCTTTTGAAATCATGTGTGATGCAAGCGACTACGCCGTAGGAGCCGTTCTTGGACAAAGGAAAGAGGGGAAGGTAAATGCTATCTACTACGCAAGCAAGACTCTAGATGGAGCCCATGTTAATTATGCAACAACGGAGAAAGAATTGCTTGCCGTGGTATTCGCCTTCGAAAAATTCAGATCATACATAGTAAATTCAAAGGTGATAGTCTATACCGACCACGCGGTAATCAAGTATCTCTTGTCCAAGAAAGATGCTAAACCACGCTTGATTCGATGGATCCTATTGCTACAAGAATTCGATGTGGAGATAAGGGACAAGAAAGGGGCAGAAAATGTTGTGGCCGACCACCTATCAAGGATGAACCATGGAGATGATGGAAAGGAACCTATCGAGGATCAAATGAGAGATGATCACTTATATAGAATCCTCGACCGAGATAGTTGAATGAATGATATAATAAGGGCGATAAAAGGGATGCCCCTAGATCACTTGGAAAAGAATGCAAAGAAAAGAGTGGTCACGGAGAAAAGGAAATACTATTGGGATCCACCATATTTATATAGATATGGAGAAGATGGAGTCCTAAGAAGATGCATACCAAGAGAGGAACGTGAAGAAGTTCTAAGAAAGTGTCACTCGTCAGGATACGGAGGACATTATGGGCACTTTAGAACTCAAGCTAAGGTATGGGCTAGTGGATTCTACTAGCCTGAAATGCATGAAGATGCAAAAAAGATTTGTTTCGACTTGTCCGGAATGCCAAAGGATAGGAAATATCTCACAAAGGAACGCCATGCCATTGAACTACAATTTGCAAATAGACCTATTTGATGTCTGGGGAATCGATTTCATGGGACCATTCGTGAACTCGCATGGGTATGAGCATATATTGGTGATGGTGCATTATGTTTCAAAGTGGGTTGAAGCCATGCCATGTCGGAAGGCATCAACTGAGGAGTCCACGCACATGATTTAATCAGTAATCTTCCCTAGATATGGCGTCCCGAGAATCTTGATAAGCGATGGAGGAACACACTTCACGGGCAAAGACTTTGGCAAATGCTTGAAGAGATTGGGGATTGAACATAGAGTGTCCACGGCTTATCACCCCCAAACAAATGGACAAGCGGAAACTTCAAACAAGCAATTAAAGGACATCTTAAAGAAGACCGTAGTAAAAGAAGGAAAAGATTGGTCGAAGAGACTAGACGATGCACTATGGGCATATCGTACGGCACACAAAACTCCTATTGGTATGACTCCTTTCCAATTCGTTTATGGAAAAACATGCCACTTGCCGGTTGAGCTAGAACATAAGGCATATTGGGCGATGAAGGAGATGAATTTTGATGCGGAAGCCGCCGGAATTAAAAGGAGAATCCAAATAAGTGAATTGGAGGAGCTAAGATTGAAAGCGTACAATAGTGCATCGATTTACAAAGAAAGGATGAAAGATGGTACGACAAACGACTACAAAACAAGGAATTCAAAGAAGGAGACAAGATCCTACTCTACAATTCAAGATTCAAACTTTTTGGCAAGGGAAAATTACAAAGCAAGTGGGATGGACCGTACGTCGTACATTCGGTTTCACCTACGGGAGCAGTGACAATCATGGATGTGAAAGGCAACCAATATGTGGTGAACGGACAGCGACTAAAGGTATTCTTGGAACCCGACGTCGTGCCCCTTCACTACATCGACATATACACCATGGAGGAGGAACCGGAACGTCAAGCCTAACGACGTTAAGCAAGGTAAGTTTGTAAATATTCTTTTAGATTTTATTCTCGTGGTTTTATTTTTATTCTGGACGAACTTTGAATAACACATAGGCTCATAATTTGTTGGTGAGCACCTCGGAAAAAGCTGGAGTCCAGGGGGGCGAAAAACCCCCTGGGCCAGCCGGCCCAACACCCCTAGGCCAGCCGGCCTAGGCCCCCTCGTGTGCGAATCAGTCTCAATTTTTGGTAGGTGCTAGATAAGGAAATTTCAAACCTGTGCCTTATAGATTTCGCATGCCAAAACCGAGAAGATATTGGACTTCTCGTCCATGTCTTTTCGGGACATAAATAGAGACGCGGGTTAGATCTATTCTCCCATACTTTTCAATCTACACCACTACCTTGAGAGAGACTTCGACAATGGCCGATCCAGCGAGTGCAAGAGCCATGATTGCAGCTGCGGAGATCGAGGAGAGGGGCTGGACACCCGACACCCACACGCCAAAGACGCCTAGTCCCATCTTGGCAACCGGTGCGACACCCCTCCTTGTCGACGCAAAGCGATGTGAAGCGAAGGCTCCTCCGAAGAAATTCAATACTCAAGCACGGATGAGCGTCGGAGGGAAGGGCCTTCTATGGTGCAACGAGAAGCTAGCTCAAGCCAAAAGGGTGGTCGTCGTCATCAGCAGCGATGAAGATGAGGATGAGAAGTGACAAGACAAAAAGCCACCCGCACCTAGGCGTTCCTTGCACCTTCTCGGAGTTAAAAGGAAGAACTACATCGAGCACGCCCCGGAGCCGAAGGATTATGCAGGAGATAGCGATTGGGAGAGCGTCATGAGCCCGGTTCATGGGGCGCCACCGGTCGTGACTATTATGATGATTGGCCGGGGTGGCCCGAAGATGAGAGAAGGGAGGAAGACGACCCCTCCGGAGGAGATAGCGGCAAGAAGAAGAAGAAGGACGACGACGAACCCGAAGACGACAGCCCCAACCGCAGCGGGCATCACTCCGGGTGTTGTTTCAAGTGCCGCAATAAAATTGCAGATCTCCAAGCCACCATTGATAGGTGCCATGATCAATTCGTGGCAATGGATCGAAGGATGGATGACATCGAGAGCTTGATTGAGAGAGACTACAACTTCCTTGTCCGCAACATAAGGAAGTTATTCGGGATGGTTGGAGATCTACAAAAGCAAGGAGGAGGAGGGCGCCCTAGATGCAATTGCCCTAGGTGCCGTTGAGATCACCGATGAGCGTCACACCCATTCTTTTATATCATTGCGACGAGGACGCTGCATAATCTAAGCATGGGGGGAGAGGTGTGACGGCTCGTAGATTGATTTGGTTAGTCTTTGTTTAGTCAAAAGTTTGTCGTGTGCGTGTTTTTAATTTCGCATGTGTGAGAGTCATAGTTTAGCATTGTGTGCTTTTATTTTTCGCATGTGTGAGAGTGAGTCTTAAATTAGTGTTGAGTCATGAAAACAAAATAAAAAGAGTCTTTTTTTTTGTTGGATCATGCAATTCTATTTATGCATTCAGTTTTACTTTATTTTCTTTAAAGCAATTGTTCACGAGCGTTGTCATGAAAATTAAATCTTATTTGTGGAGCTTAGTAAATTATTTGTCCATGTTAATACCCACACTTGAGCTTTGATCTAGCGCTTGGTTTTGACTATGCTTGCGAGTAAGGCATGATTTGGAGGACTTTAATTTCATAAAAATAATAAAACCCCTACAAACATAAGGTTGATCAAGTTCTCGACAAGTCGAGAGTAAAAATCCTATCATCCAAAAGCTATATTTGTTCCACCATAAGCATTGGATGTGCATTGAGTCGAGTTAGGATTTCTTTCTTTTGGGAGTTTTAATTTCGAGCAATGATCATGTCCTTAATTTTCATCTCTGAATTGCTAGCCTCGTCAATATTCGGTAATGAGAATTCCTCATTGGAATAACTCATGAGATCTACCGGATTCCAAAACCCGAACCTGAGATTATCTTGTTTACTATTCTTTTCCTTGACCACAACCCAATTATGAGGATACGTTCTGTTCCTGACCATCACTTGTATAAAACATAACTTTGGGATGAAGAGAGGAAGGTGTACTGGAAAAACGGACCGAATCCGACCTGGGAAAGCCCCAGGCTGGCTGGCCTAAACCCCCTAAGCCGGCCGGCCTAGGCCCCTCTGGCCTCGGCTCGGGCCCCAAAAATTTAGGGAGACACTTTGGATAATTGCCTATCTATGTTTTATAGAAAGTGTCCTATGAAAAGGTTCGGAAGAGAAAGAGAAAATTAGGGAGAAAAAAAGAAAAGAAAAAGAAAAAAAATGATGAGTATGAGAAGAAAAGAATAAATTGAGGGATTCTATGGTTAGTGAAGTGCAAAGAGATATCATCTTGTTGTTTGAACAATATCCTCAATTCCAACCATGTGCAATCCGACAACGAGGACGATGCTTGTGCCTTGAAGTCAATCTTTTTGTATGCCTTTGCACATGTCCACCATTCTAAATCTTCTTACCCTTGAACCCTTTACATTATGGTGAAACTCTCATGATCATTGGCTCGGAAGGTAAGCAATCATTAGAAGGTTTTCTTAATTTGACAATATATGTATATACTTTGCTAGGCTCACCTATAGCCCTACTATATACTTGAGAGACTTTTGGGAGATGAGAGTTTGCAAATAATAATAGGATAGCCACTTATATCGAGAGACATGAAAGGACTTGTGCAAGAATTTTTGGTCTAACCTTTGTTGCAGGGTATTTTGCTTCTAAAAACTAAAAGAAAAACCTCCAAGGATTGCAAGAAAAGCAAGTGTTGTCGATATTCAAGTTGCCGGCTAAAGGTAAGAGTTGTGGAGTAATATTGGATGAGTTTTTGAACGCCCATGATATGATTATCCTTGCTTCTCCTCTGACCTTTGTTTGAAGAAATATTGTTAGACTTGTTTGCATAAGTAAATTTTGCAGTTTGAGAACTCTCGAGCAACCCATGGAAGGATTTGATGATTTGATTTGCTCGAGGACGAGCAAAAGCTAAGCATGGGGGGAATGTTGGCGCTCCTTAAGTACCCATTTTAATATACAATTAGGAGAGGTTTTGGTAAATTCTTCGGGATGATTCATGTACTAACCCACCACTTGGCACCCGAACTTGACCATTTTCAAATTTGTCCTGGATTTTGGAGTATGTTGTGTGTTGACAGGAAATTGGACATTTTCGGAGATGTTTTGACACATGGTTATAACTGGGCCAAGATGAGGAATAAAGAGAAGAACTTGCACGTGAAAGATGGAGCCGAGAGGGGCCAGAAAGAGCCCAGGTTGGCCGGCCTGGAGCCCTTGGGCCGGCCGGCCCAGCCCATTTTCAGGCCCAATCAGCCTCAGCTTTCTTCGGCACGAAGTATGCATCAACCCTAATCTGTGTTTTACCAAAACCACCGACCAATGCTGCCTATAAATACCCCGAAGCCACCGTCAAAGAGGAGGATCGCAGAGAGGGCATCGCGGAGAATTAGAACCAGAGATCCATTCGAGTTAAACACAAGAGAAAGGCGACATTGGAGGCCTCATCGTCCCTCGGCGCCGCTGCAAGTTGGAGGATAGCAAGGGATCCATCCCTTGCCGGAGATTTCGTCACCATGATTGACTATGCTTCGCTTAGCTTCATGGGGTAAAGTCCTCGTTTGTTTATGGGGTTGTAAGGAGATCTTGAGTTGTAATTGCCGAATCCTTTATGAGATTGATCTATCACGATTCTTGTTGATGATGCTTTGATGCTTAATAGCTCGCGACTTGGTTTTGGGTATGCTTTGCTCTTGCATGGTTTACTTAGATTACATCAACTATCGTGTTCTTGTTGATTCGTTACCGATTATCCTCGTATAGTGATAGTATGCGGGAGGGAAAGGTTTTGATCTTGGAACACACCTTTGGTAGATTAGATCTGTTCTTCGTTGCTCGGCGATTACATCTCTAGTGATCCTAGACCCTTTGGACAAATGCTCTCCATATCTTGTGCACACACCTAACGTTGCTCACTAGTCTATATTAGATTAGATTGGTTAGATTAGATCTATTTCACACTCAAACACCCAATATAGATCATTTACCAACGTCATTAGTGCTTAGTTAAGCATAGTGATACACTTGTTCCATGGATTGATAAACTTGGGGGAATACTCTAAGGGAAAAGCTACACGATCCGTGTGCTTGTGGTACGTAAATTGGCGCTTTAAGAAGCGTCAATAGCGCAGCAACCTAGCACAACTAACCAAAATGCAACCCAATGGATATATATAAAGGATAAAGTGGCTAGGAAAGTCCTTATAGGCATACAGTATTAAAATGCAATATGAAATTGTATTTAAAGGTGATAGGTAGTTCATGTTATACTTTCCTTCCTCAAACTGCTCGTGCTGCTGCTCAAACTGGTCTGAAGACGGCTGCTCCGGGTACTGGTACTGGGGCTCCTCAGTTGGATCAGCGTCTACTCACGAACACATGGCCAAAAACAAGGCACAATAGTAAACATACATGCAAACACTAGCAGAAACTAAGAAACAGTACAACAATACATGAAAACAGCAAACAAAACTTGTCTAGAACTATTCTACGCGTTACAACAATTGTGAGGGCATAACGAACGCCTAAAACGGAGCTAGAACGCGAAATCTAGGCCTAAAACAAGTCCTAGAGGCTTAACTGTAAGAAAAACTAAGTTTTTGGGGGTTTTCTGCAAAAACCGAGGATCTAAACGTAATTAAACCTTAGATTCAGGGGCTAACTCGCAAAAACATCAGGGCTGGACTGCGGGTACTAAATCTAGAAAGGTCAGGGGGTTCCGTGCAAAAACCTGGGCCAAACTGCAATTACTTTTACACTGCCACGGAGTGTGGGTTGATTTCGGATAAAAGTGGGGTCTCTTTTGCAATTAAACCAGGCCGAACCGGTATCCTCAGATATGACCGGGCCACGATCTAATCCTATGCATCCAAATCAGATTGGACGGACCAGGTGGAAAGGGTCGGCGGCGTCGGTGTGGGTCGCCGGGAAACTCTTTCCCACGGCGGCGCCTCGCCGGAGAGGTTCGATTCCGGTGCTCCAGGCGCTAAAACGACTCGGGTTTGGGTCTAGGAGATGGTTCGCGACATGGGTAGTCCACTAGAGCCAAAAGTGGGGCTCGGCAGGTGTATGGGCGGCGTGAGCGACGGCGTAGGCGGCGAGCCTCGCCGGAGTGCGGTGCCCTGAGCACTAGAGCGTGCCAAGGTCCAAACCAACTATAGCAAAAGGAGTAGGAGGTCTGGGCGATGCTCACCGAGGATCGGGGTCGGTAGGAACGGTCGCGCAGGAGGGTTGGCGGCATAGGTCAGCGGCGAGAGTCCACGCTACTCACTCGGGTGGGTCGACGCTGAAGTACTCTGGGCCCCTGGACTCCGCAGGTCGGCTCGTGGAGTGACTGCGAGGAAGCCACGGCGGTCAGGACGACTCGAGGATCGCCGATGACGAGAAATTGCACGACGGAGGGAAACTCATCGGAGAGGCGTCCCGGTGAAATTCCGGCGTAGCACGGGGTTAGAGTCGAGGCAAAAGCCTCAGGAAGGTTGCTGGCGTCGTGGCGATGCTCCTGCGCGACTTGGCCGGGACTCCGGCGCGGTGGAACGGCATGGCCACGGCGGCGCTCTGCTCCGAGCAGAGGCAAGGCGGCGGCTAGGGTTTGAGGCTGTGTTGCGAGATAGGATGGGTGCAGGGGATGCAGCTGCGTTTAAAGGGGAGGTGCCGAGGATCGCGGGTGTAGTTGGGGAAAGGGATCTCCGGCGAGGATTTTGGGGTGACGCGGCGCGGCCGTTGTGCGAGCGGAGGGCTGCGGAAACGCTCCCTGAACTGGAGCCAAGTGAGAGCCTCGTGGTCCTAAACTGGGTGGGACTCCCACCAGTCCAAACTGCCCCTCGCAGCTGTCCTGCTGCGCACAAGACGTGCTCACGATCATCGCACTGGGCGATGTCCAACTGGCGCTCCACTGCACGGAGCCAGTCGTCAGCCTGAAGAGGGTCGGACGTGTGAGAAAACATCGGCGGGTGACCCCTCAGAAACTCAGCACGCCTATCGTGAGGCTGCGGCGGTGGAGGAGGCGGAGGCTGAGTGTGAGCCTGCTGAAGAGCCTGAACAGTGTTGTTCAGGGTGGCCATCATCTGCATCTGGAGCTGGAAGTACTGCTCCGGAGTCAAAGGCGGTGGCATCGGGATCCCGGTCCCCTGGGTGTTCTGACCCTGGTTGTTCTGCCCCTGCTGGTCAGAACCACGCCTGGTGTTCACCATCTGATTTTGGACAAAAGATTTCACGAGTAAGGATATTGCAGGAATAAATTCAGATGGATATGATAACTCTTTGCGGAAAAAGACTCAGCCATGATAAGGTAGACATGATATAGTGGACTGTTTTACCCCCAACGATCTAATTCATTTTATTAATTAGTTAACTTTAACATCAGAGTGATTTTCTTTAAACAAATCTAAACTACTAAGCTATACAATCATGCAAAAATCCAAATCAAACATGTAGCATAATAACAAGCAGACAATTTTCACGACTTAGCCGAGTTTAACACACGACTCGACTAACACAACGCGTCGCAGAACGTGCTATCGTATTATTAGAAAAGGGTTACCTAGCTGATACTTATGGTGGTCAGATGACTGATTCAGGCCAAAATCTACGAAAACTATTCTTTAGAGAGAGAAATCAAGGCAAGACGGGTAAAAAGTCATAGAAGTCAATGGGTATAATAGTAAAATAGTTTTAGCAGACAAGGATTAGAGAGAAGAAGTCTTAAAACTCGACCAGTTCTATCTAGGCTTCGTCCTACAGTCGATATGGCTCTGATACCAACTCTGTAACGTCCCGCCTCTCCGAGGCCGGGCCCGCTTACATCTGGCTGCTTTCTAGGACATAGACTGTCCTCACAGACCAACACCAGTCTTTTCTACACATTTTGTCCTCACTCGTGCGCACCCGGGCAGAACTTCCCGGTCGGTCACCCATCCCCAAATTTCTCCAGGCCAAGCACGCTTAACCTCGGAGATCTTTGGAGACCGGCTTCCGGAAAAGAAGTTGCAACTTGTGGGTATGAGTATCCTATTAATCCTATTAAGCCCTGGGCCGGGGTGTCACATGCTCACCCCCTTAAGAGACCGATGTCCTCGTCGGTCAATCCCAAGCTAGGAACGTCCTCTCTTGGCCACGTCCCGTACGTCTAGTGCCAGCAGCCCATGTTCCACGTCCGTGCGTCCAGTGCCAACGGCGCATCCTAGATGCCCGTGCACTGACCCGCCACGCGTCCGTGCACATGCCGGTGGCCTCTGCGCCCCCACGCGCCCTTGCTCATGCCTCCGCACTTACGCCCGTACGTGCCCGTGAAACCGCAAGAGCCGCCTAGATCTGTTCGATCCAAAACCAACGCCCAGGATTAGATCGTTGTTTGGTTAGATCTGAGCCGCGGGATCGTGATCCAACGGATCAGATCCGCGCGTACCCCTTCGGCCTGGCTCTTTTTCTAAAGAGACCCCCATCTTTTGCCAAATCAACCCGCAGTCCAGGCTTATTCAAAAATATTTGCGTCTAGGTCCTGTTTTTAACGTTTTAACCCCTGAGCTTCTTTAAAATAGAACCCGCCGTCCTGCTCTTGTAGATTTGTGAGTTAGACCCCGGATCTAACTGTTAATTACGTTTAGGCCCTCAGTTTTTGCATAAAACCCCCTGGAACTTAGTTTTACTCGCAGATAAGCCCCCAGATCTTGTTTTTAGCCTAGAATATGGGTTTTAGCTCCGTTTTAGGCATTCTTTATGTCCACGCGATCGTTGTAACACGTAGAATAGTTTTAGACTAGTTTAGTGTGTTGTTTTTATGTATTGATGTACTATTTCTTAGTTTTTGCTAGTGTTGCTTGTATGCTTATTATTGTGCATTGTTTTGGCCATGTGTTCGTGAGTAGACGTTGATCCATCTGAGGAGCCCCAGTATCAGTACCAGGAGCAGCCATCTCTCGAGCACTTTGAGCAGCAGCAGGAGCAGTACGAGGAAGGCAAGTATAACATGAACAACCTATCATCTTTAAATACAAATTTCATACTGCATTTAATACTGTATGCCTATAAGGACTGTCCTAGCCACTTTATATCCTTTATATATCCTTTGGGTTGCATTTTGTTTAGTTGTGCTAGGTTGCTGGGCTATAACACACTCTGGTCCTTTTTAATTAATTTGATTAATGGTTTACTTGAACTTAATTCTGAGAGTGGCCCTCTGTGCTTCGTGCTTGGGTGGCTCACATCTCGTTAAAATATGGTTTTTGTAGAAACATGGTTTAGGGGGCCAGCACAGTGCTTAGTGCTTGGTTGGCCACTCTCCATAAGGACCGGTTCATAGAGCGACAACCTGGGACAACAGCGCTACCACAAGGCTAGAATGGGATAGACTTGGCGTAATAATTAGATCTTTTTGGTTTGGAGTAACTTACCTGCGGGGCAGGGGCGGTAAGCTTCTATGGCCCTCGTGCTGAGTGGCTTCGTCTGTGCTTGGTTTGCGCACTTGTGCTTGTACCCCCGTGAGGTGGGCTCCATCGTCGCTGACCTAACTCTCGCGGTTACGCCTTACCAACGAGATTCTTTGTAACGGCCTCGTAGTGAGTCGCTAGTCATCTCACCTAAGGAAGTGTGATGAACCTCTAGCGTAGCTCACGACTTGTGGGTAAAGATGTGCAACCTCTGCAGAGTCTAAAACTGGTATACTAGCCGTGCTCACGGTTATGAGCGGCCCAGATCCTCCTTTTGATTAGTGGGGTTGTCTCCTTCCGGCGAGGGAGGTGCCTCTCGGGGTTACCTTGGTGGTTTGGTTTGGTACTCAGTAGTTTCTGAATTAATTCTGATTAATTACTATGTAACTGGGTTAATGGTAATTCATCAACTCGTAGTAAATAGCTTTAATAAAATTTTGCCAACACTTAAAAGCTAATGCAGTTGAGTCAGCCAGCCTATAGCCTCATAGTTTGTGTTATACTTGTTGAGTACAAGTTGTGTACTCACTCTTGCCTCTTCTCTACTTTTTCCTCTTGGCTACGCTACTGCTGCTCAGTTCCTGCTGACATGAGGGAGTTCGTCCAGCGCTACCAGGACTACGAGGACTTCTAGGTGCTTCGTCTCCCAGTCGACGTCCCTGTGGCGCCCTGCTTCAGCTTCGGAGAGCTTTATCGTATTTTGTACTTCGCTTCCGCTGTATCAGACATTTTTGTCATTATTGTAATAAATAACATTCGTATTCGCTTTATTATGTCTTTTTACGTGATATGTGCTATGATATACTGTTCATTCTATTGTATATACGTGTGACTTGATCCTGGCACGTATATGATTGCCCGGTTTATGCTCTTTTATAAACCGGGTGTTACAGAGTGGTATCAAAGCCGTATCGACTGTAGGACGAAGCCTAGATAGAACTGGTCGAGTTTTAGGACTTCTTCTCTCTAATCCTTGTCTGCTGAAACTATTTTACTATTATACCCCTTGACTTCTGTGACTTTTTACCCTCCTTGCCTTGAGTTTCTCTCTGAAAAATAGTTTTCGTAGATTTTGGCCTGAATTAGTCATCTGACCACCATGAGTGTTAGCTAGGTGACCCTTTTATAATAATACGATAGCACGCTCTGCGACGCGTTGTGTTAGTCGAGTCGTGTGTTAAACTCGGCTAAGTTGTGAAAATTGTCTGCTTGTTATTATGCTACATGTTTGATTTTGATTTTTGACTGATTGCATAGCTTAGTAGTTTAAATTTGTTTAAAGAAAATCACTCTGATGTTAAAGTTAACTAATTAATAAAATGAGTTAGATCGTCGGGGGTAAAACAGTCAACTCTATCCTGTCTACTTTATCATGGCTGAGTCTTTTTCCGCAAAGAGTTATCATATCCATCTGAATTGATTCCTGCAATATCCTTACTCGTGAAATCTTTTGTTCAAATCAGATGGTGAACACCAGGAGCATCGGTTCCGGTTCTGGCCAGCAGCAGGGTCAGAACAACCAGGGTACCGGGATCCCGATGCCTCCGCCTTTGACTCCGGAGCAGTACTTCCAGCTCCAGATGCAGATGATGGCTACCCTGAACAACACTGTTCAGGCTCCTCAGCAGGCTCACACTCAGCCTCAGCCTCCTCCACCGCTGCAGCCACGCGACAGGCGTGCAGAGTTCCTGAGGGGTCACCCGCCGACGTTTTCTCACACATCCGACCCTCTTCAGGCTGACGACTGGCTCCGTGCAGTGGAGCGTCAGCTGGACATCGCCCAGTGCGATGATCGGGAGCGAGTTCTGTACGCAGCAGGACAGCTGCGAGGGGCAGCTTTGGACTGGTGGGAGTCCCAACCAGTCCATGACCGCGAGTCTCTCACTTGGCTCCAGTTCAGGGAGCGTTTCCGCAGCCACAACGTCCCCGCGGGCGTTATGAAGATGAAGCAGAAGGAGTTCCTTGCACTGAAGCAGGTAATCTTAAGTATAATCATTCAGCGTTTTCTTTTGAGCTAATGCCCCTTGTTCTATCCTTATGAATCTTGAGTTAATCTTCCGATATCTATCTGTCTTTGTCAATTCAGGGGACTATGTCGGTCACGGAGTATCGTGATCGCTTTCTTCAGCTGGCTCGCTACGCCCCTGTCGATGTTGCGGATGACCGCAAGAAGCAGGAGCACTTCATGGAGGACCTTGAGGACTACCTCCAGTACGCACTGCTCAACCTCCGCTTCGACGACTTCAACCATCTGGTTGACAGCACGCTCAACACCGAGCGCAAGCACTTGGAGATGGAGGACAAGAAGAGGAAGATTGTCCCCGTTGCTTCCGGCAGCAACACTCGTCCTCGACTCCAGCAGCCCCAGCAGTACCAGCAGCCCCAGTACCGGCCTCCTCAGCAGTACCAGCAGAGGCCACCGCAGCAGTACCTGCCTCGACAGCAGCAGCAGGCGGGGCAGGGCCAGAGGTTACCAGCACCTCCGGCTCGTGCTGCTCCACCGGCACCGCAGGCTCCACGTCCGGCAGCTCCTACCGGACAGCAGGCTCAGGGACCTCCTCGCACCTGCTTTCACTGCGGCCAGCCGGGGCACTACGCCAACGCTTGCCCCCGGAAGGCGCAGGCGGGACAGTAGGGGCGCCCAGCTCAGCCCAGGGCGCCAGCACAGGGTCGAGTGAACCACGTGACGGCCGAGTCAGCGGCCGAGGCTCCCAACGTGGTTATTGGTACGTTCATGGTTAATTCATATCCAGCTACAGTGCTTTTTGATACTGGTGCTACGCATTCCTTCATTACTCAGTCTTTTGTCGAGCATCATGGTATTCATACTAGCACATTAAAGAGGTGCCTGTTAGTATCTTCACCGGGAGGACAGTTGAGGTCTCACACTTACTGCCCGAGAGTCAGTATTTCCTTGAGGGGAGTAGAGTTCTGTACTGATCTGATGGTGCTAGACACCAAGGGCATTGATGTCATTCTGGGAATGGAGACTCTGGCCAAATGGGGAGTTCGGATAGATTGTGCCCAGAGGACAGTCTTGCTATCAGCTTCCATTCCTCGGTCATGTTATATCTCAGGGAGGCATTGCTGTTGATCCGAGCAAGGTGAAGGATGTACTCGAGTGGGAGACACCGCAGACAGTAAAGGAAGTCAGGTCTTTCTTGGGCTTAGCTAGATATTATCAGAGATTCATTGAGAATTTCTCCAAGATCGCAAAGCCTTTGACTTCTTTGCTGGAGAAGAATGTGGCTTTCGTATGGACTGATGAGCGTCAGAGAGCCTTTGATGAGCTGAAGAAGAGGCTGACTACGGCGCCAGTCCTGACTCTGCCAGACCAGACGAAGAGGTTCACGGTATATTGTGATGCTTCGAAGGATGGTCTTGGGTGTGTTCTGATGCAGGAGGGCAGAGTGATTGCTTATGCTTCACGGCAGCTTCGCCGGCATGAGCTGAACTATCCCACTCATGATCTTGAGTTAGCCGCAGTTGTGCATGCTCTGAAGATTTTGAGGCATTACTTGTATGGGCAGCGGTGTGATATCTACACTGATCACAAGAGCCTCAAGTACATTTTCACGCAGAATGAGCTGAACATGCGGCAGAGAAGATGGCTAGAGTTGGTCAAGGATTATGATCTGGAGATTCACTATCATCCGGGCAAGGCCAATGTTGTAGCAGATGCTCTGAGCAGAAGGAGTTATGTCAACATGGCCGTGGCTTTCCAGATGCCTCCAGAGTTATGCGAGGAGTTCGAGCAGTTGAGTATGGGCTTCTTGCATCATACCTCTAGTGCAGCTTTTGAGGCAGTACCGACTCTAGAGTCAGAGATCAGGCAGCATCAGAAAGATGATGAGAAGCTGCAGGAGATTCGTGAGTTGCTCAGGAAGGGCAAGGCTCCTCATTTCAGAGAGGATGATCAGGGTACTTTGTGGTACAAGAACCGGATATGTGTGCCAGATGTGAAGGATCTTCGAAAGTTGATTCTGAGTGAGGCCCATGATACAGCTTATTCTATTCATCCGGGCAGCACGAAGATGTATTATGATCTGAAGGAACGTTTCTGGTGGTATGGGATGAAGCGTTCAGTGGCAGAGTACGTGGCTATTTGTGACACTTGTCAGCGTGTCAAGGCTGAGCATCAGAGGCCAGCAGGTCTATTGCAGCCTTTGAAGATTCCAGAGTGGAAATGGGAGGAAATCACTATGGACTTCATTGTTGGATTGCCTCGTACTCAGAAAGGGTACAACTCCATATGGGTAGTAGTGGATCGTCTGACGAAAGTTGCTCACTTCATTCCAGTGAACACTACTTACTCCGGTGCTAGACTTGCAGAGTTGTACATCTCTCGGATTGTCTGCTTGCATGGTGTGCCCAAGAAGATCATATCTGACAGAGGGTCTCAGTTCACTTCTCGGTTCTGGGAGCAGCTCCATGATTCGTTGGATACGAAGCTGCGCTTCAGTACGGCTTATCACCCCCAGACAGATGGGCAGACAGAGAGAACCAACCAAGTGTTGGAGGATATGCTGAGAGCTTGTGCTATTCAGTACGGTACTAGTTGGGATAAGTGCCTGTCATATGCTGAGTTCTCATATAACAACAGCTATCAGGCCAGTCTGAAGAAGTCCCCCTTTGAGGCATTGTATGGCAGAAAGTGCAGAACTCCTCTCTATTGGGATCAGATTGGTGAGAAGCAGCTCTTTGGCCCTGAGATCATAGATGATGCAGAGCAGATGGTTCAGGCTATGCGAGAAAATCTGAGGATTGCACAGAGCAGACAGAAGAGCTATGCAGATGGCAAACGGAGAGATCTGACTTTCAGTATTGGTGATTATGTGTATCTGAAGGTGTCTCCGATGAGAGGAATCCGTAGATTTAATGTCAAAGGGAAGTTAGCACCTCGGTATGTGGGGCCATTCAAGGTGCTAGAGCGGAAAGGCGAAGTTGCTTATCGCCTGGAGTTACCCCTCAGCCTCTCAGGAGTTCATGATGTCTTTCATATATCTCAGCTGAAGAGGTGTTTGCGAGTACCCGAGGAGCAGGCACCCCTGGATGGAGTCGATGTCCAGGAAGATCTGACTTATACTGAGCATCCGGTGAAGATTCTGGAGACATCAGAGAGGGTTACTCGGAACAAGTGCATCAAGATGTGCAGAGTTCAGTGGAGTCACCACAGTGAAGCTGAGGCTACTTGGGAGCGAGAAGATGAACTAAAGAAGACATATCCAGATCTCTTTGCTAGCCAGCCCAGCTAAATCTCGGGGACGAGATTTCTTTAAGGGGGTAGGGTCTGTAACACCCTAATCTAAATTTCAGCATTTAATAATAAATTTAATTGGCTTTATTCAAATTCCTAAGGTTTATTGTGTTAGTCTTGCATTTAATCTAGTTTTTGTTTCACAAGTAATTAAAAATTTTCTTAGGTTTAACTTTGTTGATGCATTCATGTTGATGCATTGTTTTAATTGTTTGATTTCATAGGGGTTTGAATTCAAAATTTCTTTTGAATTCAAATAGTTGAGCTTGAGTGAGAAATAGAATAGAAATAGAAGTAGAAAAGGAAAAACCCAAAGCAAAAACCCAAACCCAACTTCCCAAGCCCAGCCCAACACTCAGCCCAAACCCGTCGGCCCAATCCCTCCCCGCACTCGGCCCGACCCACACCTCAGCGCAGCCCAGCTCCGCACGCCCCGTAGGCCGGCCCACTCGTCGCGCGCGGCCTGCTAGCGCCTCAGCCCGTTCACCCAGCACCGCGTCGCACGCGCCCCTCCTCCCCCTGCCACCCGGACCCCACGGGTCAGACCCATCTTCCCCGCCGTGACGCCCGCTCGCGCTCCCGTCTGCCCTGCTCGCTCCGCTCCTCTGCGCCGTGGACCAAGCCGCGCCACCCGCCCCCGTGACCCACAGAACAGCCTCGCCCAGCCTCTAGAAGCTTCGCCTGAGCCCGGGATCACGCAGCGCAACGGCTCGATCCGCTTCTCATGCGCGCGGATTCAATCCCGCGAATCTCGCCGGTTTTCCATCCGTGGCACGCTTGCCCAGGATCCCCGGTCCTCCTTATCTAGCGCCTGCGACCTTCCCTGCACCTCACACGCCACGCCGCCGCCACCTTCGCCCTCCAGCGCAGCCCAGAGCCAAGCACAGCCATGCCCCGCCGCAGCTCCGCCGTGCCGCGCCCCTGTGCCGCCGAAGAACCGCTGCTCCGCTGCATACTGGGCCGCCCCAACCCCCACATAAGCTTCGCCGCAGCCCTAGGAGACTTCCTGCAGCCCCTGCACCGACTTTGGGCCCTTGTGTCGCCGGAATTGAGCCCGAACTTCAACTCTGGTGAGCTCTGTTCGCCGCCCGATTCCTCGCCGTCGGTGGACCGCCGGCCAAGCTGACCCTTTGAACGCCTTCACAGCACCACCGCGGACCTTCCTTGGGGAAAGGACGACCGGAGCACCGCTGCAGCATCTCCTCCGCGAGCACCGCCTCAGCGCCGCCACAGGAGCTCGACGCTGACGACCCTGCGCCGCGTTCCAACCCGATCCTGACCCGCTGTAAGCACCCCAGTGCATCTCTTGCTCTTTTGCGCTAAGAAGCTCAGCACGTAGGCCGTTCACGGCATTGGAACACCGCACGACCGGCGCTCCGCCGCCGCGCAGCCACGGTCCGCCGTGGCGGGCACCCCGCCACGCCGCGCAGCCCCGCGCAGGCCTTGCCTGCACTTGCTCTTGCACTGCGCACGCGACCACAGCCTTTTGCCCCCGTCCTCGAGCCCAGAGCACCGCACGAACGCGCACGCCGGCGAGTCATGCCGTGCAGACCCGCCGTCGCCCTTGCGCTCGCCGCCTAACGCCTCGGCGAGCCCCTCTGTAACCCTAGGTGGGCTACGCATGTTGCGCCGAACCCGCCTGACCCAAGCACGGGTCGATTTGACCCCCGGAGCATTGTTTTCAATGAACTCCGGTGAGGTTTGACTTAGCGCCGCCGCGGGAACTCGCCCTCCGGCGACCAGCGCCGCCGATCCCACGCCCAGGCGCATCGTCACCATTCAATCCAGATCGAACGGGCCAAAATAGATCTACCCCAAGCCAACTTAAGCAGATAACGGTCAGCCCTGGCGTTTTTGCTTAAGAGCCCCTGCTCTTTACTCGAATGAACCCGCAGTCCTCCGCCTTTGAAAAATAATCGCAGTTAAGCCCAAAATTTTGCACGGACCCCCTTGAGTTTTCCAGAAATCAAACCCGCCGTCCACCCTTGGCAGTTTTACGCGGTAGACCCTAGAACTAATGGATAATTACGTTTAGACCCTCGGTTTTTGCAGAAAACCCCTTGAAACTTAGTTTTTATTACAAATAAGCCCCTAGAACTTGTTTTTGGCCTAGTTTATGCGTTTTAGCTCCGATTTTAGCGTTCTTTATATCCTCGTGATCGTTGTAACGCGTAGAATAGTTCTAGAGTAGTTTTGTGCGCTGTTTTTATGTATTGATGTACTGTTTCTTAGTTTTTGTTAATGTTTGTTTGTATGCTTATTATCGTGCATTGTTTTGGCCATGTGTTCGTGAGTAGACGTTGATCCATCTGAGGAGCCCCAGTACCAGTACCCGGAGCAGCCGTCTTCCGAGCAGTTTGAGCAGCAGCCAGAGCAGTACGAGGAAGGCAAGTGTAACATGAACAACCTATCACCTTTAATTACAATTTCATACTGCATTTTAATACTGTATGCCTTTAAGGATTTCCTAGCCAGTTTATATCCTTTAAATATACCTTTGGGTTGCATTTTGGTTAGTTGTGCTAGGTTGCTGCGCTATAACACACTTTGGTCCTTTTTAATTAATTTGATTAATGGTTTACTTGAACTTAATTCTGAGAGTGGCCCTCTGTGTGGATGAGTGGCTCACATCTCGTTAAAAGATGTTTTTGTAGAAACATGGTTTAGGGGGCCAGCACGGTGCTTAGTGCTTGGTTGGCCACTCTCCATAAGGACCGGTTCATAGAGCGACAACCTGGGACAACAGCGCTACCACAAGGCTAGAATGGGATAGACTTGGCTTACTAATTAAGTCTTTTTGGTTTGGAGTAACTTACCTGCGGGGCAAGAGTAGTAAGCTTCAATGGTCCCTGCTCCTTCGGCTGGTCTGTGCTTGGATTGCGCTCCTGTGCTTGTACCCCCGTGAGGTGGGCCCCATCGTCGCTGACCTAACTCTCGCGGTTACGGCTTACCAACGAGATTCTTTGTAACGGCCTCGTAGTGAGTCGCTAGTCATCTCACCTAAGGAAGTGTGATGAACCTCTAGCGTAGCTCACGACTTGTGGGTAAAGATGTGCAACCTCTGCAGAGTATAAAACTGGTATACTAGCCGTGCTCACGGTTATGAGCGGCCCAGATCCTCCTTTTGATTAGTGGAGTTATCTCCTTCCGACGAGGGAGGTGCTTCTCGGGGTTACCTTGGTGGCTTGGTTTTGGTATGGTTCTCCGTAGTTACATAATTAATTCTGATTAATTACTATGTAACTGGGATAATGGTAATTCATCAACTCGTAGTAAATAGCTTTAATAAAATTTTGCCAACACTTAAAAGCTAATGCAGTTGAGTCAGCCAGCCTAGAGCCTCATAGTTTGTGTTATACTTGTTGAGTACAAGTTGTGTACTCACTCTTGCCTCTTCTCTACTTTTTCCTCTTGGCTACGCTACTGCTGCTCAGTTCCTGCTGACACGAGGGAGTTCGTCCAGCGCTACGAGGACTACGAGGACTTCTAGGTGCTTCGTCTCCCAGTCGACGTCCCTGTGGCGCCCTGCTTCAGCTTCGGAGAGCTTTATCGTATTTTGTACTTCGCTTCCGCTGTATCAGACATTTTTGTCATTATTGTAATAAATAACATTCGTATTCGCTTTATTATGTCTTTTTACGTGATATGTGCTATGATATACTGTTCATTCTGTTGTATATACATGTGACTTGATCCTGGCACGCATATGATTGCCCAGTTTATGCTCTTTTATAAACCGGGTGTTACACCAGTCGACGTCCCTGTGGCGCCCTGCTCAGCTTTGGCGAGTTCTTTTATCGTATTTGTACTTCGCTTCCGCTGTATCAGACATTTTGTCATTAATGTAATAAATAACATTCGTATTCGCTTTATTATGCCTTTTTACATGATATGTGCTGTGATATACTGTTCATTCTGTTGTATATACGTGTGACTTGATCCTGGCATGTATATGATTGCTCGGTTTATGTTCTTTTATAAACCGGGTGTTACATAGTGGTATCAGAGCCGTATCGACTGTAGGACGAAGCCTAGATAGAACTGGTCGAGTTTTAAGTCTTCTTCTCTCCAATCCTTGCCTGCTGAAACTATTTTACTATTATACCCCTTGAAATTCTATGACTTTTAACTGTCTTGCCTTGATTTCTCTCTAAAGAATAGTTTTCCTAGACTTTGGCCTGAATCAGTCATATGACCACCATAAGTATAACCTAGGTGACCCTTTTATAATAATACGATAGTACGTTCTGCGACGTGTTGTGTTAGTCGAGTCGTGTGTTAAACTCGGCTAAGTCGTGAAAATTGTCTGCTTGTTATTATGCTACATGTTTGATTTGGATTTTTGGTTGATTGCATAGTTTAGTGGTTAAATTTGTTTAACGAAAATCGGTGTCAAATTAAAGTTAATTAATTAATAAAATGAGTTAGATCGTTGGGGGTAAAACAGTCCACTCTATCCTGTCTACTTTATCAGGTCTGAGTCTTTTTCCGCAAAAAGTTATCATATCCATCTGAATTTATTCCTGCAATATCCTTACTCGTGAAATCTTTTGTCCAAAATCAGATGGTGAACACCAGGCGTGGTTTTGACCAGCAGGGGCAGAACAACCAGGGTCAGAACACTCAGGGGACCGGGATCCCGATGCCTCCGCCTTTGACTCCGGAGCAGTACTTCCAGCTCCAGATGCAGATGATGGCCACCCTGAACAACACTGTTCAGGCTCTTCAGCAGGCTCACACTCAGCCTCCGCCTCCTCCACCGCCGCAGCCTCGCGACAGGCGTGCTGAGTTTCTGAGGGGTCACCCGCCAATGTTTTCTCACACGTCCGACCCTCTTCAGGCTGACGACTGGCTCCGTGCAGTGGAGCGCCAGCTGGACATCGCCCAGTGCGATGATCGTGAGCGCATTTTGTACGCAGCAGGACAGCTGCGAGGGGCAGCTTTGGACTGGTGGGAGTCCCACCCAGTTCAGGACCGCGAGTCTCTCACTTGGCTCCAGTTCATGGAGCGTTTCCGCAGCCACAACATCCCCGCGGGCGTTATGAAGATGAAGCAGAAGGAGTTCCTTGCACTGAAGCAGGTAATCTTAGATATAATCATTCAGCGGTTTCTTTTGAGCTAATGCCCCTTGTTCTATCCTTATGAATATTGAGTTAATCTTTCGATATCTATCTGTCTTTGCCACTTCAGGGGATTATGTCGGTCACAGAGTATCATGATCGCTTTTTGCAGCTCGCTCGCTACGCCCCTGCCGATGTTGCGGATGACCGCAAGAAGCAGGAGCACTTCATGGAGGGTCTTGAGGACTACCTCCAGTACGCGCTGCTCAACCTCCGCTTCCACGACTTCAACCATCTGGTTGACAGCGCGCTCAACACTGAGCGCAAGCACTTGGAGATGGAGGACAAGAAGAGGAAGACTGTCCTCGTTGCTTCCGGCAGCAACACTCGTCCTCGCCTCCAGCCGCCTCAGCAGTACCAGCAGCAACAGTACCGGCCTCCCCCGCCATACTAGCAGAGACCGCAGCAGTACCCGCCTCGACAGCAGCAGGCAGGTCAGGGCCCGAGGTTACCGGCACCTCCGGCTCGTGCTCCACCAACTCCGCCAGCACCGCAGGCTCCACGTCCGACAGCTCCTACCGGACAGCAGGCTTCGACACTTGCACGCATCTGCTATCTCTGCGGCCAGCCGGGGCACTACGCCAACACTTGCCCCCGGAAGGCGCAGGCGGGACAGCAGGGGCGCCCAGCTCAGCCCAGGGCGCCAGCACAGGGTCGGGTGAACCACATGACGGCCGAGTCAGTGGCCAAGGCTCCTAACGTGGTTATTGGTACGTTCATGGTCAACTCTCACCCCGCTACAGTGCTTTTCGATACCGGTGCTACTCATTCTTTCATCTCCAAGTCATTTGCCGAGCAGCATCGTATACCGGTTTCTTGTATAAGGACAGCTATGGTAGTTACCTCACCTGGGGGTCAGATACGTACATGTTCTATATGCTCCAGAGTTAGTATTGTCATAAAGGGGGTAGAATTCCGCACTGGCCTGATAGTTATTGACTCCTCGGGGATAGATGTGATTTTGGGCATGGAGACCCTTACCAGATGGGGAGTCCGTATTGATTGTGCTCAGCGGACAGTTCACTTGTCAGCATCTGATGGCCAAGAGGTGACAGTCAGTGCCTCAGAGCCTTCTAGATTTCTTCATCAGATGGATGCTAGACCCACGGACGGTATTCGCGTGGTGTCTGAATTCCCGGACGTCTTTCCGGATGATCTGCCAGGTATGCCGCCTGAACGCGCCATTGAGTTTTGTATTGATCTCTTGCCTGGCACAGCTCCTATTGCAAAGCGGCCCTACCGTATGGCACCTATAGAGCATGAAGAAGTCAAGAAAACTATTGATGAGTTGCTAGCCAAGGGCTATATCCGTCGCAGCTTCTCTCCTTGGGCTTTTCCATTATTGCTGGTAGATTAGAAGGATGGCTCGAAGAGGATGTGTGTGTTTTATCGGGAGCTGAATGCAGTTACTATCAAGAACAAGCATCCACTGCCCCGTATTGAGGATCTCTTCGATCTGCTTCGAGGTGCTCGTATATTCTCGAAGATTGATCTTCGCTCGGGCTATTTTCAGCTGAGGATCCGTCCTGGGGATATTCCGAAGACGGCATTCACTTGCAAGTACGGGCTGTATGAGTACACGGTCATGTCCTTCGGCTTGACTAATGCCCCGGCTTACTTCATGCATCTGATGAACATGGTCTTCATGGATTATCTGGATGTCTTTGTGGTGATTTTCATTGATGATATTCTGATCTTCTCCAAGACAGAAGAAGAGCATGAGGAGCATCTGAGACTCGTATTGCAGAGACTGAGGGAGCATCAGTTGTATGCCAAGTTCAGCAAGTGCGAGTTCTGGATTGATGAGGTTCCATTCCTCGGTCATGTTATTTCTCAGGGAGGCATTGCTGTTGATCCAAGCAAGGTGAAGGATGTACTCGAGTGGGAGACACCGCAGACAGTAAAGGAAGTTAGGTCTTTCTTGGGCTTAGCTGGATATTATTGGAGGTTCATTGAGAATTTCTCCTAGATCGCGAAGCCTTTGACTTCTTTGCTGTAGAAAAATGTGGCATTCGTGTGGACTGATGAGCGTCAGAGGGCCTTTGATGAGCTGAAGAAGAGGTTGACTACGGCGCCAGTCCTGACTCTGCCAGACCAGACGAAGAGGTTCACGGTATATTGTGATGCTTCGAAGGATGGTCTTGGGTGTGTTCTGATGCAGGAAGGCAGAGTGATAGCTTATGCTTCACGGCAGCTACGTCGGCATGAGCTGAACTATCCTACTTATGATCTTGAGTTAGCCGCAGTTGTGCATGCTCTGAAGATTTGGAGGCATTACTTGTATGGACAGCGGTGTGACATCTACACTGATCACAAGAGCCTCAAGTACATTTTCACGCAGAATGAGCTGAACATGCGGCAGAGAAGATGGTTAGAGTTGGTTAAGGACTATGACCTGGAGATTCACTATCATCCGGGCAAGGCCAATGTTGTAGCAGATGCTTTGAGCAGAAGAAGTTATGTCAACATGGCCGTGGCTTTCCAGATGCCTCCAGAGTTATGCGAGGAGTTTGAGCAGTTAAGTCTGGGCTTCTTGCATCATACCTCCGGTGCAGCATTTGAGGCAGTACCGACTCTAGAGTCAGAGATCAGGCAGCATCAGAAAGATGATGAGAAGCTGTAGGAGATCCGTGAGTTGCTCAAGAAGGGCAAGGCCCCACACTTCAGAGAGGATGATCAGGGTACTTTGTGGTACAAGAACCGGATCTGTGTGCCAGATGTGAATGATCTCCGGAAGTTGATTCTGAGTGAGGCCCATGGTACAGCTTACTCTATTCATCGGGGCAGGACGAAGATGTACTATGATCTGAAGGAACGTTTCTGGTGGTATGGGATGAAGCATTCAGTGGCAGAGTACGTGGCTATTTGTGACACCTGTCAGCGTGTCAAGGCTGAGCATTAGAGGCCAGCAGGTCTGTTACAGCCTTTGAAGATTCCAGAGTGGAAATGGGAGGAGATCACTATGGACTTGATTGTTGGATTGCCTCGTACTCAGAAAGGGTACAACTCCATTTGGGTAGTAGTGGATCGTCTGACGAAGGTTGCTCACATCATTCCAGTAAACACTACTTACTCCGGTGCTAGACTTGCAGAGTTGTACATCTCTCGGATTGTCTGCTTGCATGGTGTGCCCAAGAAGATCATATCTGACAGAGGGTCTCAGTTCACTTCTCGGTTCTGGGAGCAGCTCCATGATTCGTTGGATACGAAGCTGCGTTTCAGTACGGCTTATCACCCTCAGACAGATGGGCAGACAGAGAGAACCAACCAAGTGTTGGAGAATATGCTGAGAGCTTGTGCCATTCAGTACGGTACTAGTTGGGATAAGTGCCTGTCATATGCTGAGTTCTCATATAACAACAGCTATCGGGCCAGTCTGAAGAAGTCCCCCTTTGAGGCATTGTATGGCAGAAACTGCAGGACTCCTCTATTTGGATCAGATTGGTGAGAAGCAGCTCTTTGGCCCTGAGATCATAGATGATGCAGAGCAGATGGTTCAGGCTGTGCGAGAAAATCTGAGGATTGCACAGAGCAGACAAAAGAGCTATGCATATGGCAAACAGAGAGACCTGACCTTCAGTGTTGGTGATCATGTATATCTGAAGGTGTCTCCGATGAGAGGAATCCGCAGGTTTAATGTCAAGGGGAAGTTAGCACCTCGGTACGTTGGTCCATTCAAGGTGCTAGAGAGGAAAGGTGAAGTTGCTTATCGCCTGGAGTTGCCCACCAGCCTCTCAGGAGTTCATGATGTCTTCCATGTATCCCAGCTGAAGAGGTGTCTGCGAGTACCCGAGGAGCAGGCACCACTGGATGGAGTAGATGTGCAGGAAGATCTGACTTATACTGAGCATCCGGTGAAGATTCTGGAGACATCAGAAAGGGTTACTCGGAACAAGCACATCAAGATGTGCAGAGTTCAGTGGAGTCACCATAGTGAAGCTGAGGCTACTTGGGAGCGAGAAGATGAGTTGAGGAAGACCTATCTAGATCTCTTTGCTAGCCAGCCTAGCTAAATCTCGGGGACGAGATTTCTTTAAGGGGGTAGGGTCTGTAACACCCTAATTTAAATTTCAGTATTTATTAATAAATTTAATTGGCTTTATTTAATTTTCTATGGTTTATTGTGTTAGTATTGCATTTAATCTAATTTTGTTCCTCAAGTAATTAAAAATTTCATCATAGGTTTACTTTTAATGTTGCATTCATGCTGGAGCATTTCTTTACTTGTTTGAGTGTTAGAGTTGAATTCAAATTAAATTTTGAATTCAAATAGTTTTGGTTGAGTTAGTTTGAATAGGAAAAGAAATAGAAGAAAAAGGAAAAGAAGCCCAAAACCCCATCACAGTTGGCCCACCAACTCCCCTCTAAACCCAGCCCAACTCCCCTCTCCCTCACTCTCTCCTCGCGACCCAACCCAGCAACTCAAGCCCGACCAGGCCCACCCTTCCCTCCGGCCCAGCCACCCGCACGTGCGCTCAGCAGCCCAGCGCCCTCCCTCGCAAGGCCAGCAGCACGCGGCCCACTCAGCTCCGCCCCACGCCCGCTCGCGCTCACCCCGTCACCGACAAGCCGGGCCCGCATGGCAGAACCTCCTTCAACCTCTCGCAATAACCGCGCCATCTACTCCGTGATTCCCGGCGAACCTCCCATCTGCGGCATGCCTCCCCAACATCACCGAGCCGCCCTACAAATAGCACCCCACGCCTCTGAAACCCCATCCCATCCCGCTAGCGCCGCCACCCAAACCCTAGCTGCCGTCTCCGCGCTACCTGGCCTCGCCGCGCCTCTGCTCCGCCGCGGACTAGTCGCTCCGCTGCACCGCGAGCCACCGCGAGCTCCGCGTTGGCCCCGCCACGACTCCAGAGAACTTCCCGTGCACTTTTGCCTCCCCATCCGCCACGAGTAGCGCCGGAATCGCGCCGGAACCACCTCAGGTGAGCTCGTTGCGCCGTCGCGATTGCTTGCCGCTGGTGCTGCTTCGCTCACGCTGATCACTCCACCGGCTTCCTAGGAGCACGACGCGTCGACCCGCACCGCCCAGGCGCCCGGAGGCCCCTTCCTCGACCCCGGCCACGAGCTCCGCCCCGACTTCGCCGCCGGTTCTCGCCGACGTCCACCCTGCGCCGGCCCTTCGGCCACTCCGCGCCCTTGGCAAGGTTCGGCCCGACTCCCTGATGTTGTTGCACCCTAGTTCGTGCCCAGTAGGCCACCAGGACCACCGGGCGGCCGCGCTCCGGCGAGCGCCGCCACGAAAGGCCGAGCCGTAGTAGCACGCCCCGCCCCGAGCCCTCGCGTGCCCCGCTCAGTCCAGAGTTAGACTACGCATGGCGCGTAGACCCATCTAGACCCAAACCCGGTCAGTTTAGCCTCCAGAGCACCGGATTGGGAGGAGTCCGGCGATGCGTCGCCGCGGAGCTCTGCTCCGGCGACCTCTCGCCGCCGCCCCGAGCTTCCCTCACCCTAAGCCGTCCGATCCAGAACCCGTGGCCAGGATTAGATCACCCCCCGGTTAGATCCAAACCACTCGATCCAGATCCGACGGCCGAAAATCAAACGTACCCCTTCGGCCTGTACCTTTTGCTTAAGAGCCCCCCAACTATCACTGAATTAACCCACATTCCGGGTTAGTTCAAAAGAAATTCCAGATAGGCCCTGTTTTATTCGTTTTGGGTCCGAGCTTTGTGGAAATATAACCCGCCGTCCAGCCTTGGTTCTTTTATGAGTTAGACCCTGGAGTTAATGTTTAATTACGTTTAGGCCCTCGGTTTTTGCAGAAAAACCCTTGGAACCTTAGTTTTCTTGCAGTTTAGTCCCTGAACCTTGTTTTAGGCCAAGATTATGCGTTTTAGCTCCGTTTTAGGCGTTCTTTATGTCCACGCGATCGTTGTAATGCATAGAATAGTTTTAGACTAGTTTGGTGTGCTGTTTTTATGTATTAATCTACTGTTTCTTAGTTTTTGTTAGTCTTTGCTTGTATGCTTATTATTGTGCATTGTTTTGGCCATGTGTTCGTGAGTAGACGTTGATCCATCCGAGGAGCCCCAGTACCAGTACCCGGAGCAGCCGTCTTCCGAGCACTTTGAGCAGCAGCAGGAGCAGTACGAGGAAGGCAAGTATAACATGAACACCACCTATCACTCTTAAATACATTTTCATACTGCATTTTAATATTGTATGCCTATAAGGACATTCCTAGCAACTTTATATCCTTTATATATATCCTTTGGGTTGCATTTTTGGTTAGTTGTGCTAGGTTGCTGCGCTATAACACAATCTAGTCCTTTTTAATTAAATTGATTAATGGTTTACTTGAACTTAATTATGAGAGTGGCCCTCTGTGTGGATGAGTGGCTCACGTCTCGTTAAAAGATGGTTTTTGTAGAAACATGGTTTAGGGGGCCAGCACGGTGCTTAGTGCTTGGTTGGCCACTCTCCATAAGGACCGGTTCATAGAGCGACAACCTAGGACAACAGCGCTACCACAAGGCTAGAATGGGATAGACTTGGCTTACTAATTAGGTCTTTTTGGTTTGGAGTAACTTACCTGCGGGGCAAGAGTAGTAAGCTTCAATGGTCCCTGCTCCTCCGGCTGGTCTGTGCTTGGTTTGCGCACCTGTGCTTGTACCCCCGTGAGGTGGGCCCCATCGTCGCTGACCTAACTCTCGCGGTTACGCCTTACCAACGAGATTCTTTGTAACGGCCTCGTAGTGAGTCGCTAGTCATCTCACCTAAGGAAGTGTGATGAACCTCTAGCGTAGCTCACGACTTGTGGGTAAAGATGTGTAACCTCTGCAGAGTGTAAAACTGGTATACTAGCCGTGCTCACGGTTATGAGCGGCCCAGATCCTCCTTTTGATTAGTGGGGTTGTCTCCTTCCGGCGAGAGAGGTGCCTCTCGGGGTTTCCTTGGTGGTTTGGTTTGGTACTCAGTAGTTTCTGAATTAATTCTGATTAATTACTATGTAACTGGGTTAATGGTAATCCATCAACCGTAGTAAATAGCTTTAATAAAATTTTGCCAACACTTAAAAGCTAATGCAGTTGAGTCAGCCAACCTTAGAGCCTCATAGTTTGTGTTATACTTGTTGAGTACAAGTTGTGTACTCACTCTTGCCTCTTCTCTACTTTTTCCTCTTGGCTACGCTACTGCTGCTCAGTTCCTGCCGACACGAGGGAGTTCGCTCAGCGCTACCAGGACTACGAGGACTTCTAGGCGTTCATCTCCCAGTCGACGTCCCTGTGGCGCCCTGCTCAGCTTCGGCGAGTTCTTTTATCGTATTTGTACTTCGCTTTCGTTGTATCAGACATTTTGTCATTAATGTAATAAATAACATTCGTATTCGCTTTATTATGCCTTTTTACGTGATATGTGCTGTGATATACTGTTCATTCTGTTGTATGTACGTGTGACTTGATCCTGGCACGTATATGATTGCTCGGTTTATGTTCTTTTATAAACCGGGTGTTACAGTTCCTGCCGACACGAGGGAGTTCGCTCAGTGCTACCAGGACTACGAGGACTTCTAGGCGTTCGTCTCCCAGTCGACGTCCCTGTGGCGCCCTGCTCAGCTTCGGAGAGTTTTATTCATATTTGTACTTCGCTTCCGCTGTATCAGACATTTTTGTCATTAATGTAATAAATAACATTCGTATTCGCTTTATTATATCTTTTTATGTGATATGTGCTATGATATACTGTTCATTCTGTTGTATATACGTGTGACTTGATCCTGGCACGTATATGATTGCTCGGTTTATGTTCTTTTATAAACTGGGTGCTACAGCGGGGAAGGGGATGACCAGTGGGGTCGCGCTGTCTGTGAGGGGAGGGGGTGACGCGCGGGGTCTGGTGATGCAGGGTCTGCGGGAGTGGGCACTGGGCTTTGGCACGCTGGGCCGTGACGTGGTCGGCGTGCGGGGAAGAGGAAAGCTACGGGCCGAGCGCGGGGAGGAACCAGCTGGCCCACGGCGCTGGGCTAGTGTGGGAGTGGGGAGAAGGCAGGCCGGCGCGTGGGAAGGAAAGGCGGAGGGCTAGGCCCGGGGTGAGGAAGTGGGCCGGGGAGAAGAAAAGAAGGGAAGGGGAATGGGCCGCGGTTTGGGCTGGTTTGCTGGGCTGGGTTGGGTTGAGCTCCTTTTCCTTTTTCTATTTCTAATTCTAAACAACTCAAACCTATTTGAATTCAAATCAAATTTGAATCCAACACTAGCACTCAAACAAAAAGAACCATGCACCAGCATGAATGCATCAACAAAGTTAAACCTAAGAAAAATTTTAACTATTATTGGAACAAAAATTAGATTAAATGCAATACTAAACACAATAAACCTTAGAAATTTAAATAAAGCCAATTAAATTTATTATTAAAAGCTGAAATTTAAATTAGGGTGTTACAGACCCTACCCTCTTAAAGGAATCTCGTCCCCGAGATTTAGCTGGGCTGGCTAGCAAAGAGATCTGGATATGTCCTCATCAGCTCATCTTCTCGCTCCCATGTAGCCTCAACTTCACTGCGGTGACTCCACTAAACTCTGCACATCTTGATGCGCTTGTTCCGTGTAACCCTCTCTGATGTCTCCAGAATCTTCACCGAATGCTCAGTATAAGTCAGATCTTCCTGCATATCTAACCCATCTAGGGGTGCCTGCTCCACAAGTACTCGCAGACACTTCTTCAGCTGAGATATATGGAAGACATCATGAACTCCTGAGAGACTGGGAGGTAACTCCAGGCGATATGCAACTTCGCCTTTCCTCACTAGCACCTTGAATGGACCAACATACCGAGGTGCTAGCTTCCCCTTGACATTAAACCTGCAGATTCCTCTCATCGGAGACACCTTCAGGTATACATAATCACCAACACTGAAAGTCAGGTCTCTCCGTTTGCCATCTGCATAGCTCTTTTGCCTGCTCTGTGCAATCCTCAGATTTTCCCGCATAGCTTGCACCATCTGCTCTGCATCTTCTATAATGTCAGGGCCAAAGAGCTGCTTCTCACCAATCTGATCCCAGTAGAGAGGAGTCCTGCACTTTCTGCCATACAATGCCTCAAAGGGGGACTTCTTCAGACTGGCCCGATAGCTGTTGTTGTAAGAAAACTCAGCATATGACAGGCACTTATCCCAACTAGTACCGTACTGAATAGCACAAGCCCTCAGCATATCCTCCAACACTTGGTTGGTTCTCTCTGTCTGCCCATCTGTCTGAGGATGATAAGCTGTACTAAAACACAGCTTCGTATCCAATGAATCATGGAGCTGCTCCCAAAATCGTGAAGTGAACTGAGACCCTCTGTCAGATATGATCTTCTTGGGCACACCATGCAAGCAGACAATCCGAGAGATGTACAACTCTGCAAGTCTAGCACCGGAGTAAGTAGTGTTCATTGGAATGAAGTGAGCAACCTTCGTCAAACGATCCACTACTACCCATATGGAGTTGTACCCTTTCTGAGTACGAGGCAATCCAACAATGAAGTCCATAGTGATTTCCTCCCATTTCCACTCTGGAATCTTCGAAGACTGTAACAAACCTGCTGGCCTCTGATGCTCAGTCTTGACACGTTGACAGGTGTCACAAACAGCCATGTACTCTGCCACTGAACGCTTCATCCCATACCACCAGAAACATTCCTTGAGATCATAATACATCTTCGTACTACCCGGATGAATAGAGTAAGCTGTATCATGGGCCTCACTCAGAATCAACTTCCGGAGATCATTCACTTCGGGCACGCAGATCCGGTTCTTGTACCACAGGGTACCCTGATCATCCTCCCTGAAATGAGGAACCTTGCTCTTCTTGAGAAACTCACGGATCTCCTGCAGCTTCTTCTCTTCTTTCTGATGCTGCCTGATCTCTGCCTCTAGAGTGGGTACTGCCTCAAATGATGTACTCGATGTATGATGCAAGAAGCCCAGACTCAACTGCTCAAACTCCTCGCATAACTCTGGAGGCATATGGAAAGCCACGGCCATGTTGGCATAGCTTCTTCTGCTCAGAGCATCTGCCACAACATTGGCCTTATCCGGATGATAGTGAATCTCCAGGTCGTAATCCTTGACCAACTCTAACCATCTTCTCTGCTGCATGTTCAGCTCATTCTGCGTGAAAATATACTTGAGGCTCTTGTGATCAGTGTAGATATCACACTGCTGCACCATACAAGTAATGCCTCCAAATCTTCAGAGCATGTACAACTGCGGCTAACTCAAGATCATGAGTGGGATAGTTCAGCTCATGCCGGCGTAACTGCCATGAAGCATAAGCAATCACTCTACCCTCCTGCATCAGAACACACCCAAGACCATCCTTCGAAGCATCACAATACACCGTGAACCTCTTGGTCTGGTCTGGCAAAGTAAGGACTGGCGCCGTAGTCAACCTCTTCTTCAGCTCATCAAAAGCCATTTGACGCTCATCAGACCATATGAATGCCGCATTCTTCTCTAGCAAAGAAGTCAAAGGCTTCGCGATCTTGGAGAAATTCTCAATGAACCTCCGATAATATCCTGCTAAGCCCAAGAATGACCGGACTTCCTTCACTATCTGCGGTGTCTTCCACTCGAGCACATCCTTCACCTTGCTCGGATCTACTGCAATGACTCCCTTGGAGATGACATGATTGAGGAATGGGACCTCGTCAATCCAGAACTCGCACTTGCTAAACTTAGCATACAGCTGATGCTCTCTCAATCTCTGCAACACGAGCCTCAGATGCTCCTCATGCTCTTCCTGTCTTGGAGAAGATCAGAATATCATCAATGAAGATCACCACGAAGACATCCAGATAATCCATGAAAACCATGTTCATCAAGTGCATGAAGAAAGCCGGGGCATTAGTCAAGCCGAAGGACATGACCGTGTACTCATATAGCCCGTACTTGCAGGTGAATGCCGTCTTCGGAATAACCTCAGGACGGATCCTCAGCTGAAAATAACCCGAACCAAGATCAATCTTCGAGAATACACGAGCACCTCGAAGCAGATCGAAGAGATCCTCAATACGGGGCAGTGGATGCTTGTTCTTGATAGTAACTGCATTCAGCTCCCGATAATCGACACACATTCTCTTCGAGCCATCCTTCTTATCTACTAGCAACAATGGAAAAGCCAAGGAGAGAAACTGCGACGGATATAGCCCTTGGCTAGCAACTCATCAATAGTCTTCTTGACTTCCTCGTGCTCTATAGGTGCCATGCGATAGGGCCATTTTGCAATAGGAGCTGTGCCAGGCAAGAGATCAATAGAAAACTCGATGGCACGTTCAGGCAGCATACCTGGTAGATCATCCGGGAAGACATCCAGGAACTCAGACACCACGCGAATACCATCTGTGGGTCTAGCCTCCATCTGATGAAGAAATCCCGAGGGCTCTGAAGCACTGACTGTCACCTCTTGGCCATCAGATGCTGTCAAGTGAACTGCCCAATGAGCACAATCAATTCTGACTCCCCACTTGGCAAGAGTATCCATTCCCAGAATCACATCAATACCCTTGGTGTCTAGCACCCTCAGATCAGCACTGAAATTTACCCCCCTTATGGCTATGCTGACTCGGGGGCTAACAGTATGGGATCTCAACTCCCCTCCTGGTGAAGAGACTAGCAGACACTTCTTTAATGCAATGGTAAATAAACTATGCTGCTCAACATATGACTTGGTGATGAATGAATGAGTGGCACCAGTATCGAAAAGCATTGTAACTGGACAAGAGTTGACCATGAACATACCAATAACCACGTTAGGAGGCTCGACCGCTGACTCGGCCGTCACATGGTTCACCCTACCCTGTGCTGGCGCCCTGGGCTGAGCTGGGCGCCCCTGCTGTCCCGCCTGCGCCTTCCGGGGGCAAGAGTTGGCGTAGTGCCCCGGCTGGTCATAGTGAAAGCACGCACGAGGAGGTGCCTGCTGTCCGGCAGGAGGAGCTGCCTGCCGTGGAGCCTGGGGTGCTGACAAAGCTGGTGGAGCAGCACGAGTCGGAGGTACCGATAACCTCGGGCCCTGCCCCGCCTGCTGGTGCTGTCGAGGCGGGTACTGCTGCGGCCTCTGCTAGTACTGCTAGGGAGGCCGGTACTGCTGCTGCTGGTAGTGCTGGGGCGGCTGGAGGCGAGGATGAGTGTTGCTGCCAGAAGCAACGGGAACGATCTTCCTCTTCTTGTCCTCCATCTCCAGGTGCTTGCGCTCCATGTTGAGCGTGCTATCAACCAGATGGTTGAAGTCGTTGAAGCAGAGGTTGAGCAGCGTGTACTGGAGGTAGTCCTCAAGACCCTCCATGAATGCTCCTGCTTCTCGCGGTCATCCGCGACCTCGGCAGGGGCGTAGCGAGCAAGCTGAAGAAAACGATCACGATACTCCGTGACCGTCATAGTCCCTTGAAGTGAAAAAGACAGATATATATCGAAAGATTAACTCATGCTTTAGAAAGATAGAACAAGGGGGTATTAGCTCAAAAGGAAAACGCTGAACGATTATATTTGAAATTACCTGCTTCAGTGCAAGGAACTCCTTCTTCTTCATCTTCATAATGCCCGCAGGGACGTTCTGGCTGCGGAACCGCTCCCGGAACTGGATCCAGGTGAAAGCCTCACGGTCCTGAACGATCTAACTCATCTTATTAATTAATTAACTTTAGCTTAAGACTGATTTTCTTTAAACAAATTTAAACTACTAGTCTATGCAATCATTCAAAAATCCAAATCAAACATGTAGCATAATAACAAGCATACAATTTTCACAACTTAGCCGAGTTTAACTCATGACTCGACTAACACAACGCGTCACAGAACATACTATCGTATTATTATAAAATGGTTACCTAGCTTAGACTTATGGTGGTCAGACAACTGATTTCAGGTCAGAACCTACGAAAACTATTCTATAGAGATAGAAATCAAGGCAAGACGTGTAAAAGTCTTGGAATTCAAGGGGTATAATAGCAAAATAGTTTCAGCAGACAAGGATTAGAGAGAAGAAGTCCTAAAATTCGACCAGTTCTATCTAGGCTTCGTCCTATAGTTGATATGGCTCTGATACCACTCTGTAACACTCGGTTTATAAAAGGACATAAACCGAGCAATCATATACGTGCTAGGATCAAGTCACACGTATATACAACAGAATGAACAATATATCACAGCACATATCACGTAAAAAATATAATAAAGCGAGTATGAAAGTTATTTATTACAATAATGACAAAATCTCGGGTACAGCGGAAGCGTAAAACAAATATGATAACTCTCCGAAGCTGAGCAGGGCGCCATAGGGATGTCGACTGGGAAACGAACACCTAGAAGTCCTCATAGTCCTGGTAGCTCTGAGTGAACTCCCTCGCATCGGCAGGAACTGAGCAGCAGTAGAGTATCCCAAGAGGAAAAAGTATAGAAGAGGCAAGAGTGAGTACACAACTCGTACTCAACAAGTAAAACACAAACCATGAGGCTCTAAGGTTGGCTTACTCAACTACATTAGCTTTTAAATCATGGCAAAGTTTTATTAAAGCTAATTACTACAAGTTGGTGAATTACCATAACCCAGTTACATAGTAATTAATCAGAATTAAACATGATCTACTAAGAAACAAACTGAACCAAGCCACCCGGGGAAACCTCCCTATCCAAAGGAAGATAACCCCACTAATCAAAAGGAGGATCTGGGCCGCTCATGACCGTGAGCACGGCTAGTATACCAGTTTTACACTCTGCAGAGGTTGCACATCTTTACCCACAAGTTGTGAGCTACGCCAGTTGTTCATCACACTTCCTTAGGTGAGATGACTAGCAAACTCACTACGAGGCCATTACAAAGAATCTCGTTGGTAAGGCGTAACCGCGAGAGTTAGATCAGCGACGATGGGGCCCACCTCATGGGGGTACAAGCACAAGAGCACAGCTCCAAGCACAGACCAAGCCGGAGGAGCAGGGACCATTGAAGCTTACCACCCTTGCCCCGCATGTAAGTTACTCCAAACCAAAAAGATCAAATTAATAAGCCAAGACCATCCCATTCCAGTCTTGTGGTAGCGCTGTTGTCCCAGGTTGTCGCTCTATGAACCGGTCCTTATGGAGAGTGGCCAACCAAGCAGTAAGCACCGTGCTGGCCCCCTAAACCATGTTTCTAGAAAAACCACTTTTAACGAGACGTGAACCACTCAAGCCAACACAGAGGGCCACTCTCAGAATTAAGTTGCATATACCATTAATCAAATTAATTAAAAAGGGCCAAGTGTGTTATAGCGCAGCAACCTAGCACAACTAACCAAAATGCAACCCAAGGGGTATATACAGGGTACAAAGTGGCTAGGATAGTCCTTATAGGCATACAGTATTAAAATGCATTATGAAGATGTATTTAAAGGTGATAGGTGTTCATGTTATACTTGCCTTCCTCAAACTGCTCCTGCTGTTGCTCGAACTGATCAGAAGACGGCTGCTCCAGGTACTGGTACTGGGGCTCCTCAGATGGCTCAACGTCTACTCACGAACACATGGCCAAAACAAGGCACAACAGTAAACATACATGCAAAAAATAGCAAAAACTAAGAAACAGTACAACAATACATGGAAACATCAAACAAAACTAGGCTAGAACTATTCTACTCTTTACAACAATCGCGTGGACATAAAGAATGCCCAAAACAGAGCTAGAATGCGAAAACTAGGCTTAAAACAAGATCCAGGGGCTTTTCTGCAAGAAAAACTAAGTTTCTAGGATCTATACATAATTAAACCTTAGATATGGGTCTAACTCACAAAAACACCAAGGCTGGACGGTGGGTTCCAATTCTAGAAAGCTCAGGGGCTAAAACGCTAAAAACAGGACTTAACTAGAAATACTTTTGAACGTGGGTGGACTGCGGGTTGATTTTGAAAAAGCTGAGGGGCTCTTTAGAAAGTTTGCCAGGCCGAAGGGGTATGTTTTAATCTGGGCTCTTGGATCTGGATCGGATGGCTTGGAGAAGATTGGATTAGGATCTAATCTAATCCGTTGACCACGGATCGAACGGTTCTGGTCTCACGGGGCGCCAGCGGCGGCGGGACTCGCCGGGGTTGAAGCTCCCGCGGCGAAAGTTCGCCGGAGTTGGCCGAATCCGGCCCTCCGGGATGGGATTAGAGCGGGAAAAGGGATCAGGGGGGTCGGTGCAGCATGCGTAACCCACCTGGGCCAAAATTGGAGCGTGGGGACGCTCTGGGCGGCGGGTGCTGTGCGGGCGGCGGACCTACGCGGCGGGGCTCGCCGGCGTGCTGGGCTGGCTAGGGCAGGACCAAGGCTGCAAAAGCACTCAGAGAGCTTGCACGATGCAAGGGGAAACTTGCACGAGGCTCGGGCGGGGATGTGCAGGGCTGCAGCGTGCCCGCCACGGCGAAGCAGCGCCGGTGCGGCGCAGGAAACGCCGGCGTGCGGCGTTCCAGCACTGGGAAAGGCCTACGGGCTAATTAACCTAGCGCAAAAGGAGGACCGGGGCCTAGGGGTGCTTACCTAGGTTCGAGATCCCGTGAAGCCGCAGCGCAAGGCCACCGGCGTCGAGGTCGTGCGGTGGGGATCGGCGCTACGCTCGCGAAGAGGGTCGTGCAGAGGCGCTCCGGCATCTAATCTCCATGAACCAGCTCATGGCAGCCCTGCGAAGCCCAGTGATCGGTTAGAGGGTACGGAGCGGCACCGGAGGCGGTTAATTCTGGCGAACCACGGCCTTACCGTGCGGTGGGTCCGAGAGAAATTCCCGGCAGGGTAAAGGTCGTGCGCTTGTACAAGGGGCCTGGGAGGCTCCTTGGGACTACGGCGAATCTATTGCGGGGCTTGTGGGAGCTCGCTGTGGCGGAACCACCCAAACTAACTGGGCCCGGGTGCACTGATCTTTGTTGCTAGGCAACTCTGACCCAAATCGGCACGCACCGGTAGTTCCTCGAGTGAAGCCTCGATTAAAGCCACACTATTCCAAGATCAGCAGACAACACTCACACGAAGGTGAGCCCAGAGATTACAACGCAGAACATTTCATACATCTCAGAGTGATTGCAGCGGAAAGGAAATTTATTACAAACCATGTTCAGATTAGTAAAGTACTACAGAGTTCCATCTACTCAAATTATTCAAGTCTCATTGTTCAGCGGAAGCATTAAAAGATAACTAGCGAAATACGTGACGCATCGATAAAGCCCGTACGAAAGCGTCACTCAGCGGGAGGGTCGTCAGCACCGGCTGAAGGGCCATCCCACTCAACAGACCAACCCGGAGGCAAGGTACACGGCCAAGTAAGACTCGCAACAGATCTTCAAAGTTAGTACCTGAAAAACAGTGCCACAAGCAAGGCTGAGTATACTAATACTCAGCAAGACTGACCCGTCACCGGATATAACATAGTCCGATAATTAGACATGCAAGGCTTTTTGGTTGGTGGGGTTTGTTTGCCAAAAATGCCACTAAATGTTGATCCTTATTTTTAGATTTTATTTAGCCATCTTCTAGTTAGATTAACCATTCTAAGTTTGCATCCAACTCTACACAAACATGGTAGAGCAATCATTTAATCAACCAGCAGTATTATCATCATCATGTTCCACTTGTTACTCTATGTGACCGAAATCATTAAGCAATCTCATGCCGTGAGAGGCGGACGATTCTGAATCGAATTTCAACCTGGCCAGGGGAACCTAGACCACACGTATGGGAACCAAGTCACCCACACAACATTTCCCCTTTCTTTCCAGTCCGTGGATCCGGGTCACCCTCCCCGACTACAGAGCCCGACGTCTCTGCACCCGTACGTCCGGACAAAAATAAAACCTACTTCTACCAAGAGGGTGAATGGTCGTTCCACTCGCCGGTCCAATCAGGTACTTCAGCTTACCGATTACCATATTTCTCGGCATGTGGCTAGTACTTTCAAACACTTAACGAAATGAGCCACACCCCGCGACCTTAGCCAGTTTTGACTACACCAGCGGGGTATCACAACTACACAACCCCGCCGTTGTCCTTATATTTCAGCAGGAATTAAAGTCAGTAAAATTCCTATAACTCGCGAGAGGCAGGAAACCTCTCGACTTTTACCGTACCTAGTTAGCGGGGCAACTAGTCGAGAAAAAGATCCGGATAACAAACATAGGTACCTAGGGATCATGCATATAAGGTTTTCGATCAACTCCTAGAAAACGTAAATGCGCAATAAAATTATTACAACATATACAAATAGTTGGATGAATATAAGGCGTAAAATAATGGGATTATGCACCGGGGCTTGCCTTCTTGGGCACTGTTCAAAAGTAGCCTTTTGCTCTTCCGAACATTGGTTCGGGTCTTGATTCAAGTCAGTACAAATAAGAGAGACACTCTCCGGAGTGGTAGTATTCGCGGGCACCAACTCGTAATCACTGTCGAGTAGATTTACCGTTTCTATATGCATGCAGAAATGATATTGTTACAACATGATATAAACATATTTCTTTCCTTCACTATAAAGTTGTAGTCCAGTTTAGCATGTGTTTGTTGTGGTGGTCTTAGTTAACTTTATTTTATGGGCAATCGTTTATAGAGTAGTTCTTAAATTCACTTTACTTCATAAAAGAGCTGTGTGGTTTGGTTTCATTTTTATCATTAAAACATAGCATGCTTTCACTATTTCATAACAATAAATCTACTCATGTGATAGTGATGAAAAAAATAAAGTAATACACATCCCAAACTTTAACGTCTATGGTATAAAATTCAGCATCTATCCATAAAGCAATTATCCATAACAATCATGTAAGTAGATTACTCTAGTTGCTTCACCTTTTTGCACAGAAGGTTTGTCATGGTTTCTGGTGCTACAAATTTTGTGAGAGAATCTACCAAGGATCTACTCAGTACTGTAATTTTTCCAGATTTTATTCACTTATACAGATGAGGTAATAAAAAGAACAAAAACAACAAGCCATTAACTAAGATTAATTCTCCAGAGAGTTGTGCTAGGGATATGATTCTCAAATTTTTACCAGAGTCTACTCATGAGCAAAACATACTCCAGAAAAATTATCGAGCTTTATAACCACCAGATAAATTAGTTATGCATTTAACTTAACATGATTTAGCATAAATTTCTCAAGGTGCATTTAACCATTACTGCATATGAAATTTTTATTACAGATATAACATACTCTAAACAAGATCATGTCCAAAGATCAAGATCAGTTATGGTGTAGATTACTCAGAACACAAATAGTAAATTTAGCACTAAGATACTAAGCATGATTATTCACCAAAGCAAAACTCAGTAAATGCAGCTCAAAATTTTTAGACAGGAACACAGAGCTAAAAAGAGACTTCAGAAATAAATATAGATTTTTCTGAGCATAATAACTATATATGAAGAATTAAGTTGATTAAACAAGAATAAATCATGGTATATAGAAAATGAACTCTAATAAATCTGAAATTTTTAGAGTAACAATATTTGAGTTATACATGTATTCAGTAAAAATTCCAGAGCAAGTTCGTGTGCATATTTTCCAATATTAAATCGAGAAAGCTAGCAACAGATTAGAGAATCTTGATTGTTCCAATATGATAACTATTTTGGTTGGGTGTCATATTTTTACTGTGATGTTAATAATCCATTATTGATAACATATCCAAAAATCAAGGTCATTTGCTGAGTAGAACTTTATGAACATGCATAAGGTGATTTTCTTATTCTTTTTCTTAGATTAAAATAAAAGCAAAATATGAACATGTGACTGTAACAAAAGTTGTAGTTCATGTTCTAAGGATTCCAGAACATTTTAGTTTGCATTTTTCGGATTTTATACGATTTTCTAGACATTTTTGAAGTTTGCTGTTTGGAGGTTCATGTATATTTTGCAGTTGGACCCCTGAAACTTTTGGTTCTTCTCAAACAAGGTCCCTGGCGGAAGTCAGGAACAGAGGAGGGTTTGGCGCGGCGGTTCCCGGCGCTGGGGATGGCCGGCGGCTAGGGGAAAGTGGGGGGAAAGGGAGAGGAGTTCACGTGCTACCTTCCGGTGGTCTTGGGTCGAGCGGAGGTGGTCCGCAGCGGCAGCTCCACAGAGAGGGGCGGACGGCGGCGGGTCTGGTCGCCGGTGGTGATGTTCTAGTGGGGGAAGGAGGGAGCGGACGGGTCGGAGAGCTTCAGGAGGCCGAGGAGCTTCCGTTCTGGGGGTTGGTTCGTGTGGGGGATGGCCGGAGATGGGGGCTCCGCGGCGAGCCGAGCTCGGCAGCCATGGCAATGGTGGCTGGGGCGCTTTAGGCGCGCGAAGGGGGCCGGCCTGGGCTTTTATAGGCACATGGGTGTCACTGGGGGCCGGTTTCCTTCGCCTGGGAGGCAATGCGGGGCTGGGGAAGTGCGGAACCGGGGCAGCCGGTCGCCGGCGGCGCTGGCGCATGGCGGGGTCTCGTGGCGGCTCTCTAAGCTGGCGAGGGCGCGTGGCGAGCTCGGATTGTGCCAGGGGGAAGCGGCCTGGGGGAGCTCGTGCTGGGGGAGGTGCGGAGCTAGCAGGGCGCGGCGCGTGGCTGGCCAGGTGGCGCCGGCGGCGTACGGCGTCGCCGTGGGCACGGTGCAGGGAAGCTGGAGGTAGGAGAAACGGTCAGTGGCAATTTCGTAATTAGACAAAAGTTCCAAAACCCAGTTCTGTAATTTCAATTTTTCTCCTTCTTCTTGGCCTCAAATGAAAAAGTGTTGAATACCACTTTTGCTCAGTTCTTCGAGATCTACAACTTTCGTGTTATGCACTTTTTCATTAGAGCAATAGTTTGAGAGTTATTTAATTAATTCAAAAACTGCCATTTAAGGTACTCATCATTTCATGTGAATTTTGTCACTTTTACTCCTAGGCTTCAACTAGGTTTTTGTTGAACATGACATGGTGAATATGCCTATTCATTTTCATAGGCTTCCTTGCATTGGTTTGAAGTTATTTTAACTTCCTTAACACTAGAAATAGAACTCCTATTTATTTGATTTGTTTAAATCTTGAATTTGCCAAAAAGTCTTTTAATTTAAACTATTTGTCAAAAAAATATAAATGTGTCTTTTAACTACATTGTTATGACAAGTTTAGCTTGAAAGTTTTGAGAATATTAAATTAACAAGTTTTCTATCCACACATACTCCTATACAAGGATGCATTAGTGTTTTGTATAAATCTTTGTTATCATGAGCCAAAGGAATGTTTAACCTTTTGTTCGAATTTTTATTTTGTTTAAACTAGTAGCTCTTCATAAATCAAATAATGGTTCCATTGATCATTGCATTTGAGGGCTTTCCAGTTTGGGTTTGATTTGCATAGCAAGTTTATAGCTCATTATGAAAAGTGTATTTTATTGCCTTATTTACCACACATGTCAAGTCAAGTTTAAAAGGGTACCAATTATTGTTTTTCAAACACATGCACACATACATTTACACACAAGTTTGCAAGAACTAGACATAGGGTTCTTATCTAAGTTTTCTTAGCTCATTTGTGTGTGAAGTTATGTTAATTGACTGGTTTTGGTTAAACTGACACCAGAGGTGTCACACTCGCGGTGCAGCAGAGCGGTGTGCTCACGGCGGCACAGAGGAGCGGCGCTGGGAGGGGCAATGCGGGGCGGTGCGCTAGGGTTTGGGGTGGCGGGTGCGGTTGGGAGGAGGGTGCAGGGTCCCGGGGCACCAGATAAAGGAGGAGCCCGGGGATCATGGCGCGTACGCTAGGGAAGGAAGGCCGGCGATCTCGGCGGTGATGCCGCGTGGATGTTATGCTGCGGGGAAGAAAGGCCTGTCCGGTGGGGCCGCGGCGTCAGCAAGACAGGTGACGCGCGGTCTGTGGCGCGTGGGCCGAGCGCGGAGCGCGGAGGCGAGCGGGAGGGAGTGCGACGAGCGGGGGCGAGCGTCGTGCTGGCGAGCTGGGCCCGGAGAGAGGGAGTGCGGGGTGCTGGGCTGAGCGGGACGCGACGCTGGTAGGCTGAGCTGAGCGTGGGGGTGTCCTGGGCCGGGAGGGAAAGAGGGGCGCTGCTGGGCCGCGCTGGCTACTACGGGATCGGGCCGTGGGGAGAGGGAAAAGAGGAGATGGGCTGGACTGTGGAGGTGGACTGGGCCGCCAGATTTGGGCTGGGGAAAAGGGAAGTGGGCCATGGGCCGGTTTTGGGTGGAGAGAAGGTTTTGGGTTTCCTTTCTCCTTTCTATTTCAAATTTAAACCAAACTAAACCTATTTGAAGTCAAATTTGAATTTGAATTCAAACCACACTCAATCAAATAAAATTATGCACCAGCATGAATGCACAAACATGTTGAACCTAAAAATAAATTTTAATTACTTATGCAACAAAATTAGATTAAATGCAAACTAAGCAAATTAAATCCTAGAAAATTAAATAAAGCCAATTAAAATTAATAAAGCTGAAATTTAAATTAGGGTGTTACAAATCCTACCCCCTTACAGGAATCTCGTCCCGAGATTCTGGGCTGGCTAGCAAAGAGAAACAAGGAATGGATTATTTTCTACTTACTCCTGAGTCGGATTCTCATACCCACATGGCTTGAGTTGGAAGTATGTTGAACCTCATGCTCAATTAGCTCTCCTACAGGGTTTGGACCTTTACAACTCTTTTGGTAGGCTGCATCACAAGTTGGTTTCGAATAGACCAATTTTGACCAAGAATGATGTCGATTCCTGTTGACTCCATTACAATAAGGTCCTCAGGGAAGGTTTCCTCGCCTATCCTCATGCTGACTCGAGGACATATGTAACTAGAGATCTGTTCTTCTGATGATTTGATGACCATTCTCTTCCTCATGGGAAGCTTCAATATCTCATGCTTAGCAGCAAACTGCGTGCTGATGAATGAATGTGTGGCACGAGGATCTATCAACACTGAGGCTGGAAATGAGTTGACTAGAAGCATGCCAAGAATAACTGGACCATCATCTTGAATGGTTTTTGCTGACACATGGTGAACTCTACCCTGGAGGTACTCTTTTGGTCCCTTCTTGGATTGCTCATGCTTTGTACGATCACTGCTCACTGGTATCACCTGCTGTTGATCATTCTAAGCATCCTGCTCGGAGCAGTTCTCGGAAATAAGGTGAGTCTTGTCACCACTGGTGCACGGATCTGGTGATAGGTCCTGGACTGGTGTTACTGGTGACAGGCGATTCTGTGGACAACTTTTGGCATAATGACCTTTTTGCCCGCATTGGTAGCACATGCGGCGGCGGTGAATGGCGTTACTTGGTTGACCTCCCTGTGAACATAACATCCCATCTTGCACTATTTCTGCTGCTTGCTTTTTGGACTCCTTGCGGCCACGGGGCTGAATCACATTCATAGTGATAGTCAACCCATCAACATAATCATAGAGTGCTTGGTTCTTGACCTGTGTATCTCTAGAGCACTCAGGATCCTTTCTCTTCTGGATGGTCTGTAGCTCATCGACCGATGGGCCGTCAAGGAAAAGGGAATACTCTGCTAATTGCTCTTGATGAGACCTCTTTCTCTTTGTACTGGAGAACAACCTCCGGTTCCTCCTAGTTGTGGCTTCATCTTCAGTTGCACGAACTTGACGACAAGGAACGCCATAGAATTGGCAACACGGGCAAGCTTTCTCACCATTATTTGGGTGGTATGTTGTTTGCAAAGACTGATCTTGTATCATTGTCGGCTGCTTCACGGAAACTGTTGCATGAACACCATCACCCATTGCACTATCTCCAAGGCCGTTTTGTTCTGCTGACATATGAGCTGGGGCAAAGAGGAAACACAGATTGGTAAGGTCAAGGAAGAGAGAAAAACTCCATTATTTAAGGTTCTATCCTATTTAGACAACACTGCACAGGCATTACTGCTGATAACTCCAGATAGGTGTTACATAAATTCAGGAAAAAGGAACTATAGCATAACTCTTCTACTTCGTCTGAGAGATTCTCAACTTCCCCTGTACTATCTGTAGGCCGGGGTGTCACATCCCTACCCCCTTACAGAAACCGACGTCCTCGTCGGTGACGTCCTAGTCAGTGAATCCCTGGATATCATATCCTCTTCGTACTATCCTTCTTTTCAACAAACAAGACCGGGGAAACTCAAGGCATGATAAGGTAGAGAGAATAGAGTGGATGGTTTTACCCCCAACGATCTAACTCAGTTTTATTAGTAATTAACTTTAACTTAAGACTGATTTTCATTAAACAACATTTAACTACTAAGCTTATGCAATCAACCAAAAATCCAAATCAAACATTTGCATAATATCAAGCATACAAATTTCACAACTTAGCCGAGCTTAACACACGACTCGACTAACACAACGCATCGTAGAACGTGCTATCGTATTATTATTAAGGATCATCTAGCTTATACTTATGGTGGTCAGACAACTGATTTCAGGCCGGAATCTACGGAAACTATTCTATAGAGAGAAATCAAGGCAAGACGAGTAAAAGTCTTGGAATTTCAAGGAGTATAATAGCAAAATAGTTTCAGCAGACAAGGTTGAGAGAGAAGAAGACCTAAAACTCGACCAGTTCTATCTAGTCTTTCGTCCTACAGTCGATATGGCTCTGTAACACCCGGTTTATAAAAGGAAATAAACCGAGCAATCATATACATGCCAGGATCAAGTCACACATTTATACAATAGAATGAACAATATATCATAGCACATATCATGTAAAAGATATAATAAAGCGAGTACGAAAGTTATTTATTACAATAATGACAAAATGTCTGGTACAGCGGAAGCGTAAAACAAATACGATAACTTCCCGAAGCTGAGCAGGGCGCCACAGGGACGTCGACTAGGAGACGAACAACTAGAAGTCCTTGTAGTCCTGGTAGCTCTGAGTGAACTCCCTCGCGTCGGCAGGAACTGAGCAGCAGTAGAGTATCCCAAGAGGAAAAAGTATAGAAGAGGCAAGAGTGAGTACACAACTCGTACTCACCAGTATAACACAAACCATGAGGCTCTAAGGTTGGCTGACTCAACTGCATTAGCTTTTAAATATTGGCAAAGTTTTATTAAAGCTAATTACTACAAGTTGGTGAATTACCAAAACCCAGTTACATAGTAATTAATCAGAATTAAACGTGATCTACTGAGAACCAAACCAAACCAAGCCACCTGGGGAAACCTCCCTAGCCAAAGGAAGATAACCCCACTAATCAAAAGGAGGATCTGGGCCGCTCATGACCATGAGCACGGCTAGTATACCAGTTTTACACTCTGCAGAGGTTGCACATCTTTACCGACAAGTCGTGAGCTACGCCAGTTGTTCATCATACTTCCTTAGGTGAGGTGACTAGCAAACTCACTACGAGGCCGTTACAAAGAATCTCGTTGGTAAGGCCTAACCGCGAGAGTTAGATCAGCGACGATGGGGCCCACCTCACGGAGGTACAAGCACAAGAGCACGGCTCCAAGCACAGACCAAGCCGGAGGAGCATGGACCATTGAAGCTTACCACCCTTGCCCCGCAGGTAAGTTACTCCAAACCAAAAATATCAAATTAATAAGCCAAGACCATCCCATTCCAGTCTTGTGGTAGCGCTATTGTCCCAGGTTGTCGCTCTATGAACCGGTCCTTATGGAGAGTGGCCAACCAGGCAGTAAGCACCGTGCCGGCCCCCTAAATCATGTTTCAAGAAAAAGCACTTTTAACGAGACATGAACCTCTCAAGCCAACACAGAGAGCCACTCTCAGAATTAAGTTGCATATACCATTAATCAAATTAATTAAAAAGGTCCAAGTGTGTTATAGCGCAGCAACCTAGCACAACTAACCAAAATGCAACCCGAGGGGTATATACAGGGTATAAAGTGGCTAGGAATGTCCTTATAGGCATAAAGTATTAAAATGCAGTATGAAAATGTATTTAAAGGTGATAGGTGTTCATGTTATACTTGCCTTCCTCAAACTGCTCCGGCTGCTGCTCAGACTGATCAGAAGACGGCTGCTCCAGGTACTGGTACTGGGGCTCCTCAGATGGCTAAACGTCTACTCACGAACACATGGCCAAAACAAGGCACAACAGTAAACATACATGCAAACAATAGCAAAAACTAAGAAACAGTACAACAATACATGGAAACAGCAAACAAAACTAGGCTAGAACTATTTTACGCTTTACAACGATCGCTTGGACAAAGAACGCCTAAAACGGAGCTAGAACACGAAAACTAGGCTTAAAACAAGATCCAGGGGCTTTTCTGCAAGAAAAACTAAGTTTCTAGGGGTTTTCTGCAAAAACTAGGGACCTATACATAATTAAACCTTAGATCTAGGGTCTAAATTACAAAAACACCAAGGTTGGACGGCGGGTTCTGATTCTAGAAAGCTCAGGGGCTAAAACGCTAAAAACAGGACTTAACTAGAAATACTTTTGAACGTGGGTGGACTACGTGTTGATTTTGAAAAAGCTGAGGGGCTCTTTAGAAAGTTTGCCAGGCTGAAGGGGTATGTTTTAATCTGGGCTCTTGGATCTGGATCGGATGGCTTGGAAAAGATTGGATCAGGATCTAATCTAATCCGTTGACCACGGATCGAAAGGTTCTGGTCTCACGGGCCGCCGCCGGCGGCGGGACTCTCCGGGGTTGAAGCTCCCGCAGTTCAAGTTCGCTAGAGTTGGCCGAATCCGGCCCTTCGGGCTGGGATTAGAGTGGGAAAAGGGATCAGGGGGGTCGGCGCAGCATGTGTAACCCACCTGTGCCAAAATCGGAGAGCGGGGACGCTCTGGGCGGCGGGTGATGTGCGGGTGGCGGCCCTACGCGGCGGGGCTCGCCGGCATGCGGCATGCTGGGCTTGCTAGGGCAGGACCATGGCTGCAAAAAGGCTCAGAGAGCTTGCGCGGTGCAAGGGGAAACTTGCATGAGGCTCGGGCAGGGCTGTGCAGGGCTGCAGCGTGCCCGCCACTGTGGAGCAGCGCCGGTGCGGCGCAGGAAATGCCGGCGTGCGGCGTTCCAGCACTGGGAATGGCCTACGGGCTAATTAACCTAGTGCAAAAGGAGGACATGGGCCTAGGAATGCTTACCTAGGGTCGAGATCTGATGTAGACGCGGCCCGATCTTCCGAGAGGTAGGGTAGATTCGATTGATGGAGTACGTGACGTTGGCGATCCGACTTCTAATCAGACACAAATTCGAAGCCTGCAACCGTTACACCACCGCTCCGCTGGTTATCAACCAAGCACAACTTGATTGACCTCGCCAAGAAGGCTTTTCCTGCAAGCGAATCGAAGAACACTAGCAAGAAAGGATAAACACGCAATCTGAAATTGCAGATGTGAATGAAGCGAAAATCAAAGTGGGGTTCAAGAACTCTATTCCAAAGGACTAATCGACACAGTGGAGGAGATCAAGAACGGGGGCCCTGGATCAATGTATAAGGACTTGTCGCCACAGATACAACGATGCAATGTCTGTTCCTCAAAGGAAAACTCAAGACTAAACAAAACCCAAGTCTAAAAGGCGGCGGCTACTGAGTTTATATCCTAAGGAAGGTCCTAGGATTGCTGGTGGAGGCCAAGGGGGCGTCCACCACTTGGACCAACATGGTACACGGGCCAACAGCCCAAAAGACGGCGGCGCAGCGCCCTGATAGATTCTGGACGTCATATTGTTTCGGAGATTCCCGTCGACTCTGAATGAATTTGGGCCTCAAACTAGTTCCATTCGAAGCTCCTTGAAATTATCTTTCCATCCATATAAAGAGCATCCAAAACGGACTCCGTATGCAGCATGGGCGTTGATTTTGGTGCGGGCTGTTCCTGGACTCCGAAACAGACTCAAACTCGACTTGGATTGGGCCTCCAACTCGGCTTGGCTGCCCTTGCTGGTCCACCACGCCTCCAAACTCCCCCCAACGTCCTTGTCATCATCTCCATGGTTTCTAACAATAATTAAATCATAAGGTAATAATTTATTCTCAAATCTAGATGACAAATTTATTTGGAACGAGCTCACCTTATTATAATCAATGATCGTATCCGAATGTGTCGTGCCCTCATCATCCTCCCCTTCTTGAAAGAAAAGCCGTCCTCGGCGCCGATTGTACTCGAAACTGATCCTGTAGGCTCCTTTATCCGAATCTACATGAGCTTTGTCAATACTATCCTGCAAAAGATTAGTACTAACAAAAGGCAGCATAGGAATAGATGGCGTATGAATATCAATAGTATCGGATCCACTTAGTTGATTACAATCTTGAACAACAAAAGAATAATTCAGATTTGCACAAATGTAAACCCGACGTATCAAATATTGTCCTTTATTGTTATATTTGCCAATAACATGATATGTATGTCTAGACAACCATGGCCAATCAGCACACATAAAAAATTTCTCCTTTAAATTACTTAGATTACACAAAACGTCAAATTCAATATAGCCCAAGGTATGTAAAGAAGACAACAATTTCATCTCATCTGTATCACTAGCAACATGAATCACATTTGTAAATTCAGCAAAAACATGTGGTTCAGTGCTCTCATGTTCATGACCAGGTAAGTCATCTTTATCATAGGGAATATGAATCAAATCATGTTGTGACAAAGGTAAATCAAGAGTTGGTCCCACTAATAGTTTCTCTGTCATAGCATGATTGGTGGAAGAATTTAGCACATCAAAAGAAGCCTCACCATACATGAATGCAGTACCATGAGCATTACCTTTGCTCTCAAATTCAGCGAGAGTAATAGGTGCATTGTGAAGTGATGGCTCTGAATTTTCACATGAGGATGTGAGCTCCTCGTTTTTGTCCATGTCATACTTGTCCTCTTGCTTTTGTTCAGCATCCTGCAAAAGGTTAGGCGTAGCAAGAGAAATAACAATGGACTGGTCCTCTATGTTTTGGACCTCATTATATGAATTCAAAGCAGGAGGTGGATTAACAAAGGTTTCACGCATAAGAAGTTTCATATCTATCCAAGTTTGGGGTTTATCTGAAGAACTTAAAGAATCCCACCAAACTAAAGCTGAGTGTCGCAAAACACTAGCTGCATTTTTTACCTTTCTCCTTGGACACATGCAACGAGTTGCAAATATATTATCTATAGCAATTTCCCACTCCAAGTACGCATCAGCACCCACACCATCATATGTTGGTGGATATGAAGAACCTGTCATTGTTAGAAGACAGCGAAAGACAACACAAAAGTATTATCCCTATCAAATAGCAACTACTGGGTGGTGGTGAAAGTGGAATGCAATATCTCAAGCGGCTTACCACCGTCTTGCAAATGTTCTTACCAAAGCCAACAGGCGGCACAATTAGTTGTCAAGCTTGGGTGTAACAGTTGCAAGATGAACCTGTGCTGATAGAAGTATATGTGTAGCTTTGGGTAGGCACAATATAGTAGCAAGGAATAGCAATTATTCAATTCAGAATTGCAAGACTGAAAAGTAGTCCCAAGATTGTCTATGTCGCCGGCCTAAACCCGTCCTGGACCTAGTTCAAGCAAACAACAAAACAACTCACCACGAGACCACAAAAGGATGCAAGCACTTCTGAATTTTTTTCTTTGCTGCCTTTTCTTTCTTTGTTTTTTTTCTTGTTGGTGCAGCTTTTTCTTTTCCTTTTTATTAGTACCTCTTTGCCTTTTTCTCTCTTTTTGTTTTTTTTTCTTGTTGGTGCGGCTTTTTCTTTTCCTTTTTATTAGCACCTCTTTGCCTTTTTCTCTTTTTTTTTTCAGAACTGAAGCAATCAAATATGGTTTGCAACAATCACATGCACCAGCGAACTAAAAACCAGAGTTGACACTAAAGACCACGAACAAGATCTAGACACGACAAACACAACGACACAACAAGGGACTAAAATTCAGCAAAGCAAACTGAACTAAAAAATTGTGGGGCCCAAAAGGGTTATAGGACAGCGGAAACAAAAATTTTTAGGGCTTTTTGTGGACTGTAGGTAAAGGAACAAGATGAATCTAAAGGGAAACACGAAAATATACCTCACGGCAAACCTGAATCCTGATGCCACTTGATGTAGACGCGGCCCGATCTTCCGAGAGGTAGGGTAGATTCGATTGATGGAGTACGTGACGTTGGCGATCCGACTTCTAATCAGACACGAATTCGAAGCCTGCAACCGTTACACCACCGCTCCGCTGGTTATCAACCAAGCACAACTTGATTGACCTCGCCGAGAAGGCTTTTCTTGCAAGCGAATCGAAGAACACTAGCAAGAAAGGATAAACACGCAATCTGAAATTGCAGATGTGAATGAAGCGAAAATCAAAGTGGGGTTCAAGAACTCGATTCCAAAGGACTAATCGACACAGTGGAGGAGATCAAGAACGGGGGCCCTGGATCAATGTATAAGGACTTGTCGCCACAGATACAACGATGCAATGTCTGTTCCTCAAAGGAAAACTCAAGACTAAACAAAATCCAAGTCTAAAAGGCGGCGGCTACTGAGTTTATATCCTAAGGAAGGTCCTAGGGTTGCTGGTGGAGGCCAAGGGGGCGTCCACCACTTGGACCAACATGGTACACGGGCCAACAGCCCAAAAGACGGCGGCGCAGCGCCCTGATAGATTCTGGACGTCATATTGTTTCGGCGATTCCCGTCGACTCTCATTGAATTTGGGCCTCAAACCAGTGCCATTGGGAGCTCCTTGAAATTATCTTTCCATCCATAAAAAGAGCATCCAAAACGGACTCCGTATGCAGCATGGGCTTTGATTTTGGTGCGGGCTATTCCTGGACTCCGAAACAGACTCAAACTCGACTTGGATTGGGCCTCCAACTCGGCTTGGCTGCCCTTGCTGGTCCGCCACACCTCCAAACTCCCCCCAACGTCCTTGTCATCATCTCCATGGTTTCTAACAATAATTAAATCATAAGGTAATAATTTATTCTCAAATCTAGATGACAAATTTATTTGGAACAAGCTCACCTTATTATAATCAATGATCATATCCGAATGTGTCGTGCCCTCATCAAGATCCCGTGAAGCCATAGCGCAAGGCCACCGGTGTCGAGGTCGTGCGGTGGGAATCGGCGTTGCGCTCGCGGAGAGGGTAGTGCAGAGGTGCTCTGGGCTTCTAATCTCCACGAACCAGCTCGTGGCAGCCCTGCGAAGCCCAGAGATCGGTTAGAGGGCACAGAGCGGCACCGGAGGCGGTTAATTCCGGCGAACCATGGCCTTACCGTGCGGCGGGTCCGAGAGAAATTCCCGGCGGGATAAGGGTCGTGCGCGGGTACAAGAGGCTTGGGAGGCTCCCTGGGACTACGGTGAATCTACTGCGGGGCTCGTGGGAGCTCGCGGTGCAGCGGAGCGGTGTGCTCACGGTGGCGCAGAGGAGCGGCGCTGGGCGGGGCGGTGCGCTAGGGTTTGGGGTGGCGGCTGCGGATGGGAGGAGGGTGCAGGGTCGCGGGGCACCAGATAAAGGAGGAGCCCGGGGATCACGGCGCATACGCTAGGGAAGGAAGGCCGGCGATCTCGGCGGTGATGCCGTGCGGACGTTGCGCTGCGGGAAAGAAAGGCCTGTCCGGTGGGGCCGCAACGTCAGCGAGACAGGCGACGCGCGTGCAGGGCGATGCGCGGTCTGGGGCGTGTGGGCCGAGCATGGAGCGCAGAGGCGAGCGGGAGGGAGTGGGCCGAGCGGGAGCGAGCGTCGTGCGGGCGAGCTGGGCCCGGAGAGAGGGAGCGCGGGGTGCTGGGCTGAGCGGGATGCGGCGCTGGCTGGCTGAGCTGAGCGTGGGGGTGTCCTGGGCTGAGAGGGAAAGAGGGGCGCTGCTGGGCCGTGCTGGCTGCTGCGGGATCGGGCCGTGGGGAGAGGGAAAAGAGGAGACGGGCTGGGCTGCGGAGGTGGACTGGGCTGCCAGATTTGGGCTGGGGAAAAGGGAAGTGGGCCATGGGCCGGTTTTGGGTGGAGAGAAGGTTTTGGGCTGAGCTGAGGTTTTGGGTTTCCATTCTCCTTTCTATTCCTAATTCAAACCAAACTAAACCTATTTGAATTCAAATTTGAATTTGAATTCAAACCACACTCAATCAAATAAAATTATGCACCAGCATGAATGCACAAACATGTTGAACCTAAAAATAAATTTTAATTACTTATGCAACAAAATTAGATTAAATGCAAACTAAGCAAATTAAATCCTAGAAAATTAAATAAAGCTAATTAAAATTAATAAAGCTGAAATTTAAATTAAGGTGTTATAGCTCGGCCTTCCCCGCACGCGTCCCTCGCTGACTGTAAAACCCGGTTTATAAAAGGACATAAACCGAGCAATCATATACGTGCCAGGATCAAGTCACACGTATATACAACAGAACGAACAGTATATCACAGGACATATCACGTAAAAGATATAATAAAGCGAGTACGAATGTTATTTATTACAATAATGACAAAATGTCTGATACAGAGTATGCAGAAGCGTAAAACAAGTACGAAACTCTCGGAAGCTGGGCGCCATAGGGACGTCAACTGGGAGTCGAATGCCTGGAAGTCCTCGTGGTCCTGGTAGCTCTGAGTGAACTCCATCGCGTCGGCAGGAACTAAGCAGCAGTAGAGTATCCCCAAAAGAACAAGAGGAAAAAGTGTAGAGGAGGCAAGGGTGAGTACACAACTCGTACTCAACAAGTATAACACAAACTATGAGGCTCTAAGGCTGGCTGACTCAACTGCATTAGCTTTTAAGTCTTGGCAAAGTTTTATTAAATTAATTACTATGAGTTGGTGGATTACCATCAACCCAGTTATATAGTAATTAATCAAAATTAATTATGAACTACTGAGAACCAAACCAAACCAAGCCACCCGGGGAACCCTCCTAATCAAAGGAAGATAACCCCACTAATCAAAAGGAGGATCTGGGCCGCTCATGATCGTGAGCACGGCTAGTATACCAGTTTTACACTCTGCAGAGCTTGCACATCTTTACCCACAAGTCGTGAGCTACGCTAGTTGTTCATCACACTTCCTTAGGTGAGATGACTAGCAAACTCACTACGAGGCCTTTACAAAGAATCTCGTTGGTAAGGAGTAACCACGAGGGCTTGATCGGCGACTATGGAGCAGGTCTAGTGGGCGTCAAGCACATATGTCAAGACACAAAGCACAGACGAGGCCACTCAGCACGAGGGCCATAGAAGCTTACCACCCTTGCCCTGTCAGTAAGTTACTCCAAACCAAAAAGACCTAATTAGTAAGCTAAGACCGTCCCATTCCAGTCTTGTGGTAGCGCTATTGTCCCAGGTTGTTGCTCTATGAACCGGTCCTTATGGAGAGTGGCCAACCCAGCACTAAGCACCGTGCTGGCCCCTAAACCATGTTTCTAACAAAAACAATTTTAACGAGACGTTAGCCACTCAAGCACAGAACACAAAGAGCCACTCTCAGAATTAACATTAATCAATTAATTAAAAAGGACCATTATGTGTGAGAGCGCAGCAACCTAGCACAACTAACCAAAATGCAAACCCAAGGTAATCATATAAAGGATAAATGTGGCTAGGAAATCCTTATAGGCATACAGTATTAAAATGCAGTATGAAATTGTATTTAAAGGTGATAGGTGGTGTTTATGTTATACTTGCCTTCCTCAAAGTTCTCCTGCTGCTCAAAACTGCTCTGAAGATGGCTCCTGGTACTCCTCCAAAAGATCGTCTACTCACGATCGTAACCCCAAAAACAAGTCCAGCACATACACATACATGCAAACAAGAGCAAAAACTAAGAAACAATACAACAATACATAAAAATAGCAAACAAAACTAAGCTAGAACTATTCTACGCGTTACAATGATCGCGGGGACATAAAGAACGCCTAAAACGGATCTAGAACGCGAAAACTAGGCTTAAAACAAGGTCTAGGGGGCTTTTCTGCAAGAATAACAGAGTTTCCAGGGGTTTTCTACAAAAACCAGGGACCTATTTGCAAAAACTAAAAAGATCCCGGGGCTAACATGTGAAACAGCCAGGGGTGGATGGCGGGTTCTAATTTTATAAAGCTCAGGGGCCTAAGTGCTAAAAACTGGGCCTGGTTGGAATTATTTTTGAATGCGCCTGGGCCGCGGGTCGATTCAAGGAAAACCCAGGGTCTCTTTAGAAAATGTGCCTGGCTGAAGCAGTACGCACGGATCTGATCTATTGGATCTCGATCCGGCGGTTCAGAATGAAGGGGTATGCTCAATCTAATCCTACGTGTTGATTCAAGATCGGGCGCCCAGGATCAAGCGGGCGCGCGGGGCAGCGGCGGGGCTCGCCGGCGACCTTTCCCGCGGCGGCGCATGGTAGGGCTTGCTGGAGTTCAGTGTTTCCTGGGTTCCAGGGCTCGGTTCAGGGTGTGGTTTGGCCGTGGAGCACGAGCGCGGCACGGGTAATCTACCTGGGCGCTCAGATCTGAGGATTGGGGCTCGGTCGGGGTCCGCGGCGGTGCATGTGGCAGAACCACCTGAATTATCCCGGCTCAAGGGCACTGGCCATCACCATAAAGGCAACACCGGCTCAAACGCACTTCAAATGGAACAATCCTTGGTCTGTCGGGTAACGTTCCGATACAACCACCGGTTTTGGATCGAACAAGCATACCCCACACGAAGGCGAGTCCAGAGGTATTACAACCACAAATTTTACATCACAGGCATAGTAGTTATTACAAACCAGTTTAAAAGTACTTATTACAGAACCAAACTTAAAAAGAAACAGTTATACAAACCATAAGTTTAACTTCAGAGTTTTAAAAGCAGCAGAAAATAAAACACGACATCTACAGCACGTCGCAAAGCATACCAAGCTAGCCCAAGCAAGGTATCACTCGTCAGGCTCATTGCCGGTCGAAGACGGATCCCATTCTGCAGACCAGCCAGGAGGTAAAGTGCAGGGCCAAGTCAAACTAGCAACCTGATCCTCAAAACTCATACCTGAAAAAGGGTTCAACAGCAAGGCCGAGTATTCTAATACTCAGCAAGACATAATCGTCAACGGGTCTACTAAACCCACTTTAGCTAGACTATGCAGGGTTCTGAGAGGCTCTGGTTTCCTTTGCTGAAAAGCAATAAAGAGTAGGTCCTTAAGTTCATATTTTAGCTTTCCATATTCTAGTTGGTTAACCATTCTATGTAAGCAACTAATCCTATTCAACCATGGTAAAACTTTAAGCAAACATCAAGATTAGTAATAATAATGTTGCTCTTATTACTCTATGTGGCAAAAGGATCAAGCAGTCCCAGACTGTGGGAAGCAGACGATTCGAATCGAATTTCAACCTTGCAAGGCAAACCTAACACACACATCTGGAACAACATCTGGTCGTTCCCAAACAACCGTTTGCCTTTCTTTCCGGCTTGTGGACAGAGTCACTCTCCCCGACTACAGGGCACCAACTTCCTCCCTGCACCCGTGGTGTTGATCAACATAAACATAATTAAAAACCTATTTCTAAGAGAGAGTGAGAGGTAATGTCCACTCCCCGGTCCAATCGGTTACTAGGCTTACCGCGTACCATATTTACGGCATGTGGCTAGTACTTTCAAAAACTTAACCACCACTACCACACACCGCGACCTTATCAAATTTGTCAACACAGACGAATTTCAACAAATCCGTCCGTGATCCTTATGGTTATAGCAGTAAGTAAACAAGTAACTCCTATAAAGCTCGCGAGTGACAGGCAATCACCCGACTTTTACCGGTTCTATAAGCATAGCAAGTAATCGAACTCAAGTCTAGTGTTCAGTACAAAGGGTCCTAGGATCATGCATCTAGGGTTTCAATTCAACTCCTAAGAACTGTAAATGCACAAGTAAATAATAACTAAAGTGCATAATTTCAAAACTGGTTTATGTCCGGGGCTTGCCTTCTCGGTAGTCGCTAGCTAACACAGCCTTGGGCTCTTTCGAACTTTGGTTCGGGGCTTCAGTTAGTTCAGCTGCATTCACCTGGACTTCTGGATCACCTCCGTCAGACTCCGGGATCAACTCGTACGTCCCGTTCGTCAAAGCAGTCGTATCTATATGAGATGCAAGAGATAGAATTATAAACACATTCACATTACGATAAAGTTGTAGCCTACCAAATGGCAAACATTCATAACACATGGGCAATCGTCTATAGAGTAGCTAACTAATATTTCTAACTACACAAGGCATCATGATCAACAGCACAAATGAAGTTGACTAACTTCATAAACAAGTGGGAGGTTGTTTCCTATAGCAAACAAAACATGGTTTGCTAATAAATCAATCACTCAGAGCACAATAAGTAATAAATTAAGCAAAAATTATACTAAACAGAATATGAACAAAGTAAGCTATCCTGTAAATTTCATGCCACATATAGCCATTTAATCAGAACAAATCATTCATTCAGACAACACCTAGAATAAGCTTGAATTATACAGGTCAAACTAGAGCAAAGCAGAAGCCCAACATTTAACAGGAGGTCGACACAGAGATGAATTAGCTACTGTTAATTTTTCCTGATTTTATCCGCACAGAATTAATTCTGAGAAAATAAATAAACAGATATTAATCTACCAAGATTCATTTTTAGCTCCTGTTCTAGACATGAACTAGTGCTCAAACTTCATGGAAAAGTTAAGTTACTCAAGAAGAACACTCAGAAATATTTTCATGATTTATCATGAACAGAAACTATTTACCATAATTAAAGTCTACTAAATAAGCATTAAATCAAAGAAATAGCTACACATGAGAACTGAGCACGAAATTTTTATAGCAACACTATATGCACATGAGTAATTCACCATAAACATTTCACTGCAAGACATGGCTTCAAACAATATTTAAGAAAAAGATAAAAACAACTAGTATTTATGTACCTAGTAACACAAATCTAATTTTACAGCAAAAACTTTCAACAAACACCCACTATATTTTGATTCTACTGCATAGAGATTTACACAAGGATTCCAGAACATCAAGATTTGCTATTTTACGAATTTTCTATGAATTTCTACTGAATTTCAAAGTTTGTAGCTAGAAATTATAAAGAAGTCCTTAAAGCACTATTCAACTGAGTCACTGACAAGGCGGGATTTACACAAGGATTCCAGAACATCAAGATCTGCAGCTGCGTGGCAAGGCGGGAGAAGCTCCAGCGTGAGGAAAAGAGCGGTGGAGAAGGTCTAGCGCGACGCGTGGGTGCCAGCGCGAAGTAGGAGGTGGCTCGGGGGCGGCCCATGGCGGCAGGCGGCGCGGCAGTGCGCCGGCGGCAGAGGAGCAGAGGAGGGAAGCAGGAGGTGGAAGAAAGAGAACCTGCTTGCAAAATCAGAAACTCCCAGGGACCAAACTGTAAAACATTGATAACTTTTAAACTAAAGCTCAAATCAAAAAGTGCCCAACATGAAAGTTGCTTCATTTTTTAAGATCTACAACTTTGATGTTGTGCAAAAAATTATTTGATCAAAGATTCAAGAGCTATTTTGAAAAACATAGGAGGAATTTTGAATTCAAGGTACTTTTGTCTTTTTCAATGTAAATTCAACTCAAATGTAGATTGAAATGTAAGATTTTCTGCCATGTAATGATTACACTACATTTTGCAAATAAACCCTCCACAAAAGCTATAATTACACATTCAATTCAAATTAAACTATAGAAAGACCCTTGCATAAAATCAATATTACACATATAACCTTTTATAATTACAAAAAGGTCCTTTTTCAAGCAAAACAAGCACATGATGTATTAAAGGTATGCAACACTAATGTGCAGACACCTAGGGTGTCACAGTGCAGGGCGGCGCTAGCTCGCCGGTGAGTCGCGCTAATGCGATTCCGGCCCCAACTTGGCTTGATTTTGTCACTGGGATGCTGTGCGTGGCCCTACAAAGCTACTCAGGGCCTCGGATCAGAATGGCAGTGGGCAGAGCAGAGCCCCCGCCATGGCACGGCGGCGCGGCGGAACTACGGTGAGAAATTTTGCACTTGACAGGGACAGACTGTAACACCCTAATTTAAATTCCAGCATTTAATAATAAATTTAATTGGCTTTATTTAATTTTCTAGGATTTAATTTGCATAGTCTTGCATTTAATCTAATTTTTGTTCCACAAGTAATTAAAATTTTGTCTAAGGTTAAATTTTTGTTGTTACATTCATGCTGGTGTATTGCTCTTTTTGTTTGAGTGCTAGGGTTTGGAATTCAAATTCAAATTTGAATTCGAATAGATTTAGTTTGAGTGGTTTGAGTTAGAAAAGGAAAGAAAATAGAAGAGGAAAAGAAGCCCAAACCCCAGCGCTAGCCCAGCCCGCTCACCCCTCTCCTTTTTCCTAGCGCCTGGCCCGTTTCCGGCCTACTCCCCCGCACGGCCCAGACTCCCCCACTCCCTCTCCCTCCCGTGCGTGGCCCAAGGTTCCTGCGCGGCCCACACCCGTGCCCAGCCAGCAGGCCCACACTACGCAGCCCAGCAGCACTTCCCCGCATGCCACGCTCAGCCCCGCGCCGATCCCCGCCGTCAGCCCAACTTCACGCTCCCCCTCAACTCGCGCCCCGGCCCACACATCAGCAACCGCCCGCGCCCCGCTTTCTCCCTCACTGAACAACCGGGCCTGCTGTCAGCTTCATCCCCTCCGCAACGCGCTCGCGCAACGGCCAAGCCGTGACGTCCGCCCGTGATCCCCACCGATTTCTTTCCCGAACCCGGACCTCGAGATCTCCGGCCCGCCTCTTTTAAACCGCCCGCAATCCCCTACGCCCTCTTCCCATCTCCGCTGCCACCCCAGAACCCTAGCACGCCCGCTCGCCCTGCTCCGCCGTGCCGAGACCTGCGCCGCCGTGCCCTCGCTGCACCACAGCCTCCCAATCCCGGCCAAGCGCTGTAGCAGTTTTGCCTCAGCGCCAGGCAGTCTCTTGAGCACTCCATCCACGCGCACAACCCTTGCAGCGCCCGAATTTCGGCTTGGACCTCCGCCGTCGGTGAGCCGATCCCCAAGTAATTTCTCGCCGCCGTTGGGCCGTAAGCCGATCTGAACCCAGTTATGCCTTTGCAGTGCCCGCGCGGACCTCCTCGAAACACCAGCAGGCCCGGAGAACCTCTGCAACGACCTGAACACGGGCGCACCGCCGAGCTACGCCGCCGGACTCGACGCCGTCGACCCCTGCGCGCCGTTTCAACCTGACCCGAGCCTCAGTGAGCACCAGCAACACCTTGCCGTCCTTTTGCACTAGATCCTATGACTTGTAGTCCACTGCAGGGGCGGGAATACCATCTCCGGTGTTCCACCACCGGATCTCCGCCATGGTGGGCTTCCTGCAGTGTGCCACAGCCACGCGCGGCCTCCTTTTGGGGTAGCCCTGGCACCGAGCACACGCACCACCTCGTGTACACCCCTTCCCGTGCCCAGAACTGCGCGTGAACGTGCCCGCCGGCGATGCCCGCCGTGCAGTTTCCGCGCCGGCCATCGATTCCACCTCCACAGGTCTTCCCGAGCCCAGCTGAGTGCCCAGGTGCATCACGCGTGTCCCGTAGACCACCCTAGACCCAAACCCTAGCCTGATTGACACCCAGAACGCCGTATACGGCGAACTCCGGCGAGTTTCTACTGCGCGCCGCCGCGGAGAACGATCCCCGGCGACCAGCGCCGCCGCCCCCGCGCACGAAGCACCAGAGCCATTCGATCAGAAGCTAGCGGCCAAGATTAGATCTTGGATCCTTTAAATCCGAGCCACTAGATCAAGATCTGAGGGCCATAATTCGCACGTACCGGTTCAGCCTGACTGTTTTGTTAAAAAGCCCTTGGCCTTTCCTGGAATCAACCCGCCATCCTTTTCAGTTCAAAACTAATTACAGTTTGACCCAGAACTTTGCATGGACCCCCCTGAGCTTTCTAGAATTAGAACCCACCATCTAGCCTTGATGTTTTTGCACATTAGACCCTAAAACTAAGGTTTAATTACATTTTAGTCCTGGTTTTTGCAGAAAACCCTCAGAAACTCTGTTTTTCTTACAGTTAAGCCCCTGGACCTTGATTTAGCTCTAGTTTTCGCGTTCTAGCTCTGTTTTAGGCGTTCTTTATGTCCACGCGATTGTTGTAACGCGTAGAATAGTTCTAGCATAGTTTTGTTAGCTGTTTTCATGTATTGTTGTACTGTTTCTTAGAATATGTTATTGTTTGCATGTATGTTTACTGTTGTGTATTGTTTTCAGCCATGTGTTCGTGAGTAGACGTTGAGCTACCGGAGGAGCACCAGTACCAGTACCAGGAGCCATCTTCTGAGCAGTTCGAGCAGCAGGAATAGTTTGAGAAAGGCAAGTATAACATGAACAACCTATCACTTTTAAATACACTTTCATACTGCATTTTAATACTGTATGCCTATAAGGATTTCCTAGCCACTTTATATCCTTTATATATCCCTTGGGTTGCATTTTGGTTAGTTGTGCTAGGTTTCTGCGTTATAACACACTTGGTCATTTTTAATTAATTTGATTAATGGTATATGCAACTTAATTCTGAGATTGGCCCTCTGTGTTGGCTTGAGTGGCTCACGTCTCGTTATAAATTGGTTTTTCTAGAAATATGGGTTAGGGGGCCAGCACAGTGCTTACTGCTTGGTTGGCCACTCTCCATAAGGACCGGTTCATAGAGCGACAACCTGGGACAATAGCGCAACCACAAGACTAGAATGGGATGGTTTTGGCTTACTAATTAGGTCATTTTGGTTAGGGAGTAACTTACCGACGGGGCAAGAGGGGGGTCGAGCTTTAATGGTCCCTACGCTATGAGGCTTGGTCTGTGTTATCTTGTACCCCCTTGAGGTGGGCCCCATCGTTGCATTGCCTAAATCCTTAGCGGTTACCCCTTACCAACATGATCCTTTGTAACGGCCTCGTAGTGAGTTTGCTAGTCATCTCACCTAAGGAAGTGTGATGAACAACTAGCGTAGCTCACGACTTGTGGGTAAAGATCTGCAACCTCTGCAGAGTATTAAACTAGTATACTAGCTGTACTCACGGTTATGAGCGGCCCAGATCGTCCTTTTGATTAGTGGGGTTATCTTCCTTTGGTTAGGGAGGTTTCCCCAGGTGGCTTGGTTTGGTTTGGATTTCAATAGTTCATAATTAATTTTGATTAATTACTATGTAACTGGGTTATGGTAATTCATCAACTTGTAGTAATTAGCTTTAATAAAACTTTGCCAAGACTTAAAAGCTAATGCAGTTGAGTCAGCCAACCTTAGAGCCTCATAGTTTGTGTTATACTTGTAGAGTACAAGTTGTGTACTCACTCTTGCCTACTCTACTCTTTTTCCTCTTGGGGATACTCTACTGCTACGCAGTTCCTGCCGACACGAGGGAGTTCACCCAGGGCTACCAGGAGTACAAGGACTTCTAGGCGTTCGTCTCCTAGATGACGTCCCTGTGGCGCCCTGCTCAGCTTCCGACGAGAGTTATCGTTTATGTTTTACGCTTCCGCATACTCTATATCAGATATTTTGTCATTATTGTAATAAATAACATTCGTACTCGCTTTATTATATCTTTTACGTGATATGTGTTGTGATATATTGTTCATTCTATTGTATATACGTGTGACTTGATCCTGCCACGTATATGATTGCTCGGTTTATGTTCTTTTATAAACCTGGTGTTACAAAGTGGTATCAGAGCTGTATCGACTATAGGATGAAAGCCTAGATAGAACTGGTCGAGTTTTAGGTCTTCTTTTCTCTAATCCTTGTCTGCTGAAACTATTTTGCTATTATATTCCTTGAATTCTAAGATCTTTACTCGTCTTGCCTTGATTTCTCTCTATAGAATAGTTTCCGCAGATTTTGGCCTGAAGCAAGTCGTCTGACCATCACAGGTGTAAGCTGGATGACCCCTTTATGATATCACGATAGCACATTCTGTGATGCGTTGTGTTAGTCAAGTCGTGTGTTAAACTCGGCTAAGTTGTGAAATTTGTATACTTGTTAATATGCTACATGTTTGATTTGGATTTTTTTGAATGATTGCATAGTTTAGTAGTTAAATTTTGCTTAATGAAAATTAGTCTTAAGTTAAAGTTAATTAATTAATAAAATGAGTTAGACCGTTGGGGTTAAAACCATGAACTCTATCCTGTCTACTTTATCATGCCTAAGTCTTTCTCGCAGAACGTTATCATATCTGTCTGAATTATCTCTGCAATATCCTCGCTCATACATCTTTTGTTCAAATCAGATGGTGAACACCAGGTGTGGTTCTGACCAGCAGGGGCAGAACAACCAGGGGCAGAACAACCAGGGTACAGGGATACCGATGCCTCCACCCCTGACCCCGGAGTAGTACTTCCAGCTCCAGATGCAGATGATGGCCACCCTGAACAACACTGTTCAGGCACTTCAGCAGGCTCACACTCAGCCTCCGCCTCCTCCACCACCGCAGACCCGCGACAGGCATGCGGAGTTTCTGAGGGTCACCCGCCGACGTTCTCTCACACGTCTGACCCACTCCAAGCAGATGACTGGCTCCGTGCAGTGGAGCGCCAGCTGGATATCGCCCAGTGCGATGATCGAGAGCGAGTCTTGTACGCAGTAGGACAGCTGCGAGGGGCAGCTTTGGACTGGTGGGAGTCCCATCCAGTTCAGGACCACGAGGCTTTCACCTGGATCCAGTTCCAGGAGCGGTTCCGCAGCCACAACATGTAACACCCGGTTTATAAAAGGACATAAACCGAGCAATCATATACGTGCTAGGATCAAGTCACACGTATATACAACAGAATGAACAGTATATCATAGCACATATCATGTAAAAAGATATAATAAAGGGAATACGAATGTTATTTATTACATTAATGACAAAATATCTGATACAGCGGAAGCGAAGTACAAATACGATAAAACTCTCTGAAGCTGAGCAGGGCGCCACAGGGACGTCGACTGGGAGACGAACGCCTAGAAGTCCTCGTAGTCCTAGTAGCGCTGAGCGAACTCCCTCGCGTCGGCAGGAACTGAGCAGCAGTAGCGTATCCAAGAGGAAAAAGTAGAGAAGAGGCAAGGGTGAGTACACAACTTATACTCAACAAGTATAACACAAACTATGAGGCTCTAAGGTTGGCTGACTCAACTGCATTAGCTTTTAAGTCTTGGCAAAATTTTATTAAAACTATTTACTACAAGTTGATGAATTACCATTCACCCAGTTACATAGTAATTAGTCAAATTTAAACATGTTACTACTGAGAACCAAACCAAAACCACCAAGGTAACCCCGAGAGGCACCCCCCTCGTCGGAAGGAGATTACCCCACTAATCAAAAGGAGGATCTGGGCCGCTCATAACCGTGAGCACGGCTAGTATACCAGTTTTACACTCTGTAGAGGTTGTACATCTTTACCCACAAGTCGTGAGCTACGCTAGTTGTTCATCACACTTCCTTAGGTGAGATGACTAGCAAACTCACTACGAGGCCGTTACAAAGAATCTCATTGGTAAGGCGTAACAGTGAAGAGTTGGATCAGCGACGATGGGGCCCACCTCACGCGGGTACAAGCACAGGTGCGCAAACCAAGCACAGACCAGCCGGAGGAGCAGGGACCATTGAAGCTTACCACCCTTTGCCCCACAGGTAAGTTACTCCAAACCAAAAAGACCTAATTAGTAAGCCAAGACCATCCCATTCCAGTCTTGTGGTAGCGCTGTTGTCCCAGGTTGTCGCTCTATGAACCGGTCCTTATGGAGAGTGGCAAACCAAGCACTAAGCACCGTGCTGGCCCCCTAAACCATGTTTCTAACAAAACCAATTTTAACGAGACGTGAGCCACTCAAGCCACACAGAGGGCCACTCTCAGAATTAAGTTCAAGTAAATCATTAATCAATTTAGTTAAAAAGGACCAAGTGTGTTATAGCGCGGCACCTAGCACAACTAACAAAAATGTAACCCAAAGGATATATATAAAGGATATAAAGTGGCTAGGAAATCCTTATAGGCATACAGTATTAAAATGTAGTATGAAAATGTATTTAAAAGTGATAGGTTGTTCATGTTATACTTGCCTTCCTCGTACTGCTCCTGCTGCTGCTCAAACTGGTCAGAATACGGCTGCTCCGGGTACTGGTACTGGGGCTCCTCCGGTAGCTCAACGTCTACTCACGAACACATGGCCAAAAACAATGCACAACATAAACATACAAGCAAACACTAACAAAAACTAAGAAACAGTACGTCAATACATAAAAATAGCACAATAAACTAGTTTAAAACTATTCTACGCATTACAATGATCGCTTGGATATAAAGAACGCTTAAAACGGAGCTAAAACGCATAATCTAGGCTAAAAACAAATTCTAGGGGTTTATCTGCGATAAAAACTAAGTTCCAGGGGGTTTTCTGCAAAAACCGAGGGCCTAAATGAAATTAACCATTAAATCTAAGGGCTAGCGTGCAAAATCAGCGGGCCTGGATGGCGGGTTCAATTTCTAAAGAGCTCAGGGGGCTACGTGAATAAAACAGGGCAGGTTTGGAAATATTTTTGAACTACCAGGGACCACGGGTTGAATAAAGAAAACCTCAGGGTCTCTTTAACAAAAATCCCTGGCCGAACCGTTATCTTCAAATCATGACCGTCAGATCTCGATCTGATGGCTCAAGGCGGCTCGGATCTAGATCTAATCTAGGCCGTAGGCTGCGGATCGAACGATGGGGATCCATCTGGCGCGGGTGGACGGCGGCGCTCGACCGCCGGTGGTTCTGTTCGCGGCGGCGCGGCGCTAAGCTCGCCGGAGTTCGTCGAATCCGATGCTCCGGGGGTCAAATCGGCCAGCGCTCGAGTCTAGGGGGGTTCTACGCCGCATGAGTAACACACCTGAGGCTATAAAACGGTGGATTAGGGCTCGGGGCGGGGTGCTCGACGGCGAAGGCGGGTCTGGGCGGCGGGGAACGCTGGTGAGCTCGCGTTCGCTCAGTTCTGGGCACAGGAATGGGTCATTCGGTTGCGCATGCGTGTGCGAGGCTAAGGCAAGACTACACCGGGGTCGCGCGCGGCTGGGCTGTGCAGGAGGGTTTCGCCATGGCAGAGCAACGGCGGCCAAACACCAGCGACGATGCCTTGGCCTCGGTGTTGGGCTACAGCCTAAGCTAGCTAGCGTAGAGGGGCCAGGAGAAGATTCGGGTGCTCACCGAGGCTCGGGTTCGAAGGGAGGGCCGGCGCAGAGGCACCGACGGCGAAGACCGGCGGCGGAGTTCGGCGTGGTGGTCGTGGACATGGTTGACGCCGCGGCGCTCCGGTTCCTGGGTCCCACGGATGGCTTCAAGGCGACCCTGCGATGGTGCCACGGGATCAGAGGGGTCCGGGAGTGGCCGGCGGCGAGAGAAATCGGCGGCGGAGCCTCTCACCGGTGATGCGTCCCTGGCGGAGCTCCAACGGCGGGGCGGCGTTGGGCTAGGTTTTGGGGAAAATTGGGGTGGGGATTGGGTTCAGGGGGTGCGGGGCGCGTTAAAAAGGCGGCTGGGATGATCCTCGGCATGCGAGCCACGGGGATTGCGGCGCGGGCGCTGCTCTGCGGGGAAAGCGGATCGCGCTAACGGCGCTGCATGATCCCAGGGCTCGGCGCGTAGCTTCTAGAAGGCGGGGCGAGCATTGGGCGGCTGGTTGGTGGGCCCGCAGAGGTCCGGGATGACCCACGGGGTAGCGGGGCACGGCGCGGGCGGAGCAGGGAGTCCGGCGACGATTTTGAGCGGAGGAAGGGGAAGGTCCTGCCAGCGGGCCCGGGCGGTCAGTGGCGGGGCGGGGAGCGCGTGCGGGCGACGCGGGTGAGTGGGAGCTGACAGGCTGGCCCGCCTTGTCGGTCGGGGACGCACGCACGCGGTGCGGGGCTGAGAGGGATGCTGGGCTGCGGTAGGGAGGAGGCCAGAGGTGGGCCGGACGCATGGCGTGGGGCAGGCCAGGGAAAAGGACGCTGGGCTGGGCCACGCGTGGAGGGGAAGTGGGCCGAGCGGGGTTTGATTGGGCTGGTTTACTGGGCTTTGGGTTTTGCCTTTTCTAATTCTACTCCTCTCTCTCTTCTATTTCTAATTCAAATAAAGTTTGAATTCAAATATAGATTTGAATTCAAACCACACTCAAATAATTAAAACTATGCACCAGCATGAATGCAACACCAAAATTTAAACCTATGATAAAATTTTTAAGTACTTAAGGAACAAAATTTTAGATTAAATGCAAGTCTAACACAATAAACCTTAGAAAAATTAAATAAAGCCAATTAAATTTATTATTAAAAGCTGGAATTTAAATTAGGGTGTTACAGACCCTACCCCCTTAAAGAAATCTCGTCCCCGAGATTTAGCTGGGCTGGCTAGCAAAGAGATCCGGATATGTCTTCTTTAGCTCGTCTTCTCGCTCCCATGTAGCCTCAGCTTCACTGTGGTGACTCCACTGAACTCTGCACATCTTGATGCGCTTGTTCCGAGTAACCCTTTCTGACATCTCCAGAATCTTCATCGGATGCTCAGTATAAGTCAGATCTTCCTGAACTTTTAACCCATCCAGTGGTGCCTGCTCCTCGGGTACTCGCAAACACCTCTTCAGCTGAGATATATGGAAGACATCATGAACTCCTGAGAGGCTGGTGGGCAACTCCAGGCGATAAGCAACTTTGCCTTTCCTCTCTAGCACCTTGAATGGTCCCACATACCGAGGTGCTAACTTCCCCTTGACATTGAATCTGCGGATTCCCCTCATCAGAGACACCTTCAGGTACACATAATCACCGACACTGAAGGTCAGATCTCTCTGTTTGCCATCAGCATAGCTCTTCTGTCTGCTCTGTGCAATCCTCAGATTTTCTCGCACAGCCTGAACCATCTGCTCTGCATCATCTATGATCTCAGGGCCAAAGAGCTGCTTCTCACCAATCTGATCCCAATAGAGAGGAGTGCTGCACTTTCTGCCATACAATGCCTTGAAGGGAGACATCTTCAGACTGGCCTGATAGCTATTGTTATATGAGAACTCAGCATATGACAGGCACTTATCCCAACTAGTACCGTACTGAATGGCACAAGCTCTCAGCATATCCTCCAACACTTGGTTGGTTCTCTCTGTCTGCCCATCTGTCTGAGGGTGATAAGCCGTACTGAAACGCAGTTTCGTATCCAACGAATCATGGAGCTGCTCCCAGAACCGTGAAGTGAACTGAGATCCTCTGTCTGATATGATCTTCTTGGGCACACCATGCAAGCAGACAATCCGAGAGATGTACAACTCTGCAAGTCTAGCACCGGAGTAAGTAGTGTTCACTGGAATGAAGTGAGCAACCTTCGTCAGACGATCCACTACTACCCATATGGAGTTGTACCCTTTCTGAGTACGAGGCAATCCAACAATGAAGTCCATAGTGATTTCCTCCCATTTCCACTCTGGAATCTTCAAAGGCTGTAACAAACCTGCTGGCCTCTGATGATCAGCCTTGACACGCTGACAGGTGTCACAAATAGCCACGTACTCTGCCACTGAACGCTTCATACCATACCACCAGAAACGTTCCTTCAGATCACAGTACATCTTCGTGCTGCCCGGATGAATAGAATAAGCTGTATCATGGGCCTCACTCAGAATCAACTTCTGGAGATCATTCACATCGGGCACACAGATCCGGTTCTTGTACCACAAGGTACCCTGATCATCTTCTCTGAAATGAGAAGCCTTGCCCTTCTTGAGCAACTCACAGATCTCCTGCAGCTTCTCATCTTCCTTCTGATGCTGCCTGATCTCTGACTCTAGAGTCGGTACTGCCTCGAATGCTGCACTCGAAGTATGATGCAAGAAGCCCAGACTCAACTGCTCAAACTCCTCGCATAACTCTGGAGGCATCTAGAAAGCCACGGCCATGTTGACATAACTTCTTCTGCTCAAAGCATCTGCTACAACATTGGCCTTGCCCGGATGATAGTGAATCTCCAGGTCATAGTCCTTGACCAACTCTAGCCATCTTCTCTGCCGCATGTTCAGCTCATTCTGCGTGAAAATGTACTTGAGGCTCTTGTGATCAGTGTAGATATCACACCGCTGTCCATACAAGTAGTGCCTCCAAATCTTCAGAGCATGCATGACTACGGCTAACTCAAGATCATGAGTGGGATAATTCAGCTCATGCCGGCGTAGCTACCGTGAAGCATAAGCAATCACTCTGCCCTCCTGCATCAGAACACACCCAAGACCATCCTTCGAAGCATCACAATATTCCGTGAACCTCTTCGTCTGGTCTGGCAGAGTCAGGACTGGCGCCGTAGTCAACCTTTTCTTCAGCTCATCAAAGGCCTTCTGACGCTCATCAGTCCATATGAATGCCACATTCTTCTCTAGCAAAGAAGTCAAAGGCTTCGCGATCTTGGAGAAATTCTCGATGAACCTCCGATAATATCCTGCTAAGCCCAAGAATGACCTGACTTCCTTTACTGTATGCGGTGTCTCCCACTCGAGCACATCCTTCACCTTGCTCGGATCAACAGCAATGCCTCCCTGAGAGATAACATGACCGAGGAATGGAACCTCGTCAATCCAAAACTCGCACTTGCTGAACTTGGCATACAACTGATGCTCTCTCAGCCTCTGCAATATGGGTCTCAGGTGCTCCTCATGCTATTCTTCTGTCTTGGAGAAGATCAGAATATCATCAATGAAGATCACCATGAAGACATCCAGATAATCCATGAAAACCATGTTCATCAAGTGCATGAAGAAAGCCAGGGCATTAGTCAAGCCGAAGGACATGACCGTGTACTCAAATAGCCCGTACTTGCAGGTGAATGCCGTCTTCGGAATATCCCCAGGACGGATCCTCAGCTGAAAATAACCCGAACGAAGATCAATCTTCGAGAATATACGAGCACCTCGAAGCAGATCGAAGAGATCCTCAATACGGGGCAGTGGATGCTTGTTCTTGATAGTAACTGCATTCAGCTCCCGATAATCCACACACATCCTCTTCGAGCCATCCTTCTTATCTACCAGCAACAATGGAAAGGCCCAAGGAGAGAAGCTGCGACGGATATAGCCCTTGGCTAGCAACTCATCAATAGTCTTCTTGACTTCTTCATGCTCTATAGGTGCCATGCGGTAGGGCCACTTTGCAATAGGAGCTGTGCCAGGCAAGAGATCAATACAAAACTCAATGGCGCGTTCAGGCGGCATACCTGGCAGATCATCCGGAAAGACATCCGTGAATTCAGACACCACGCGAATACCGTCCGTGGGTCTAGCCTTCATCTGATGAAGAAATCCCGAAGGCTCCACTGCACTGATAACAACCTCTTGTCTACTAGAAGCTGATAGTAAGACTGTCCTCTGAGCACAATCTATCCGGACTCCCCACTTGGCCAGAGTCTCCATTCCCAGAATGACATCAATGCCCTTGGTGTCTAGCACCATCAGATCAGTACAGAACTCTACTCCCCTCAAGGAAACACTGACTCTCGGGCAGTAAGTGTGAGACCTCAACTGTCCTCCCGGTAAAGATACTAACAGGCACCTCTTTAATGTGCTAGTGTGAATACCATGATGCTCGACAAAAGACTGAGTAGTGAAGGAATGCATAGCACCAGTATCGAAAAGCACTGTAGCTAGATATGAATTAACCATGAACGTACCAATAACCACATTGGGAGCCTCGGCCGCTGACTCGGCCGTCACGTGGTTCACTCTGCCCTGAAGTGGCGCCCTGGGCTGAGCTGGGCGCCCCTGCTGTCCCGCCTGCGCCTTCCGGGGGCAAGCATTGGCATAGTGCCCCGGCTGGCCGCAGTGAAAGCAGACGCAAGAGGTTTCCTGAGCCTGCTGTCCGGCAGGGGGAGCTGCCTGCCGTGGAGCCTGAGGTGCTGGCGGCGCTGGTGGAGCAGTACGAGCCGGAGGTGCTGGTAACCTCGGGCCCTGACCTGCCTGCTGCTGCTGTCGAGGCGGGTATTGCTGCGGCCTCTGCTGGTACGGCTGGGGAGGCCGGTACTGCTGCTGCTGGTACTACTGAGGCGGCTGGAGACGAGGACGAGTGTTGCTGCCGGAAGCAACGGGGACAATCTTCCTCTTCTTGTCCTCCATCTCCAAGTGCTTGCACTCAGTGTTGAGCACGCTGTCAACCAGATGGTTGAAGTCGTCGAAGCAGAGGTTGAGCAGCGCGTACTGGAGGTAGTCCTCAAGGCCCTCCATGAAGTGCTCCTGCTTCTTGCGGTCATCTGCAACCTCGGCAGGGGCGTAGCGAGCAAGCTGCAGAAAACGATCACGATACTCCGTGACCGTCATAGTCCCCTGAAGTGAAAAGACAGATAGATGTCGAAAGATTAACTCAAGATTCATAAGGATAGAACAAGGGGGGCATTAGCTCAAAAGAAACTGCTGAATGATTATATCTAAGATTACCTGCTTCAGTGCAAGGAACTCCTTCTGCTTCATCTTCATAACGCCTGCGGGGACATTGTGGCTGAGGAAACGCTCCCTGAACTGGAGCCAAGTGAGAGACTCGCGGTCCTGAACTGTGTGGGACTCCCACCAGTCCAAAGCTGCCCCTCGCAACTATCCTGCTGCGTACAAGACGCGCTCACGATCATCGCACTGGGCGATGTCCAGCTGGCGCTCCACTGCACGGAGCCAGTCGTCAGCCTGAAGAGGGTCGGACGTGTGAGAAAACGTCGGCGGGTGACCCCTCAGGAACTCAGCACGCCTGTCGCGAGGCTGCGGCGGTGGACGAGGTGGAGGCTGAGTGTGAGCCTGCTGAAGAGCCTGAACAGTGTTGGTCAGGGTGGCCATCATCTGCATCTGGAGCTGGAAGTACTGCTCCGGAGTCAATGGCGGAGGCATCGGGATCCCGGTCCCCTGGGTGTTCTGCCCCTGGTTGTTCTGCCCCTGCTGGTCAGAACCACGCCTGATGTTCACCATCTGATTTTGGACAAAAGATTTCACGAGTAAGGATATTGCAGGAATAAATTCAGATGGATATGATAACTCTTTGCGGAAAAAGACCCAGCCATGATAAAGTAGACAGGATAGAGTGGACTATTTTACCCCCAACGATCTAATCCATTTTATTAATTAGTTAACTTAACATAAGAGTGATTTTCTTTAAACGAATTTAAACTACTAAGTTATGCAATCATTCAAAAATTCAAATCAAACATGTAGCATAATAACAAGCAGACAATTTTCACAACTTAGCCGAGTTTAACATCGACTCGACTAACACAACGCGTCATAGAACGTGCTATCGTATTATTATAAAAGGGTCACCTAGCTAATACTTGTAACACCCGGTTTATAAAAGAACATAAACCGAGCAAATCATATACGTGCCAGGATCAAGTCACACGTATATACCACAGAATGAACAGTATATCATAGCACATATCACGAATAAGACATAATAAATCGAAATACGAATGTTATTTATTACAATAATGACAAAATGTCTGATACAGCGGAAGCGAAGTACAAAATACGAAAAAGCTCTCCGAAGCTGAAGCAGGGCGCCACAGGGACGTCGACTGGGAGACGAAGCACCTAGAAGTCCTCGTAGTCCTGGTAGCGCTGGACGAACTCCCTCGTGTCGGCAGGAACTGAGCAGCAGTAGCGTAGCCAAGAGGAAAAAGTAGAGAAGAGGCAAGAGTGAGTACACAACTTGTACTCAACAAGTATAACACAAACTATGAGGCTCTAAGGTTGGCTGACTCAACTGCATTAGCTTTTAAGTGTTGGCAAGATTTTATTAAAGCTATTTACTACGAGTTGATGAATTACCATTGACCCAGTTACATAGTAATTAATCAGAATTAATTATACTACTACTGAGAACCAAACCAAAACCAAGCCACCGAAGAAAACCCCGAGAAGCACCTCCCTCGTCGGAAGGAGATAACTTCACTAATCAAAAGGAGGATCTGGGCCGCTCATAACCGTGAGCACGGCTAGTATACCAGTTTTACACTCTGCAGAGGTTGCACATCTTTACCCACAAGTCGTGAGCTACGCCAGTTGTTCATCACACTTCCTTAGGTGAGATGGCCAGCGACTCACTACGAGGCCTTTAAAAAGAATCTCGTTGGTAAGGCGTAACCGCGAGAGATAGGTCGGCGACGATGGGGCCCACCTCCGGGGGTACAAGCACAGGAGCGCAATCCAAGCACAGACCAAGCCGGAGGAGCAGGGACCATTGAAGCTTACTACTCTTGCCCCGCAGGTAAGTTACTCCAAACCAAAAAGATCTAGTTATTACGCCAAGTCTATCCCATTCTAGCCTTGTGGTAGCGCTGTTGTCCCAGGTTGTCGCTCTATGAACCGGTCCTTATGGAGAGTGGCCAACCAAGCACTAAGCACCGTGCTGGCCCCCTAAACCATGTTTCTAACAAAAGCCAATTTTAACGAGACGTGAGCCACTCAAGCCACACAGAGTGCCACTCTCAGGATTAGATTCAAGTAAACCATTAATCAAATTAATTAAAAAGGACCAGAGTGTGTTATAGCGCAGCAACCTAGCACAACTAACCAAAATGCAACCCAAAGGTATATATAAAGGATATAAAGTGGCTAGGAAGGTCCTTATAGGCATACAGTATTAAAATGCAGTATGAAAATGTATTTAAAAGTGATGGGTTGTTCATGTTACACTTGCCTTCCTCGTACTGCTCCTGCTGCTGCTCAAAGTGCTCGGAAGACGGCTGCTCCGGGTACTGGTACTGGGGCTCCTCAACTGGATCAGCGTCTACTCACGAACACATGGCCAAAACAATGCACGAAAATAAGCATACAAGCAAACATTAACAAAAACTAAGAAACAGTACATCAACACATAAAAACAGCACACTAAACTACTCTAAAACTATTCTACGCGTTACAACGATCGCGTGGATATAAAGAACGCTAAAAACGGAGCTAAAACGCATTTTCTAGGCTAAAAACAAGTTCTAGGGGCTTATTTGTAAGAAAACTGAAGTTCCAGGGGCTTTTCTGCTAAAACCGAGGGCTAAAACGTAATTAAACGTTAACTCCAGGGTCTAACGCGCAAAATTAGCAGCAAAGGACGGCGGGTTCTAATTCCAGAAAGGCCAGGGGGCTGCGTGTTAAAATTTGGACTAAACCGCAAATTCTTTTAACTAAGGGTGGACTGCGGGTTGAATCTCGGAAAACTAAAGGGCTCTTTAGCAAAAAGTACCGGCCGAACCGGTATCTTTGATTCTGGGCCGTCGGATCGCGATCTGGCGGAGCAGATCGGATCGGCCCACCTTCTAATCGGGGCCGTTGAATCGGGATCTAGCGGCTCAGGGCGAAAGGGGGCGACGGCGGCGGCGCTGGTCGCCGGGGAAACCAAATCCCGCGGCGGCGCTTCACCGGAGATGCCCAATCCGGCACTCCGGGGGCTATTTGGGATGGGGTTTGGCCGTGGAGCTCCCTTGCGGCATGGGTAATCCACCTAGGGGGTGAGTTGGGTTTGGGGAGGTCCCGAGCATGAAGTTCGGCGACCATGGCGGCTCGGGGCGGCGAAGTTCGCCGGCGGGTGAGGTGCTGACCTCAGGAGCGGGTTAAAGGCCAAGACAACTAGCGCAAATGAAAGGGCAGGATGTTGTGAGGCTCACCGAGCTTGGAATTGGACGGGGGAGTGGTGCAGCGGCGTCGGCGTCGTGCTCTGGCAGCGGTCGCGGGCGGCGCTTCGCGGTCCGGGTTGCTGCGGTGGTCCCCCGGGCTCGCTGAGTAGCTGAAGAGGTCCGCGCAGTCCCTGAGTAGGCAGTCCAGGGGTCAGAGGGGTGCGGAGGTCGCCGGCGGCGGCAATTGCTTGGGAACCCGCTTACCTGCGGTGGCGCGGAGCTATGGCACGGCGGAGCGAAGGGAGGCGGCGGCTAGGGTTTGTGCTGCGGAATGGGAGGGCGCAGGGGCTCCGCGGGGTCAATTTAAGGACCGGGCGGGGATCTTGGGGAGGCGTGCCCCCGATGGAAACTCGCCGGGGATCTCGGCGTGACGGTTGCGGGCGCTGCGGAGGAGGAAGGAGGAGCTGACTAGCGGGCCCGGGCTGGCAGCGAGAGGAGAGGGACGCGGGCGACGCGGGGCTAGCGACTGTAGGCGCTGACGTGCGGGCCCGGGAGCGCAGCGGCTGAGGCGCGTGACGCGTTCTGTGGCGCGAGGCGAGCGGGCGGGGCAGGCCGCAGTGTGGGCCCTTGCGAGTGGGCCGCGCGCAGGGTGACTGGGCCGCCAGAAAAGGAAAGGAGATGGGGCCACGGGGAAGAAAAGGGAAACGGGTTGGGCTGGGCTGGGTTCGGGCTGGTTTCGGGTTTCTATTTTCTGGTTTTCTTTTCTATTCTTCTCTTTTCTAAATCTAATTCAACCAAAGTTTGAATTCAAAATTGAATTTGAATTCAAACCACACTCAAATAAAATTATGCACCAGCATGAATGCAACAAAAATTTAAACCTATGATAAATTTTAATTATTTAGGAACAAAAAAAAAATTAGATTAAATGCCATCTAAACACAATAAACCTTAGAAAATTTAACTAAAGCTAATTTAATTTATAATAAATACTGAAATTTAAATTAGGGTGTTACAATACTCATGGTGGTCAGATAACTGCTTCAGGCCAAAATCTACGAAAATTATTCTTTAGAGGGAGAAATCAAGGCAAGACGGGTAAAAGTCATAGAATTCAAGGAGTATAATAGTAAAATAGTTTCAGCAGACAAGGATTGGATAGAAGAAGTCCTAAAACTCGACCAGTTCTATCTAGGCTTCGTCCTACAGTCGATATGGCTTTGATACCACTCTGTAACACCCGGTTTATAAAAGGACACAAACCGAGCAATCATATACGTGCCAGGATCAAGTCACACGTATATACAACAGAATGAACAGTATATCATAGCACATATCACGTAAAAAGATATAATAAAGTGAATACGAATATTATTTATTACATTAATGACAAAATGTCTGATACAGCGGAAGCGAAGTACAAATACGATAAAACTCTCTGAAGCTGAGCAAGGCGCCACAGGGACGTCGACTGGGAGATGAACGCCTAGAAGTCCTCGTAGTCCAGGTAGCGCTGAGCGAACTCCCTTGCATCGGCAGGAACTTAGCAGCAGTAGTGTATCCAAGAGGAAAAAGTAGAGAAGAGGCAAGGGTGAGTACACAACTTGTACTCAACAAGTATGACACAAACTATGAGGCTCTAAGGTTGGCTGACTCAACTGCATTAGCTTTTAAGTCTTGAATAAAGCCAATTAAATTTATTATTAAAAGCTGGAATTTAAATTAGGGTGTTACACAACATCCCCGCGGGCGTTATGAAGACAAAGAAGAAGGAGTTCCTTGCACTTAAGCATGTAAAACTCAGATATAATCTTTCAGCATTTCCTTTTTGAGCTAGTACCCCCCTTGTTCTATCTTTCTGAAGCATGAGGTAATCATTTGTCATACATCTGTCTTTTTCACTTCAGGGAACTATGATGGTCACGGAGTATCGTGATTGCTTCCTTCAGCTCGCTCGCTACGCCCCTGCCAAGGTCGCAGATGACCGCGAGAAGCAGGAGCACTTCATGGAGGGTCTTGAGGACTACCTCTAGTACACGATGCTCAACCTCCGCTTTGATGACTTCAACCATCTGGTTGACAGCGCGCTCAACACAGAGCGCAAGCACATGGAGATGGAGGACAAGAAGAGGAAGATCATTCCCGTTGCTTCCGGCAGCAACACTCATCCTCGCCTCCAGCCGCCCCAGCAGTACCTGCAGCAGCAGTACCGGCCTCCCAGCAGTACTAGCAGCAGCCGCAGCAGTACCCGCCTCGACAGCAGCAGCAGGTGGGGCCGGGCCCGAGGTTACCGGCACCTCCGGCTCGTGCCGCTCCACCAGCTCCGCCAGCACCTCAGGCTCCACGACAGGCAGCTCCTCCTGCCGGACAGCAGGCTCCAGCACAGACTCACGCATGCTATCACTGTGGCCAGTCGGGGCACTATGCCAACTCTTGCCCCCGGAAGGCGCAGGCGGGACAGCAGGGGCACCCAGCTCAGGCCAGGGCTCCAGCACAGGGCAGAGTGAACCACGTGACAGCCAAGTCAGCGGCCGAGGCTCCTAACGTGGTTATTGGTACGTTCATGGTCAACTCCCATCCAGCTACAGTGCTTTTCGATACTGGTGCTACTCATTCATTCATCACCAAGTCATATGTTGAGCAGCATAGTTTCTTTACCACTGCATTAAAGAAGTATCTGCAAGTCTCTTCACTGGGAGGGGAGTTGAGATCCCATATTGTTAGCCCCCGAGTCAGTATAGCCATAAGGGGGGTAAATTTCAGTGCCGATCTGAGGGTGCTAGACACCAAGGGTATTGATGTGATTCTGGGAATGGATACTCTTGCCAAGTGGGGAGTCAGAATTGATTGTGCTCATCGGGAAGTTCACTTGACAGCATCTGATGGCCAAGAGGTGACAGTCAGCGCTTCAGAGCCCTCGGGATTTCTTCGTCAGATGGAGGCTAGACCCACGGATGGTATTCGCATGGTGTCTGAATTCCCGGATGTCTTTCTGGATGATTTGCCAGGTATGCCGCCTGAACGCGACATCGAGTTTTCTATTGATCTCTTGCCTGGCACAACTCCTATTGCAAAGCGGCCCTACCACATGGCACCTATAGAGCATGAAGAAGTTAAGAAGACTATTGATGAGTTGCTAGCCAAGGGCTATATCCGTCGCAGCTTCTCTCCTTGGGCTTTTCCATTGTTGGTAGTAGATAAGAAGGATGGCTCGAAGAGAATGTGTGTCGATTATCGGGAGCTGAACGCAGTTACCATCAAGAACAAGCATCCACTGCCCCGTATTGAGGATCTCTTTGATTTGCTTTGAGGTGCTCATGTGTTCTCGAAGATTGATCTGCGTTCGGGCTATTTTCAGCTGAGGATCCGTCCTGAGGATATTCTGAAGACGGCATTCACCTGCAAGTACGGGCTATATGAGTACACTGTCATGTCCTTCGGCTTGACTAATGCCCCAGCTTTCTTCATGCATCTGATGAACATGATTTTCATGGATTATCTGGATGTCTTCGTGGTGATCTTCATTGATGATATTCTTATCTTCTCCAAGACAGAGGCAGAGCATGAAGAGCATCTGAGGCTTGTGTTGCAGAGATTGAGAGAGCATCAGCTGTATGCTAAGTTCAAGAAGTGTGAGTTCTGGATTCACGAGGTTCCATTCCTTGGTCATGTCATCTCCAAGGGAGGTATTGCAATTGATCCGAGCAAGGTGAAGGATGTGCTCGAGTGGGAGACACTACAGACGGTGAAGGAAGTCTGGTCATTCTTGGGCTTAGCAGGATACTATCGGAGGTTCATTGAGAATTTCTCCAAGATCGCGAAGCCCTTGACTTCTTTGCTAGAGAAGAATGCAGCATTCATATGGACAGATGAGCGTCAGATGGCCTTTGATGAGTTGAAGAAGACGTTGACTACGGTGCCAGTCCTTACTCTGCCAGACCAGAGCAAGAGGTTCACGGTGTATTGCGATGCTTCGAAGGATGGTCTTGGTTGTGTTCTGATGCAGGAGGGCAGAGTGATTGCTTATGCTTCACGGTAGTTACGCCGTCATGAGCTGAACTATCCCACTCATGATCTTGAGTTGGTTGCAGTTGTGCATGCTCTGAAGATTTGGAGGCATTACTTGTATGGGCAGCAGTGTGATATCTACAATAATCACAAGAGCCTCAAGTATATTTTCATGCAGAATGAGCTGAACATGCGGCAGAGAAGATGGTTAGAGCTGGTCAAGGACTATGACCTGGAGATTCACTATCATCCGGGTAAGGCCAATGTTGTGGCAGATGCTCTGAGCAGATGAAGCTATGTCAACATGGCCGTGGCTTTCCAGATGTCTCCAGAGTTATGCGAGAAGTTTGAGGAGTTGAGTCTGGGTTTCTTGCATCATACTTCAAGTGCAGCATTCGAGGCAGTACCCACTCTAGAGGCAAAGATCAGACAGCATCAGAAAGAAGATAAAGAGCAGCAGGAGATCCGTGAGATGCTCAAGAAGGGCAAGGCTCCTCATTTCAGAGAGGATGATCAGGGTACCTTGTGGTACAAGAATTGGATCTGTGTGCCAGATGTGAAGGATCTCCGGAAGTTGATTCTGAGTGAGGCTCATGACACAGCTTACTCTATTCATCCGGGCAATACTAAGATGTACTATTGTAACACCCGGTTTATAAAAGGACATAAACCGAGCAATCATATACGTGCCAGGATCAAGTCACACGTATATACAATAGAATGAACAGTATATCATAGCACATATCACGTAAAAAGATATAATAAAGCGAATACGAATGTTATTTATTACAGTAATGACAAAAATGTCAGATACTGCGGAAGCGAAGTACAAATACGGTAAAAACTCTCCGAAGCTGAGCAGGGCGCCACAGGGACATCGACTGGGAGACGAACGCCTAGAAGTCCTCGTAATCCTGGTAGCGCTGAGCGAACTCCCTCGCGTCGGCAGGAACTGAGCAGCAGTAGAGTATCCAAGACGAAAATGTAGAGAAGAGGCAAGAGTGAGTGCACAACTTGTACTCAACAAGTATAACACAAACCATGAGGCTCTAGGTTGGCTGACTGACTGCATTAGCTTTTAAGTCTTGGCAAAATTTTATTAAAGCTATTTACTACAAGTTGATGAATTACCATAAACCCAGTTACATAGTAATTAATCAAAATTAATCATGTTACTACAGAGAACCAAACCGAAACCACCAAGTTAACCCCGAGAGGCACCTCTCTCGTCGGAAGGAGATAACCCCACTAATCAAAAGGAGGATCTGGGCCGCTCATGACTGTGAGCACGACTAGTATACCAGTTTTACACTCTGCAGAGGTTGCACATCTTTACCCACAAGTCGTGAGCTAGGCTAGTTGTTCATCACACTTCCTTAGGTTAGATGACTAGCAAACTCACTACAAGGCCTTTACAAAGAATCTCGTTGGTAAGGAATAACTGCGAGGGTTGGATCGGTGACCATGTAGCAGGTCTAGTGGGCGTCAAGAATACCACAAATGAGGCCACTTAGTACGAGGGACATAGAAGCTTACCACCCTTGCCCCGCAGGTAAGTTACTCCAAACCAAAAAGACCTAATTATTACGCCAAGACCGTCCCATTCCAGTCTTGTGGTAGCGCTGTTGTCCCAGGTTGTCGCTCTATGAACCGGTCCTTATGGAGGGTGGCCAACCAGGCAGTAAGCACCGTGCTGGCGCCCTAAACCATGTTTCTAACAAAACCAATTTTAACGAGACGTGAGCCACTCAAGCCACACAGAGGGCCACTCTCAGAATTAAGTTGCATAAACCATTAATCAAATTAATTAACAAAAAGGACCAAGTGTGTTATAGCGTGGCACCTAGCACAACTAACCAAAATGCAACCCAAAGGATATATATGTAGGATATAAAGTGGCTAGGAAATCCTTATAGGCATACAATATTAAAATGCAGTATGAAAATGTATTTAAAAGTGATAGGTTGTTCATGTTATACTTGCCTTCCTTGTACTACTCCTGCTACTGCTCAAAGTGCTCGGAAGACGGCTGCTCCTGGTATAGATACTGGGGCTCCTCAGATGGATCAACGTCTACTCACGAACACATGGCCAAAACAATGCACAACATAAACATACAAGCAAATACTAACAAAAGCTAGGAAACAGTACATCAATACATAAAAATAGCACACTAAACTAGTCTAAAACTATTCTACGCGTCACAACGATTGCGTGGACATAAAGAACGCCTAAAATGGAGCTAAAACACAAAATCTAGGCCAAAAACAAGTCCCAGGGACCTATTTGTAAGAAAACTGGAGTTCCAGGGGGTTTCTGGCAGAAACCAGGGACTAAAACATAATTAACAGTTAGATCCGGGGTCTAACTCGCAAATCTACCAGAGCAGGACGGCGGGTTCTATTTTAAAGAAGTTCAGGGGTTAAAACATTAAAATATGGGCCTAACTGTAATTAGTTTTGAACTAAGAAGGATGGCGGGTTGATTCCTAGGAAATTGGGGGGCTCTTTAGCAAAAAGACCACATCGAACCGTATGTTTTGATATCGGCCGTTGGATCGCGATCGGATGGTTTGGATCTAAACGCGGGGTGATCTAATCTTGGCCACGGGTTCTAGATCGGACGGCTCAAAGGGAGAAAGGGGTGAGGGAGGCGGCGCGACTCGCCGGCGGCGTGTTCTCGTGGCGGCGCAAGACCGGAGTTGGCAAAACAGGGCTACAGGGCACTAATCGGGCCGGGACTTGGCCGTGGGGCATTACCATGGCGCGCGTAGTCCACCTGGAGCGTTGGTTGGGTTCGGGGAGGCTCGGAGCGGCGTGCACGGTGAAGGGGCGGATCAGCGCGGCGGCACACGGGCAGAGCTCGGGGTCCGGCTTCTACTAGCGTCTCCGGGTTCCTGGATTCCCTTGGTTCGCCTCCTGGAGTTGCTGCGGAGATGCTACAGAGGTCAGGGCGGGATGTGGTCTACCGGTGGCGAGCAATCGCGCAGGCGGCGCGACTAACCGGCGACAGGCTCTGGTCGAAAATCCGGCGCGTGTAGGCTGGAGGTCGAGGGCAGCAAGCTCGGGCAAGGTCTTGCGTACGGGGCGGAGGTCCAGAGGTTGTTGGCAGGGGCCGGGAGGCCGTGGCGTGGCCGGTCCGCGGCGGAGCAGAGGAGTCTGCGCGGCGGAGCAACTCTGTTGCGGCGGCTAGGGTTGTGGGTGTGGCGGCGAAGAAGGATAGGGTGCAGGTGGTCCGCTGGGTGAGTTTAAAGGGGCAAGGCGGGGTCTGGGTGTCCGTGCCATGGAGGGCGCAGGCGTGATCCCCGGCGAGGATCTCGGGCGTGACCGGTGAGCGCGCGGGGGAAGCGAGGGACGGGGATGACAAGCGGGCCATGGCTGTCAGCGACGAGTGTGAGCGAGAGCGGCCCGAGCGGGGTGCCGCTGGCAAGCGGGGCCGGGTTGCAGCGGCTCACGGGGAACGCGGGGTGCAGCTCGCGGCGAGCTGGCTGTTGGGAACAGGCCGACGCGCGGGGGGGGGGGGGGAAGTTGGGCCGCGCGAGCTGGGCCGTGGTGAAAGAAGAGAGGGGAGAGGAGGCCGGGCCGGACTGGGCTTGGGTTTGGTTTGGGCTGGATTTCTTGGGCCGGGCTTTGGGTTTGAGTTTTGGTTTTCCTTTTCTATTTCTACATCTATTCCTTATTTCTATTTCTAACTCAACCTCAAGCCAAATGAATTCAAATTTGAATTTGAATTCACTCAAGCACTCAAACAAATAAAGCAATGCTCCAGCATGATGCAACAACGAAATTAAACCTAAGGTAAATTTTAATTACTTATAGAACAAAAATTTAGATTAAATGCAAGACTAGACATATAAACCTTAGAAAATTAAATTTATTATTAAATGCTGGAATTTAAACTAGGGTGTTACAACTATGATCTCAAGGAACGTTTCTGGTGGTATGGGATGAAGCATTCAGTGGCAGAGTACGTGGCTATTTGTGACACCTGTCAGCGTGTCAAGGCTGAGCATCAGACGCCAGCAGGTCTGTTACAGCCTTTGAAGATTCCAGAGTGGAAATGGGAGGAGATCACTATGGATTTCATTGTTGGATTGCCTCGTACTCAGAAATGGTACAACTCTATATGGGTAGTAGTGGATCGTCCGACGAAGGTTGCTCACTTCATTCCAGTGAACACTACTTACTCCGGTGCTAGACTTGCAGAGTTGTACATCTCTCGGATTGTCTGCTTGCATGGTGTGCCCAAGATGGTACAGGCTGTGCAGGAAAATTTGAGGATTGCACAGAGTAGGCAAAAGAGCTATGTAGATGGCAAACGGAGGGACCTGACTTTCAGTGTTGATGATTATGTATACCTGAAGGTCTCACCGATGAGAGGAATCCGCAGGTTTAATGTGAAGGGAAGCTAACACCTCGGTATACTGGTCCATTCAAGGTGCTAGAGAGGAAAGGCGAAGTTGCTTATCACCTGGAGTTGCCCACCAGCCTCTCAGGAGTTCATGATGTCTTCCATATTTCTCAGCTGAAGAAGTGTCTGCGAGTACCTGTGGAGCAGGCACCACTGGATGGGTTGGATGTGCAGGAAGATCTAACCTATACCGAGCATCGGGTGAAGATTCTGGAGACATCAGAGAGGGTTACACGGAACAAGCGCATCAAGATGTGCAGAGTTCAGTGGAGTCATCACAGTGAAGCTAAGGCTACATGGGAGAGAGAAGATGAGCTGAGGAAGACATATCCAGATCTCTTTGCTAGCCAGCCCAGCTGAATCTCGGGGACGAGATTCCTTTAAGGGGGTAGGGTCTGTAACACCCTAATTTAAATTCTAGCATTTAATAATAAATTTAATTGGCTTTATTTAATTTTCTAGGATTTAATTTGCTTAGTCTTGCATTTAATCTAATTTTTGTTCCACAAATAATTAAAATTTTGTCTAAGGTTAAATTTTTGTTGTTGCATTCTTGCTGGTGCATTGCTCTTTTTGTTTGAGTGCTAGGGTTTTGAATTCAAATTCAAATTTCAATTCGAATAGATTTAGTTTGAGTGGTTTGAGTTAGAAAAGGAAAGAAAATAGAAGAGGAAAAGAAGCCCAAACCCCAGCGCTAGCCCAGCCCGCTCACCCCACTCCTTTTTCCCAGCACCTGGCCCGTTTCTAGCCTACTCCTCCGAACAGCCCAGACTCCCCCACTCCCTCTCCCTCCCGTGCGCGGCCCAAGCTTCCTGCGCGGCCCACACCCGCGCCCAGCCAGCAGGCCCACACTCCGTAGCCCAGCAGCACTTCCCCGCACGCCGCGCTCAGCACCGCGCCGATCCCCGCCGTCAGCCCAATGCCACGCTCCCCCTCAACTCGCGCCCCCGGCACACACACCAGCAACCTCCCGTGCCCCGCTTTCTCCCTCACTGAACAACCGGGCCCGCTATCAGCTTCATCCCCTCCACGATGCACCCGCGCAATGGCCAAGCCGCGACGTCCGCCCGTGATCCCCGCCGATTTCCTTCCCGAACCCGGACCTCGAGATCTCCGGCCCGCCTCCTTTAAACCGCCCGCAATCCCCTGCGCCCTCTTCCCATATCCGCCGCCACCCCAGAACCCTAGCACGCCCGCTCGTCTTGCTCCGCGTGCCGAGCCCTGCGCCGCCGTGCCCTCTCCGCACCACAGCCTCCCAACCCCAGGCAAGTGCTGAAGCAGTTTTGCCTCAGTGCCAGGCAGTCTCTCGGGCACTCCATCCGCGCGCACAACCCATGCAGCGCCCGGATTTCAGCTTGGACCTCCGCCGCCGGTGAACCGATCCCCAAGCAATTTCTCGCCGCCGTTGGGCCGTAAGCCGATCTGAACCTAGTTACGCATCTGCAGTGCCCGCACGGACCTCCTCGAAAACACCAGCAGGCCCGGAGAACCTCTGCAATGACTTGAACACGGGCGCACCACCGAGCTACGCCGCCGGACTCGATGCCGTCGACCCCTGCGCGCCATTTCAACCTGACCCGAGCCTCAGTGAGCACCAGCAACACCTTCCTGTCCTTTTGCACTAGATCCTAGGACCCGTAGTCCACTGTAGGGGCGGGAACACCATCTCCGGTGTTCCACCGCCGGATCTCTGCCATGGTGGGCTTCCTGCAGCGTGCCGTAGCCACGCGCGGCCTCCTTTTGGGCTGGCCCTGGCACCGAGCACATGCACCACCCCGCGTACACCCTTTCCCGTGCCCAGAACTACGCGTGAACGCGCACGCTGGCGATGCCCACCGTGCAGTTTCCGCCCCGGCCATCGATTCCACCTCCACAGGCCTTCCCGAGCCCAGCTGAGTGCCCAGGTGCATCACGCGTGTCGCATAGACCACTCTAGACCCAAACCCTGGACGGATTGACGCCCGGAATGCCGTATACGGCGAACTCCGGCGAGTTTCTACCGCGCGCTGCTGCGGAGAACGAACCCCGGCGACCAGCGCCGCCACCCCCGCGCACGAAGAACCAGAGCCATCCGATCAGAAGCCAGCGGCCAAGATTAGATCTAGGATCCTTTTAATTCGAGCCACTAGATCAAGATCTGACGGCCCTAATTCGCGCGTACCGGTTCGGCCTGACTATTTTGTTAAAAAGCCCTTGGCCTTTCCTGGAATCAACCCGCCATCCTTTTCAGTTCAAAACTAATTCCAGTTAGGCCCAGAACTTTGCATGGACCCCCCTGAGCTTTCTAGAATTAGAATCCGCCGTCCAGCCTTGATGTTTTTGCATGTTAGAGCCTAGACTAAGGTTTAATTATGTTTTAGTCCTTGGTTTTTGCAGAAAACCCCAAGAAACTCTATTTTTCTTACAATTAAGCCCCTAGACCTTGTTTTAGCTCTAGTTTTCGCGTTCTAGCTCCGTTTTAGGTGTTCTTTATGTCCACGCGATCATTGTAACGCGTAGAATAGTTCTAGCATAGTTTTGTTAGATATTTTCATGTATTGTTGTATTGTTTCTTAGTATATGTTATTATTTGCATGTATGTTTACTGTTGTGTATTGTTTTCGGCCATGTGTTCGTGAGTAGACGTTGAGCTACCGGAGGAGCACCAGTACCAGTACTAGGAGCCATCTTCTGAGCAGTTTGAGTAGCAGGAACAGTTTGAGGAAGGCAAGTATAACATGAACAACCTATCACTTTTAAATACACTTTCATACTGCATTTTAATATTGTATGCCTATAAGGATTTCCTAGCCACTTTATATCTTTTATATATCCATTGGGTTGCATTTTGGTTAGTTGTGCAAGGTTGCTATGCTATAACACACTTGGTCCTTTTTAATTAATTTGATTAATGGTATATGCAATTTAATTCTGAGAGTGGCCCTCTGTGTTGGCTTGAGTGGCTCACGTCTCGTTATAAATTTGTTTTTCTAGAAACATGGTTTAGGGGGCAAGCACGGTGCTTACTGCTTGGTTGGCCACTTTCCATAAGGACCGGTTCATAGAGCGACAATCTGGGACAACAGCGCAACCACAAGACTAGAATGGGATGGTTTTGGCTTACTAATTAGGTCATTTTGGTTAGGGAGTAACTTACCGACGGGGCAAGAGGGGGGTCGAGCTTTAATGGTCCCTACGCTATGAGGCTTGGTCTGTGTTATCTTGTACCCCCTCGAGGTGGGCCCCATAGTTGCATTGCCTGAATCCTTAGTGGTTACCCCTTACCAACGTGATCCTTTGTAACGGCCTCGTAATGAGTTTGCTAGTCATCTCACCTAAGGAAGTGTGATGAACAACTAGCGTAGCTCACGACTTGTGGGTAAAGATGTGCAACCTCTGCAGAGTATTAAACTGGTATACTAGCTGTGCTCACGGTCATGAGCGCCCTAGATCCTCTTTTTGATTAGTGGGGTTATCTTCCTTTGGTTAGGGAGGTTTCCCCTGGTGGCTTGGTTTGGTTTGGATCTCAATATTTCATAATTAATTTTGATTAATTACTATGTAACTGGGTTATGGTAATTCGTCAACTTGTAGTAATTAGCTTTAATAAAACTTTGCCAAGACTTAAAAGCTAATGCAGTTAAGTCAGCCAACCTTAGAGCCTCATAGTTTGTGTTATACTTGTTGAGTACAAGTTGTGTACTCACTCTTGCCTACTCTACTCTTTTTCATCTTTGGGATACTGTACTGCTGCTCAGTTCCTGCCGACGCGAGGGAGTTCACACGGGGCTACCAGGAGTATAAGGACTTCTAGGCGTTCGTCTCCCAATCGACGTCCCTGTGGCGCCCTGCTCAGCTTCCGACGAGAGTTATCGTTTATGTTTTACGTTTCCACATACTCTGTATCAGACATTTTGTCATTATTGTAATAAATAACATTCGTACTCGCTTTATTATATCTTTTACGTGATATGTGTTGTGATATATTGTTCATTCTGTTGTATATATGTAACACCCTAATTTAAATTTCAGCAATTTATAATAAATTTAATTGGCTTTATTTAATTTTCTAAGGTTTATTGTTTTAGACTTGCATTTAATCTAAAATTTTGTTCCTTAAGTAATTAAAATTTTATCATAGGTTTAAATTTTGGTGTTGCATTCATGCTGGTGCATAGTTTTAATTATTTGAGTGTGGTTTGAATTGAAATTTGTATTTGAATTCAAACTTTGTTTGAAATAGAAATAGAAAAGGAAAACCTCAGCCCAACCCGTGGCCCAAACGCGCGGCCCAGCTTTTCCCCACGCCCGGCCCAGCCAGCTTTTCGCTTCTCTCCCTCAGCGCTGCAGCGGCCCAGCGCACTCACGTCCCCAGGGACCAGCACCGCGGACTGCCCCGCTCGCGCAGCGCGCACCCCGACTGACTGCCCTGGCCCACCTACAGGTCGTCTTCTTCCTCGCGCCACACCTCCCTGCCGCTGGACCAGCCTCGCCGAGTCCCTCTTCTCTGCGCCGTGGACCGCCCGACCTCCGCAGGCCCACCGGCCAGCCAAACCAGCGCCTTCCTCCTTCTAGAACCAACACCCAAGCTCGGGATCACACGGAGCAACGGCTCGATCCGTTTTCCCACGCGGAGCCTGTCTCACCCGTAATCCTCGCCAACCTTCCTTCTCTCACCCACGCGCCGTGATCGTCGGCCCTGTTTCCTTTTAATGCGCCCCTGGCCATCCTTTGCGCCGCACCTGCACAAACTCGCAGCCCCGAGCCCGAGTTTCGCCTGCCACTCTGCTCCGCCGCACAGAGCTCGCGCTCTGCCATCGCGGCCACGTCGCCCTGCCAAGCTCCTCCAGAGCTCCGCCCCGAGCCCATGCTTCACCTCGAGCCCGATTGCCCCGACCCGACCCGCGTCCTCGCCTTAATTTGGCCGAGATCCGACGCAGGTGAGCTCGGCCGCCATCTCGGTTTTCTCGCCGCCGGTGGCCCTTTGGCCCGTCCTGACCACGTGGAACCATCGCAGGAGCCCCCCCGAGCCGAACCGCGGAGTCCAGGCATCCGGAGAACCGCCGCAGAACCCCCTCCGCGAGCGCTGCCCCCGTTCCGCTGCCGGTCAGCGACGCCATCAACTTCACCCGGCCTTCTTCTTCGATCCAAACCTTGGTGAGCACCGCTGGAACCTTCCCGTCCTTTTGCTCTGGTTAATTTCGACCGTGGCGCCTCCTAGGTCCCGGTACATCGCACGCCGGTGATGCACCGCCGCCGCCGCCGCGCCATAGCGGAGGCCCTGTCCCGCGGCGCCATAGTCGTGCTGGAGCCTCCAGTAGCCGCGCCATGCTCTGCGCGTGTGCCCTACTTCCTTAACACCCCAAATCGAGCTGGTAGCATGTGCAAACGCGAACACAGATGGGTCTCGCCACCTCCAAACCCGCCCCCTCCGCTGCGCGCACCACCATACCCTCCGCAGACCCGCACAACCCACATAGGTGGATTACACGTGCCACTAGCTCTCTCCCAGGCCAAACCGCATGCCAAACCGAGCCCTAGAGCACCAGATGGGCGAACTTTGGCGAGCTCCTAAACCGCGCCACCGCGGGAAGTGGTCACCGGCGTTGAGCGCCGCCTCCCCCGCGCGAGAGCCGTCCAGATCCGTTCGATCCAAAACCAACGCCCAGGATTAGATCGTCGTTATGGTTAGATCTGAGCCGCGGGATCGTGATCCAACGGATCAGATCCGCGCATACCCCTTCGGCCTGGCTCTTTTTCTAAAGAGACCCTCGGCTTTTCACTAATTAACCCGCGCTCCGTCCAGTTCAAAAGAATTTCTAACCAGGCCCAGTTTTTAGTGTTTTGGCCCCTGAGCTCTATAGAAATCGAACCCGCCGTCCAGGCCTGCTGATTTTGCACGCTAGCCCTTAGATTTAATGGTTAATTACATTTAGGCCCTTGGTTTTTGCAAAAACCCCCCTGGAACTTAGTTTTTCTCGCAGATAAGCCCCTAGATCTCGTTTTAGCTCTAGTTTTTGCGTTTTAGCTCCGTTTCGGGCGTTCTTTATGTCCACTCGATCGTTGTAACGCGTAGATTAGTTTTAGACTAGTTTAGTGTGCTGTTTCCATGTATTGATGTACCGTTTCTTAGTTTTTGTTAGTGTTTGCTTGTATGCTTATTGTTGTGCATTGTTTTGGCCATGTGTTCGTGAGTAGACGCTGATCCAGCTGAGGAGCCCCAGTACCAGTACCCGGAGCAGCCCCAGTGTCAGTACCCAAAGCAGCCCCAGTACCAGTACCCGGAGCAGCCGTCTTCTGACCACCTTGAGCAGCAGCAGGAGTAGTACGAGCAAGGCAAGTATAACATGAACAACCTATCACTTTTAAATACACTTTCATACTGCATTTTAATATTGTATGCCTATAAGGACTTTCCTAGCCACTTTATATCCTTTATATATATCCTTTGGGTTGCATTTTGGTTAGTTGTGCTAGGTGCCGCGCTATAACACATTTTGGGCCTTTTTAATTAATTTGATTAATAGTATATGCAACTTAATTCTGAGAGTGGCCCTCTGTGTTCTGATGAGTGGCTCACGTCTCGTTAAAAGATGGTTTTTGTAGAAACATGGTTTAGGGGGCCAGCACGGTGCTTACTGCCTGGTTGGCCACTCTCCATGAGGACCGGTTCATAGAGCGACAACCTGGGACAACAGTGCTACCACAAGGCTAGAATGGGATAGACTTGGCTTACTAATTAGCTCTTTTTGTTTTGGAGTAACTTACCTGCGGGGCAAGAGTAGTAAGCTTCAATGGTCCCTGCTCCTCCGGCTTGGTCTGTGCTAGGATTGCGCTCCGGTGCTTGTACTCCCGTGAGGTGGGCCCCATCGTCGCTGACCTAACTCTCGCGGGTACGCCTTACCAACGAAATTCTTTGTAACGGCCTCGTAGTGAGTCGCTAGTTGTAACACCCTAAGTTAAATTTCAATATTTACTAATAAAATTAATTGGTTTTAATTAATTTTTCTAGGATTTAATTTGCTTAGTCTTGCATTTAATCCAATTTTGTTGCATAAGTAATTAAAATTTGTCTAAGTTTAAAAACTTTGTTGCTGCATTCATGCTGGAGCATTTATTTTAATTGCTTGTGTGCATAAGGTTGTTGAATTAAAATTTTGTTTGAATTCAAATAGTTTTGTTTTGTTTGAGTTAGTTTGTTTTAGCAAAAAGGAAAAAGAAAGGAAAATCAGAGCAAAAGAATGAAACCCAGCCAACCCAAAACCCCAACCTGGCCCAGCCCAAACCGCCCTGGAAAACCCAACCCAAATCCCGCAAGCCGGCCCATTTCTCTCACTCAAGCTCGTTGGCCGGCCCACCCTTTGTCTCCTTTCCTTTCTCCCCGTTCGGCCCAGCAAGCAGCCCAGTCGGCCCGCCTCCTCTCTTCCCCGCGCATGGCCCAAACGCGCCGCTCCGCTCGGCCTGCTTCGCTTCTCCACCCAGCTCGCGTTCCGCACGCGTGCCCCCGACTGACAGGACGGGCCTGCATGTCAGCCCACACCAGCCTCTCGTCGCACGTGTCGCCGCTGTCTCCGCTCTGTGTCTGACCCGTCGGGCCCACATGTCGGCACCGCTCCTCCCGCAGGCGCGCCCGCTTCCCCCTATCTGCCAAGTTGGCCCCGCCCGTCAGGCCGTCGCCTCCCTCACGCAATGCGTCCCCATCTGCTCGCCCGGGCCCGCGTGTCAGATCCATCCCTTCCTTACTTCTCGCGCACGTCCGCCCGAGCTCACCGCCGCGAATCTCGCCGCGCCTGCAACGGCACGGACGCCCAAATCCGCGGCTGAGTTTCTTAAATTGCACCCCCACAGCCCCTGCGCCACACCTTCCATCCCAGCGCCGCCTGAGGCCGAGATCCAGCCGCGCCCACCTAACTCCGCCGCGCAGAGCCACTACGTTGTCGCGGCCGCGTTGCTCTGCTGCTCCCCAGCCCCACCGAAGTAGCACAGCGGCCTCGCCTTGACGCCAGGAGCACGCCTGAAGTAAAACCTTGGTGGCTTGGTTTTGGTTTGGTTCTTAGTAGTTTCTTAATTAATTCTGATTAATTACTATGTAACTGGGTTAATGGTAATTCATCAACTCGTAGTAAATAGCTTTAATAAAATTTTGCCAACACTTAAAAGCTAATGCAGTTGAGTCAGCCAACCTTAGAGCCTCATAGTTTGTGTTATACTTGTTGAGTACAAGTTGTGTACTCACTCTTGCCTCTTCTCTACTTTTTCCTCTTGGTTACGCTACTGCTGCTCAGTTCCTGCCGACACGAGGGAGTTCGTCCAGCGCTACCAGGACTACGAGGACTTCTAGGTGTTCGTCTCCCAGTCGACGTCCCTGTGGCGCCCTGCTTCTGCTTCAGAGAGCTTTTATCGTATTTTGTACTTCGCTTCCGCTGTATCAGACATTTTGTCATTATTGTAATAAATAACATTCGTATTCGCTTTATTATATCTTTTTACGTGATATGTGCTATGATATACTGTTCATTCTGTTGTATATACGTGTGACTTGATCCTGGCACGTATATGACTGCTCGGTTTATGTCCTTTTATAAACCGGGTGTTACAGAGGATGTGACACCCCGGCCTACAGGTAGTACATGGGAATTGGAGAATCCCTCATATGGAGCAGAAGAGTTATGCTATAGTTCCTTGTTCCCGGATTTATGTAACACCTATCTGGAATTATCAGCAGTAATGCCTGTGCAGTGTTGCCTAAATAGGATAAAACCTTAAATAATGGAGTTTTTCTCTCTTCCTTGACCTTACCAATCTGTGTTTCCTCTTTGCCCCAGCTCAGATGTCGGCAGAACAAAAAGACCTTGGAGACAGTGCAATGGGTGATGGTGAGAAACCTTGCTCGTGTTGCCAATTCTATGGCGTTCCTTGTCGTCAAGTTCATGCAACTGAAGATGAAGCCACCACTAGGAGGAACCAGAGATTGTTCTCCAGTACAAAGAGAAAGAGGTCTCATCAAGAGCAGCTAGCAGAAGATTCCCTCTTCCTTGACTGTCCATCGGTCGATGAGCTACAGATCATCCAGAAGAGAAAGGACCCTGAGTACTCTGCAGATACACAGGTCAAGAACCAAGCACTCTATGATTATGTTGATGGGTTGACTATCACTATGAATGTGATCCAGCCACATGGCCGCAAGGAGTCCAAAGAGCAAGCAGCAGAGATAATGCAAGATGTGATGATAAGTTCACAGGGAGGTCAAACAAGTAGCCCCATTCACCACCACCACATGTGCTACAAATGCGGGCAAAAAGGTCATTATGCCAAAAGTTGTCCAGTACCTCAGGCTCCACGGCAGGCAGGACAGCAGGGGCTCCCAGCCCAACCCAGGGCGCCACGACAGGGGAAGGTAAACCACTTGACGGCCGAGACAGCGGCCGAGGCTCCTAGCGTGGTTATTGGTACATTCATGGTCAACTCTTATCCAGCTACGGTGCTTTTCGATACCGGTGCTACTCATTCTTTCATTTCCAAGTCATTTGCCGAGCAGCATCGTATTCCAGTTTCTTGTCTGAGGTCAGCCATGGTAGTTACCTCACCTGGGGGCCAGATACACACATGCTCTATATGCTCCAGAGTTAGTATTGTCATAAGGGGGGCAGAATTCCGCACTGGTTTGATCGTCATTGAGTCCTCGGGGATAGATGTGATTTTGGGAATGGAGACCCTTACCAGATGGGGAGTTTGTATTGATTGTACTCAGCGGACAGCTCACTTGTCAGCATCCTATGGCCAAGAGGTGACAGTCAGTGATACAGAGCCTCCTGGTTTTCTTCATCAGATGGAGGCTAGACCCACGGATGATATTCGCGTAGTTTAATGCCCGGATGTCTTTCCGGAGGACTTGCAGAAGAAGGAAGAGGAGTTGATGAAGATATATCCGGACCTCTTTGCTAGCAAGCCCAGAATCTCGGGACGAGATTCCTGTAAGGGGGTAGGATTTGTAACACCCTAAGTTAAATTTCAATATTTAATAATAAAATTAATTGGCTTTAATTAATTTTTCTAGGATTTAATTTGCTTAGTCTTGCATTTAATCCAATTTTGTTGCATAAGTAATTAAAATTTGTCTAAGTTTAAAAACTTTGTTGCTGCATTCATGCTGGAGCATTTATTTTAATTGCCTGTGTGCATAAGGTTGTTGAATTCAAATTTTGTTTGAATTCAAATAGTTTTGTTTTGTTTGAGTTAGTTTGTTTTAGCAAAAAGGAAAAAGAAAGGAAAATCAGAGCAAAAGAAAGAAACCCAGCCAACCCAAAACCCCAACCTGGCCCAGCCCAAACCGCCCTGGAAAACCCAACCCAAATCCCGCAAGCCGGCCCATTTCTCTCACTCAAGCCCGTTGGCCGGCCCACCCTTTGTCTCCTTTCCTTTCTCCCCGTTCGGCCTAGCAAGCAGCCCAGTCGGCCCGCCTCCTCTCTTCCCCGCGCATGGCCCAAACGCGCCGCTCCGCTCGGCCTGCTTCACTTCTCCACCCAGCTCGCGTTCCGCACGCGTGCCCCCGACTGACAGGACGGGCCTGCATGTCAGCCCACACCGGCCTCTCGTCGCGCGTGTCGCCGCTGTCTCCGCTCTGTGTCTGACCCGTCGGGCCCACATGTCGGCGCCGCTCCTCCCGCAGCCGCGCCCGCTTCCACCTCTCTGCCAAGTTGGCCCCGCCCGTCAGGCCGTCGCCTCCCTCACGCAACGCGTCCCCCTCTGCTCGCCCGGGCCCACGTGTCGGATCCATCCCTTCCTTCCTTCTCGCGCGCGTCCGCCCGAGCTCACCGCCGCGAATCTCGCCATGCCTGCAACGGCACGGACGCCCAAATCCGCGGCTGAGTTTCTTAAATTGCACCCCCACAGCCCCTGCGCCACACCTTCCATCCCAGCGCCGCCTGAGGCCGAGATCCAGCCGTGCCCACCAAACTCCGCCGCGCAGATCCACTACATCGTCGCGGCCGCGTTGCTCTGCTGCTCCCCAGCCCCACCGGAGTAGCACAGCGGCCTCGCCTCGACGCCAGGAGCACCCCGCGCCGATCCAAGGATTCCAGGAGCCCGGAGCGACCCCGATTCGGCCTTCCTCCGTGAGCTACGCCACATCCCGCCGCCGGACTTCGCCGACGACCTCCATACTCTGCAACACCGGCCACCACAACCCCACGGTGAGCATCACCCCAAGCCCCCTGATCTTTTGCGCTAGATGCCGTAGGCCTTAGCGCCCTCTAGGTGCTAGCGTGTGGCACGCCGGCGACCCAGGGCCGCCCTGCACCGCCTCAGGCCACGACCCAGCCCCAATCCGCCGCCCAATTTGCCCAGAATGGTTCTCCATCGCGCGTAATCGCTCCTATGCAAAACCCCGCCCAGAGCCGCACCCGGAATGGCGAGAACATGCAGCCCCGGTGAGCCCCGCCGAGCAGACCCGCCGCAGTAGCTACGCTCGCCGTTGCAGTCCTTCCCGAGCCCAGCTGAGTGCCCAGGTGCATCACGCGTGTCGCGTAGACAGCCCTAGACCCAAATCCTGGCCGGATTGACCCCGGGAAGGCCGAGATTGGCCACCTCCGATGCAGCGCCGCCGCGGAGCTCGACTCCGGCGACCAGCGCCGCCGTTCCGCACGCCCAAAGCCCTCCTGGTCGCCCGATCTGGAGGCAACGGCTTTGATTAGATCTAGAGCACAACAAACCTGATCCCTCAGATCGCGATCCAATGGGCTAGATCTAAACATACCGCTTCGCCCTGGCCACTTTGCTAAAGAGCCCTCGGGCTTTTGCAATATCAACCCGCCGTCCCAGCCAGGTCAAAAATAATTACAGTTTGACCCTGTTTTTATCATTTAGACCCCCGCGCTTTCCAGTATTAGAACCCGCAGTCCAACCTTGGCAATTTTGCGTACTAACCCTTGCAGCTAAGGTTTAATTGCGTTTAGGCCCTCAATTTTTGCGGAAAAGCCCCTGGAACCTTAGATTTCTTGCAGTCTAGTCCCTGAACCTTGTTTTTAGCCTAGAAAATGCGTTTTAGCTCCGTTTCAAGCGTTCTTTATGTCCACGCGATCGTTGTAACGCGTAGAATAGTTTTAGACTAGTTTAATGTGCTGTTTTTATGTATTCATGTATTGTTTCTTAGTTTTTGTTAGTGTTTGCTTGTATGCTTATTTTTTTGTGCATTGTTTTGGCCATGTGTTCGTGAGTAGACGTTGAGTTACCGGAGGAGCCCCAGTACCAGTACCCGGAGCAGCCGTCTTCCGAGCACTTTGAGCAGCAGCAGGAGCAGTACGAGGAAGGCAAGTATAACATGAACAACCTATCACTTTTAAATACATTTTCATACTGCATTTTAATATTGTATGCCTATAAGGACTTTCCTAGCCACTTTATATCCTTTATATATACCTTTGGGTTGCATTTTGGTTAGTTGTGCTAAGTTGCTGCGCTATAACACACTCTGGTCCTTTTAATTAATTTGATTAATGGTTTACTTGAACTTAATTCTGAGAGTGGCCCTCTGTGTGGTGATGAGTGGCTCACGTCTCGTTAAAAGATGGTTTTTGTAGAAACATGGTTTAGGGGGCCAGCACGGTGCTTACTGCCTGGTTGGCCACTCTCCATAAGGACCGGTTCATAGAGCGACAACCTGGGACAACAGTGCTACCACAAGGCTAGAATGGGATAGACTTGGCTTACTAATTAGCACTTTTTGGTTTGGAGTAACTTACCTGCGGGGCAAGAGTAGTAAGCTTCAATGGTCCCTGCTCCTCCGGCTTGGTCTGTGCTAGGATTGCGCTCCGGTGCTTGTACTCCCGTGAGGTGGGCCCCATCGTCACTGACCTAACTCTCGCGGGTACGCCTTACCAACGAAATTCTTTGTAACGGCCTCGTAGTGAGTCGCTAGTCATCTCACCTAAGGAAGTGTGATGAACCTCTAGCGTAGCTCACGACTTGTGGGTAAAGATGTGCAACCTCTGCAGAGTGTAAAACTGGTATACTAGCCGTGCTCACGGTTATGAGCGGCCCAGATCCTCCTTTTGATTAGTGGGGTTGTCTCCTTCCGACGAGGGAGGTGCCTCTCGGGGTTACCTTGGTGGCTTGGTTTTGGTTTGGTTCTCAGTAGTTTCTTAATTAATTCTGATTAATTACTATGTAACTGGGTTAATGGTAATTCATCAACTCGTAGTAAATAGCTTTAATAAAATTTTGCCAACACTTAAAAGCTAATGCAGTTGAGTCAGCCAACCTTAGAGCCTCATAGTTTGTGTTATACTTGTTGAGTACAAGTTGTGTACTCACTCTTGCCTCTTCTCTACTTTTTCCTCTTGGTTACGCTACTGTTGCTCAGTTCCTGCCGACACGAGGGTGTTCGTCCAGCGCTACTAGGACTACAAGGACTTCTAGGTGTTCGTCTCCCAGTCGACGTCCCTGTGGCGCCCTGCTTCTGCTTCGGAGAGCTTTTATCGTATTTTGTACTTCGCTTCCGCTGTATCAGACATTTTGTCATTATTGTAATAAATAACATTCGTATTCGCTTTATTATATCTTTTTACGTGATATGTGCTATGATATACTGTTCATTCTGTTGTATATACGTGTGACTTGATCCTGGCACGTATATGATTGCTCGGTTTATGTCCTTTTATAAACCGGGTGTTACAGAGTGGTATCAGAGCCGTATCGACTGTGGGACGAAGCCTAGATAGAACTGGTCGAGTTTTTAGGACTTCTTCTCTCCAATCCTTGCCTGCTGAAATTATTTTACTATTATACCCCTTGACTTCTATGACTTTAACCCTTCTTGCCTTGATTTCTCTCTCTGAAGAATAGTTTTCGTAGATTTTGGCCTGAATCAGTCATCTGACCACCATGAGTATTAGCTAGGTGACCCTTTTATAATAATACGATAGCACGTTCTACGACGCGTTGTGTTAGTCGAGTCTTTTGCTAAACTCGGCTAAGTCGTGAAAATTGTCTGTTTGTTATTATGCTACATGTTTGATTTGGATTTTTGAATGATTGCATAGCTTAGTAGTTTAAAGTTGTTTAATAAAAATTAGTCTTAAGCTAAAATTAATTAATTAATAAAATAAGTTAGATCGTTGGGGGTAAAACAATCCACTCTATCCTCTCTACCTTATCATGCCTTGAGTTTCCTCGGTCTTGTTTGTTGAGAAGAAGGATAATACGAAGAGGATATGATATCCAGGGATTCACTGGCAAGGACGTCACCGACGAGGACGTCGGTTTCTGTAAGGGGGTAGGGATGTGACACCCCGGCCTACAGGTAGTACATGGGAATTGGAGAATCTCTCATATGGAGCAGAAGAGTTATGCTATAGTTCCTTGTTCCCGGATTTATGTATCACCTATCTGGAATTATCAGCAGTAATGCCTGTGCAGTGTTGCCTAAATAGGATAAAACCTTAAATAATGGAGTTTTTCTCTCTTCCTTGACCTTACCAATCTGTGTTTCCTCTTTGCCCCAGCTCAGATGTTGGCAGAACAAAAAGACCTTGGAGACAGTGCAATGGGTGATGGTGAGAAACCTTGCTCGTGTTGCCAATTCTATGGCGTTCCTTGTCGTCAAGTTCATGCGACTGAAGATGAAGCCACCACTAGGAGGAACCAGAGATTGTTCTCTAGTACAAAGAGAAAGATGTCTCATCAAGAGCAGCTAGCAGAAGATTCCCTCTTCCTTGACTGTCCGTCGGTCGATGAGCTACAGATCATCCAGAAGAGAAAGGACCCTGAGTACTCTGCAGATACACAGGTCAAGAACCAAGCACTCTATGATTATGTTGATGGGTTGACTATCACTATGAATGTGATCCAGCCACATGGCCGCAAGGAGTCCAAAGAGCAAGCAGCAGAGATAATGCAAGATGTGATGATAAGTTCACAGGGAGGTCAACCAAGTAGCCCCATTCACCACCACCGCATGTGCTACAAATGCGGGCAAAAAGGTCATTATGCCAAAAGTTGTCCAGTACCTCAGGCTCCACGGCAGGCAGGACAGCAGGGGCGCCCAGCCCAACCCAGCGCCACGACAGGGGAAGGTAAACCACTTGACGGCCGAGTCAGCGGCCGAGGCTCCTAACGTGGTTATTGGTACATTCATGGTCAACTCTTATCCAGCTACGGTGCTTTTCGATACCGGTGCTACTCATTCTTTCATTTCCAAGTCATTTGCCGAGCAGCATCATATTCCAGTTTCGTGTCTGAGGTCAGCCATGGTAGTTACCTCACCTGGGGGCCAGATACACACATGCTCTATATGCTCCAGAGTTAGTATTGTCATAAGGGGGGCAGAATTCTGCACTGGTTTGATCGTCATTGATTCCTCGGGGATAGATGTGATTTTGGGAATGGAGACCCTTACCAGATGGGGAGTTCGTATTGATTGTACTCAGTGGACAGCTCACTTGTCAGCATCTGATGGCCAAGAGGTGACAGTCAGTGATACAGAGCCTCCTGGTTTTCTTCATCAGATGGAGGCTAGACCCACGGATGATATTCGCATAGCTGAATGCCCGGATGTCTTTCCGGAGGACTTGCCAGAAGAAGGAAGAGGAGTTGATGAAGATATATCCGGACCTCTTTGCTAGCCAGCCCAGAATCTCGGGACGAGATTCCTGTAAGGGGGTAGGATTTGTAACACCCTAAGTTAAATTTCAATATTTAATAATAAAATTAATTGGCTTTAATTAATTTTTCAAGGATTTAATTTGCTTAGTCTTGCATTTAATCCAATTTTGTTGCATAAGTAATTAAAATTTGTCTAAGTTTAAAAACTTTGTTGCTGCATTCATGCTGGAGCATTTATTTTAATTGCTTGTGTGCATAAGGTTGTTGAATTCAAATTTTGTTTGAATTCAAATAGTTTTGTTTTGTTTGAGTTAGTTTGTTTTAGCAAAAAGGAAAAAGAAAGGAAAATCAGAGCAAAAGAAAGAAACCCAGCCAACCCAAAACCCCAACCTGGCCCAGCCCAAACCGCCCTGGAAAACCCAACCCAAATCCCGCAAGCCGGCCCATTTCTCTCACTCAAGCCCGTTGGCCGGCCCACCCTTTGTCTCCTTTCCTTTCTCCCCATTTGGCCTAGCAAGCAGCCCAGTCGGCCCGCCTCCTCTCTTCCCCGCGCATGGCCCAAACGCGCCGCTCCGCTCGGCCTGCTTCGCTTCTCCACCCAGCTCGCGTTCCGCACGCGTGCCCCCGACTGACAGGACGGGCCTGCATGTCAGCCCACACCAGCCTCTCGTTGCGCGTGTCGCCACTGTCTCCGCTCTGTGTCTGACCCGTCGGGCCCACATGTCAGCTGTAACACCCTAATTTAAATTTCAGTATTTATTAATAAATTTAATTGGCCTTATTTAATTTCCTAAGGTTTATTGTGTTTAGTTGGCATTTAATCTAATTTTTGTTCCTTAATTAATTAAAAATTTATCATAGGTTTAAATTTTTGTTGCATTCATGCTGGTGCATAATTTTATTTGAGTGTGGTTTGAATTCAAATTCAAATTTGAATTCAAACTTTGTTTGAATTAGATTAAGAAATGAGAAGAATAGGAAATAGGAAAGGAAAATAGAAAGCCCAAAACCCAGCCCAACCCCAAGGTCTGGCCCAACCCACTCCCCTCCTTTCCCCCCCGCTCGGCCCAGTCCGGCCCGCGGCCCATCCCTCCGCAAGCCTGCTTCCCGCGGCCTGCCTCCGCTCCACGCGCCTCGCGCCCGGCCCGCCCGCGCTCCCCGCTCCGCTGCCCCTGCCACCGGGCCCCGCTCGCAGCAGACCAGCGCTCCGCTCGCCCGACCCCGTCTCGCTGCAGCCCGGGCCCGCCTGCCAGCTCCCTCTCCCCCGTTCCTTCCTCCCCGCCGCGAAACAGAGCCCGAGATCACCGGCGAGGACGCCGGGATCCTTATCCCGCTGCGCCCCGCCGCGATCTCCGCCCGGCCCCTCTTTTTAGCCCGCAGCCGCACCCCTGCGACCTGCCTCCAACCCTAGCCGCCGCCTCCGCGCCGCTCTGCCCCGTCTCGCCAAGCTCCGCCGCGCAGAGCTCTGCGCCGCCGTAAATCCATCACCCCGCTGCATCCCAGCCACAGCCAACCCCCCCGCAGGAGCTCCGCCCTGTGCTCAAGATCCGCCCCGACCTCGCTTGCCCCGGTCCGAGCCACGTCCGCGCCAGATTTTTCAACCCGCGACCGCCGCCGGTGAGTTGCTCCGCCGTGGCAATTTCACGCCGTCGGAGCACCCCGGACCACCCTGACCGTCGTGGCTTCCTTGTAGGCACTCCTGGAGCCGAACCGAGGAGCCTAGGAGCCCGGAGACGCCCCCCTTCGACCCATCCGCGCGCTCCGCCCGAGCGCCGCCCGCGACCCTCGCCGCCGTCGCCCCGCCGACGCGACCTCGACCACCCCGCGCCCTCGGTGAGCCCCCAGCGCCTCCCTTGTTGTTTTCACTAGATATCTTGGCCCGTAGACCGCTTTAGCGCCTAGGACGCCGCACGCCGGCGATGCGCCGCCGCGCCTTCCGCCCCTCGCCGTGGCGAGCCCCGCTCAAGCCCGGCCGAGCCATGCTTTCGCCTCCAGTGGCTTGCGCATGCCACGTGGATGCCAACCGACCCAAGCCCGGGTCAGATTGACCCCCGGAGCGCCGGTTTGGGCGTCTCCGGCGAGCCCTCCGCCGCGGGAGCCCCCTCGCCGGCGACAAATCGCCGCCGCACCACGCCCAACCTCCCTGGGCCGCTCGATCCCAGAAGCACGGCTCAGATTAGATCGGCGCCGCATTAGATCTCGGCCGCCAGATCCAGATCCAGCGGTCTGGATCCACGCGTACCGGTCAACGTCAGTAGGTTTTGCAAAAGAGACCCTGGATTTCATAGAAATAAACCCGCCGTCCTTGGTAGTTGAAAAATAATTCCAAAACCACCCCTGTTTTTACGTTTTAGACCCTGAACTTCTTTTAAATGGAACCCGCAGTCCACCCGGCCATTGCCCTTGGTCTTTTTGCACGCTACCCCCCTGTGTTTAATGTTATTTACGTTTTAGTCCTCGGTTTTAGCAGAAAAGACCCTGGAATCCTGTTTTTCTTACAAATAAGCCCCTGAACCTTGTTTTTAGCCTAGAAAATGCGTTTTAGCTCCGTTTTTAGCGTTCTTTATATCCACGCGATCGTTGTAACGCGTAGAACAGTATTAGAGTAGTTTAGTGTGCTGTTTTTATGTATTGATGTATTGTTTCTTAGTTTTTGTTAGTGTTTGCTTGTATGCTTATTCCTGTGCATTGTTTTGGCCATGTGTTCGTGAGTAGACGCTGATCCAGTTGAGGAGCCCCAGTACCAGTACCCGGAGCAGCCGTCTTGCGAGCACTTTGAGCAGCAGCCAGAGCAGTACGAGGAAGGCAAGTATAACATGAACAACCTATCACTTTAAATACAATTTCATACTGCATTTTAATACTGTATGCCTATAAGGATTTCCTAGCCACTTTATATCCTTTATATATACCTTTGGGTTGCATTTTGGTTAGTTGTGCTAGGTTGCTGCGCTATAACACACTCTGGTCCTTTTTAATTAATTTGATTAATGTTTTACTTGAACTTAATTCTGAGAGTGGCACTCTGTGTGGCTTGAGTGGCTCACTTCTCGCTAAAAGATGTTTTTTTTAGAAACATGGTTTAGGGTGCCAGCACGGTGCTTAGTGCTTGGTTGGCCACTCTCCATAAGGACCGGTTCATAGAGCGACAACCTGGGACAACAGCGCTACCACAAGACTGGAATGGGACGGTCTTGGCTTACTAATTAGGCCATTTTGGTTCGGGAGTAACTTACCGACGGGGCATGGGGGGTGGTAAGCTTCAATGGTGGCCAGGCTACGAGGCTGGTCTGTGTGTCTTGTACCCCCTCGAGGTGGTTACCATCGTTGCGGAGCCTGATTCCTTAGCGGTTACACCTTACCAACGTGTCCTTTGTAACGGCCTCGTAGTGAGTCGCTAGTCATCTCACCTAAGGAAGTGTGATGAACAACTGGCGTAGCTCACGACTTGTGGGTAAAGTTGTGCAACCTCTGCAGAGTGTAAAACTGGTATACTAGCCGTGCTCACGGTTATGAGCGGCCCAGATCCTCCTTTTGATTAGTGAAGTTATCTCCTTCCGACGAGGGAGGTGCTTCTCGGGGTTTACCTTGGTGGCTTGGTTTCGGTTTGGTTCCCAGTAGTAACATGAATAAACTTGATTAATTACTATGTAACTGGGTTAATGGTAATTCATCAACTAGTAGTAAATAGCTTAAATAAAATCTGCCAACACTTAAAAGCTAATGCAGTTGAGTCAGCCAGCCTAGAGCCTCATAGTTTGTGTTATACTTGTTGAGTACAAGTTGTGTACTCACCCTTGCCTCTTCTCTACTTTTTCCTCTTGGCTACGCTACTGCTGCTCAGTTCCTGCCGACGCGAGGGAGTTCGCTCAGCGCTTCCAGGACTACGAGGACTTCTAGGTGCTTCGTCTCCCAGTCGACGTCCCTGTGGCGCCCCGCTTCAGCTTCGGAGAGCTTTTACCGTATTTTGTACTTCGCTTCCGCTGTATCAGACATTTTGTCATTAATGTAATAAATAACATTCGTATTCGCTTTATTATATCTTTTTACGTGATATGTGCTATGATATACTGTTCATTCTGTTGTATATACGTGTGACCTGATCCTGGCACGTATATGATTGCTCGGTTTATGTTCTTTTATAAACCGGGTGTTACAGAGTGGTATCAGAGCCATATCGACTGTAGGACGAAGCCTAGATAGAACTGGTCGAGTTTTAGGACTTCTTCTCACCAATCCTTGCCTGCTGAAACTATTTTACTATTATACCCCTTGACTTCTATTACTTTTTACCCGTCTAGCCTTGATTTCTCCCTCTGAAGAATATATTTCGTAGATTTTGGCCTGAATCAGTCATCTGACCACCATGAGCATAGCTAGGTAACCCTTTTATAATAATACGATAGCACGTTCTGCGACGCGTTGTGTTAGTCGAGTCTTTTGTTAAACTCGGCTAAGTTGTGAAAATTGTCTGCTTGTTATTATGCTACATGTTTGATTTGGATTTTTGAATGATTGCGTAGCTTAGTAGTTTAATTTTGCTTAAAGAAAAATCACTCAGATGTTAAAGCTAACTAAATTAATAAAATGAGTTAGATCGTTGGGGGTAAAACAGTCAACTCTATCCTGTCTACTTTATCATGGCTGAGTCTTTTTCCGCAAAGAGTTATCATATCCATCTGGGTTTATTCCTGCAATATCCTTACTCGTGAAATCTTTTGTTCAAATCAGATGGTGAACACCAGGAGCACCGGTTCAGGTTCTGGCCAGCAGCAGGGTCAGAACAACCAGGGTACTGGGATCCCGATGCCTCCGCCTTTGACTCCGGAGCAGTACTTCCAGCTCCAGATGCAGATGATGGCTACCCTGAACAACACTGTTCAGGCTCTTCAGCACGCTCACGCTCAGCCTCCGCCTCCTCCACCGCCGCAGCCTCGCGACAGGCGTGCTGAGTTTCTGAGGGGTCACCCGCCGACGTTTTCTCACACGTCCGACCCTCTTCAGGCTGACGACTGGCTCCGTGCAGTGGAGCGTCAGCTGGACATCGCCCAGTGCGATGACCGTGAGCGCGTCTTGTACGCAGCAGGACAGCTGCGAGGTGCAGCTTTGGACTGGTGGGAGTCCCACCCAGTGCACGACCGCGAGTCTCTCACCTGGCTCCAGTTCAGGGAGCGTTTCCGCAGCCACAACGTCCCCGCGGGCGTTATGAAGATGAAACAGAAGGAGTTCCTTGCACTGAAGCAGGTAATCTTAAATATAATCATTCCGCGGTTTCTTTTGAGCTAATGCCCCTTGTTCTATCCTTATGAGTCTTGAGTTAATCTTCCGATATCTATCTGTCTTTGTGAATTCAGGGGACTATGTCGGTCACGGAGTATCGTGATCGCTTTCTTCAGCTGGCACGCTACGCCCCTGCCGAGGTTGCGGATGACCGCAAGAAGCAGGAGCACTTCATGGAGGGTCTTGAGGACTACCTCCAGTACGCGCTGCTCAACCTCCGCTTCGACGACTTCAACCATCTGGTTGACAGTGCGCTCAACACTGAGCGTAAGCACTTGGAGATGGAGGACAAGAAGAGGAAGGTTGTCCCCGTTGCTTCCGGCAGCAACACTCGTCCTCGACTCCAGCCGCCCCAGCATTACCAGCAGCAGTACCGGCCTCCTCAGCAGTACCAGCAGAGGCCACCGCAGCAGTACCCGCCTCGACAGCAGCAGGCAGGTCAGGGCCCGAGGTTACCGGCACCTCCGGCTCGTGCTGCTCTACCAGCTCCACCGGCACCGCAGGCTCCACGTCCGGCAGCTCCTACCGGACAGCAGACTCCAGCACCTCGCGTCTGCTATCACTGCGGCCAGCCGGGGCACTACGCCAACACTTGCCCCCGGAAGGCGCAGGCGGGACAGCAGGGGCGCCCAGCTCAGCCCAGGGCGCCAGCACAGGGCAGGGTGAACCACGTGACGGCCGAGTCAGCGGCCGAGGCTCCCAACGTGGTTATTGGTACGTTCATGGTCAACTCCCATCCAGCTTCAGTGCTTTTCGATACTGGTGCTACTCATTCTTTCATCACCAAGTCATTTGTTGAGGAGCATAGTTTCTTTACCACTGCATTAAAGAACTGTCTGCTAGTTTCTTCACCGGGAGGGGAGTTGAGATCCCATATTGTTTGCCCCCGAGTCAGTGTAGCCATAAGGGGGGCAATGTTCAGTGCTGATCTGAGGGTGCTAGACACCAAGGGTATCGATGTGATTCTGGGAATGGATACTCTTGCCAAGTGGGGAGTCAGAATTGATTGTGCTCATCGAGCAGTTCACCTGACAGCATCTGATGGCCAAGAGGTGACAGTTAGTGCTTCAGAGCCTTCTGGATTTCTTCACCATATGGAGGCTAGACCCACGGACGGTATTCGCGTGGTGTCTGAATTCCCGGATGTCTTTCCGGATGATCTGCCAGGTATGCCGCCTGAACGCGCCATTGAGTTTTGTATTGATCTCTTGCCTGGCACAGCTCCTATTGCAAAGCGGCCCTACCGCATGGCACCTATAGAGCATGAAGAGGTCAAGAAGACTATTGATGAGTTGCTAGCCAAGGGCTATATCCGTCGCAGCTTCTCTCCTTGGGCTTTTCCATTATTGCTGGTAGATAAGAAGGATGGCTCGAAGAGGATGTGTGTGGATTATCGTGAGCTGAATGCAGTTACTATCAAGAACAAGCATCCACTGCCCCGTATTGAGGATCTCTTCGATCTGCTTCGAGGTGCTCGTATATTCTCGAAGATTGATCTTCGTTCGGGTTATTTTCAGCTGAGGATCCGCCCTGGGGATATTCCGAAGACGGCATTCACCTGCAAGTACGGGCTATATGAGTATACAGTCATGTCCTTCGGCTTGACTAATGCCCCGGCTTTCTTCATGCATCTGATGAACATGGTCTTCATGGATTATCTGGATGTCTTCGTGGTGATTTTCATTGATGATATTCTGATCTTCTCCAAGACCGAAGAAGAGCATGAGGAGCATTTGAGGCTCGTGTTGCAGAGATTGAGAGAGCATCAGTTGTATGCCAAGTTCAGCAAGTGCGAGTTCTGGATTGACGAGGTTCCATTCCTCGGTCATGTTATCTCTCAGGGAGGCATTGCTGTTGATCCGAGTAAGGTGAAGGATGTGCTCGAGTGGGAGACACCGCAGACAGTGAAGGAAGTCAGATCTTTCTTGGGCTTAGCTGGATATTATCGGAGGTTCATCGAGAATTTCTCCAAGATCGCGAAGCCTTTGACTTCTTTGCTGGAGAAGAATGTGGCTTTTTTGTGGACTGATGAGCGTCAGATGGCCTTTGATGAGCTGAAGAAAAGGTTGACTACGGCGCCAGTCCTGACTCTGCCAGACCAAACGAAGAGGTTCACGGTATATTGTGATGCTTCGAAGGATGGTCTTGGGTGTGTTCTGATGCAGGAGGGCAGAGTGATAGCTTATGCTTCACGGCAGCTACGCCGGCATGAGCTGAATTATCCTACTCATGATCTTGAGTTAGCCGCTGTTGTGCATGCTCTGAAGATTTGGAGGCATTACTTGTATGGGCAGCGGTGTGATATCTACACTGATCACAAGAGCCTCAAGTACATTTTCACGCAGAATGAGCTGAACATGCGGCAGAGAAGATGGCTAGAGCTGGTCAAGGACTATGATCTGGAGATTCACTATCATCCGGGCAAGGCCAATGTTGTAGCAGATGCTTTGAGCAGAAGAAGTTATGTCAACATGGCCGTGGCTTTCCAGATGCCTCCAGAGTTATGCGAGGAGTTCGAGCAGTTGAGTCTGGGCTTCTTGCATCATACCTCCAGTGCAGCATTTGAGGCAGTACCGACTCTAGAGGCAGAGATCAGGCAGCATCAGAAAGATGATGAGAAGCTGCAGGAGATCCGTGAGTTGCTCAAGAAGGGCAAGGCTCCTCATTTCAGAGAGGATGATCAGGGTACCTTGTGGTACAAGAACCGGATCTGCGTGCCTGATGTGCATGATCTCCGGAAGTTGATTCTGAGTGAGGCCCATGATACAGCTTACTCTATTCATCCGGGCAGCACGAAGATGTATTATGATCTGAAGGAACGTTTCTGGTGGTATGGGATGAAGCGTTCAGTGGCAGAGTACGTGGCTATTTGTGACATCTGTCAGCGTGTCAAGGCTGAGCATCAGAGGCCAGCAGGTCTGTTACAGCCTTTGAAGATTCCAGAGTGGAAATGGGAGGAAATCACTATGGACTTCATTGTTGGATTGCCTCGTACTCAGAAAGGGTACAACTCCATTTGGGTAGTAGTGGATCGTCTGACGAAAGTTGCTCACTTCATTCCAGTGAACACTACCTACTCCGGTGCTAGACTTGCAGAGTTGTACATCTCTCGGATTGTCTGCTTGCATGGTGTGCCGAAGAAGATTATATCTGACAGGGGGTCTCAGTTCACTTCTCGGTTCTGGGAGCAGCTCCATGATTCTCTGGATACGAAGCTGCGTTTCAGTACAGCTTATCACCCTCAGACAGATGGGCAGACAGAGAGAACCAACCAAGTGTTGGAGGATATGCTGAGAGCTTGTGCTATTCAGTATGGTACTAGTTGGGATAAGTGCCTGTCATTTGCTGAGTTTTCATATAACAACAGCTATCAGGCCAGTCTGAAGAAGTCACCCTTCGAGGCATTGTATGGCAGAAAATGCAGGACTCCTCTCTATTGGGATCAGATCGGTGAGAAGCAGCTCTTTGGCCCTGAGATCATAGATGATGCAGAGCAGATGGTTCAGGCTGTGCGAGAAAATCTGAGGATTGCACAGAGCAGGCAGAAGAGCTATGCTGATGGCAAACGGAGAGACCTGACTTTCAGTGTCGGTGATTATGTGTACCTGAAGGTGTCTCCGATGAGAGGGATCCGCAGATTTAATGTCAAAGGGAAGCTAGCACCTCGGTATGTGGGGCCATTCAAGGTGCTAGAGCGGAAAGGCGAAGTTGCTTATCGCCTGGAGTTACCTCTCAGTCTCTCAGGAGTTCATGATGTTTTCCATATATCTCAGCTGAAGAGATGTCTGCGAGTACCCGAGGAGCAGGCACCCCTGGATGGAGTCGATGTCCAGGAAGATCTGACTTATACTGAGCATCCGGTGAAGATTCTGGAGACATCAGAGAGGGTTACTCGGAACAAGCGCATCAAGATGTGCAGAGTTCAGTGGAGTCATCACAGTGAAGCTGAGGCTACTTGGGAGCGAGAAGATGAGTTGAAGAAGACATATCCAGATCTCTTTGCTAGCCAGCCCAGCTAAATCTCGGGGACGAGATTTCTTTAAGGGGGTAGGGTATGTAACACCCTAATTTAAATTTCAGTATTTATTAATAAATTTAATTGGCCTTATTTAATTTCCTAAGGTTTATTGTGTTTAGTTGGCATTTAATCTAATTTTTGTTCCTTAATTAATTAAAAATTTATCATAGGTTTAAATTTTTGTTGCATTCATGCTGGTGCATAATTTTATTTGAGTGTGGTTTGAATTCAAATTCAAATTTGAATTCAAACTTTGTTTGAATTAGATTAAGAAATGAGAAGAATAGGAAATAGGAAAGGAAAATAGAAAGCCCAAAACCCAGCCCAACCCCAAGGTCTGGCCCAACCCACTCCCCTCCTTTCCCCCCCGCTCGGCCCAGTCCGGCCCGCGGCCCATCCCTCCGCAAGCCTGCTTCCCGCGGCCTGCCTCCGCTCCACGCGCCTCGCGCCCGGCCCGCCCGCGCTCCCCGCTCCGCTGCCCCTGCCACCGGGCCCCGCTCGCAGCAGACCAGCGCTCCGCTCGCCCGACCCCGTCTCGCTGCAGCCCGGGCCCGCCTGCCAGCTCCCTCTCCCCCGTTCCTTCCTCCCCGCCGCGAAACAGAGCCCGAGATCACCGGCGAGGACGCCGGGATCCTTATCCCGCTGCGCCCCGCCGCGATCTCCGCCCGGCCCCTCTTTTTAGCCCGCAGCCGCACCCCTGCGACCTGCCTCCAACCCTAGCCGCCGCCTCCGCGCCGCTCTGCCCCGTCTCGCCAAGCTCCGCCGCGCAGAGCTCTGCGCCGCCGTAAATCCATCACCCCGCTGCATCCCAGCCACAGCCAACCCCCCCGCAGGAGCTCCGCCCTGTGCTCAAGATCCGCCCCGACCTCGCTTGCCCCGGTCCGAGCCACGTCCGCGCCAGATTTTTCAACCCGCGACCGCCGCCGGTGAGTTGCTCCGCCGTGGCAATTTCACGCCGTCGGAGCACCCCGGACCACCCTGACCGTCGTGGCTTCCTTGTAGGCACTCCTGGAGCCGAACCGAGGAGCCTAGGAGCCCGGAGACGCCCCCCTTCGACCCATCCGCGCGCTCCGCCCGAGCGCCGCCCGCGACCCTCGCCGCCGTCGCCCCGCCGACGCGACCTCGACCACCCCGCGCCCTCGGTGAGCCCCCAGCGCCTCCCTTGTTGTTTTCACTAGATATCTTGGCCCGTAGACCGCTTTAGCGCCTAGGACGCCGCACGCCGGCGATGCGCCGCCGCGCCTTCCGCCCCTCGCCGTGGCGAGCCCCGCTCAAGCCCGGCCGAGCCATGCTTTCGCCTCCAGTGGCTTGCGCATGCCACGTGGATGCCAACCGACCCAAGCCCGGGTCAGATTGACCCCCGGAGCGCCGGTTTGGGCGTCTCCGGCGAGCCCTCCGCCGCGGGAGCCCCCTCGCCGGCGACAAATCGCCGCCGCACCACGCCCAACCTCCCTGGGCCGCTCGATCCCAGAAGCACGGCTCAGATTAGATCGGCGCCGCATTAGATCTCGGCCGCCAGATCCAGATCCAGCGGTCTGGATCCACGCGTACCGGTCAACGTCAGTAGGTTTTGCAAAAGAGACCCTGGATTTCATAGAAATAAACCCGCCGTCCTTGGTAGTTGAAAAATAATTCCAAAACCACCCCTGTTTTTACGTTTTAGACCCTGAACTTCTTTTAAATGGAACCCGCAGTCCACCCGGCCATTGCCCTTGGTCTTTTTGCACGCTACCCCCCTGTGTTTAATGTTATTTACGTTTTAGTCCTCGGTTTTAGCAGAAAAGACCCTGGAATCCTGTTTTTCTTACAAATAAGCCCCTGAACCTTGTTTTTAGCCTAGAAAATGCGTTTTAGCTCCGTTTTTAGCGTTCTTTATATCCACGCGATCGTTGTAACGCGTAGAAACAGTATTAGAGTAGTTTAGTGTGCTGTTTTTATGTATTGATGTATTGTTTCTTAGTTTTTGTTAGTGTTTGCTTGTATGCTTATTCCTGTGCATTGTTTTGGCCATGTGTTCGTGAGTAGACGCTGATCCAGTTGAGGAGCCCCAGTACCAGTACCCGGAGCAGCCGTCTTGCGAGCACTTTGAGCAGCAGCCAGAGCAGTACGAGGAAGGCAAGTATAACATGAACAACCTATCACTTTAAATACAATTTCATACTGCATTTTAATACTGTATGCCTATAAGGATTTCCTAGCCACTTTATATCCTTTATATATACCTTTGGGTTGCATTTTGGTTAGTTGTGCTAGGTTGCTGCGCTATAACACACTCTGGTCCTTTTTAATTAATTTGATTAATGTTTTACTTGAACTTAATTCTGAGAGTGGCACTCTGTGTGGCTTGAGTGGCTCACTTCTCGCTAAAAGATGTTTTTTTTAGAAACATGGTTTAGGGTGCCAGCACGGTGCTTAGTGCTTGGTTGGCCACTCTCCATAAGGACCGGTTCATAGAGCGACAACCTGGGACAACAGCGCTACCACAAGACTGGAATGGGACGGTCTTGGCTTACTAATTAGGCCATTTTGGTTCGGGAGTAACTTACCGACGGGGCATGGGGGGTGGTAAGCTTCAATGGTGGCCAGGCTACGAGGCTGGTCTGTGTGTCTTGTACCCCCTCGAGGTGGTTACCATCGTTGCGGAGCCTGATTCCTTAGCGGTTACACCTTACCAACGTGTCCTTTGTAACGGCCTCGTAGTGAGTCGCTAGTCATCTCACCTAAGGAAGTGTGATGAACAACTGGCGTAGCTCACGACTTGTGGGTAAAGTTGTGCAACCCCTGCAGAGTGTAAAACTGGTATACTAGCCGTGCTCACGGTTATGAGCGGCCCAGATCCTCCTTTTGATTAGTGAAGTTATCTCCTTCCGACGAGGGAGGTGCTTCTCGGGGTTTACCTTGGTGGCTTGGTTTCGGTTTGGTTCCCAGTAGTAACATGAATAAACTTGATTAATTACTATGTAACTGGGTTAATGGTAATTCATCAACTAGTAGTAAATAGCTTAAATAAAATCTGCCAACACTTAAAAGCTAATGCAGTTGAGTCAGCCAGCCTAGAGCCTCATAGTTTGTGTTATACTTGTTGAGTACAAGTTGTGTACTCACCCTTGCCTCTTCTCTACTTTTTCCTCTTGGCTACGCTACTGCTGCTCAGTTCCTGCCGACGCGAGGGAGTTCGCTCAGCGCTTCCAGGACTACGAGGACTTCTAGGTGCTTCGTCTCCCAGTCGACGTCCCTGTGGCGCCCCGCTTCAGCTTCGGAGAGCTTTTACCGTATTTTGTACTTCGCTTCCGCTGTATCAGACATTTTGTCATTAATGTAATAAATAACATTCGTATTCGCTTTATTATATCTTTTTACGTGATATGTGCTATGATATACTGTTCATTCTGTTGTATATACGTGTGACCTGATCCTGGCACGTATATGATTGCTCGGTTTATGTTCTTTTATAAACCGGGTGTTACATCAGCGCCGCTCCTCCCGCAGCCACGCCCGCTTCCCCCTCTCTGCCAAGTTGGCCCCGCCCGTCAGGCCGTCGCCTCCCTCACGCAACGCGTCCCCCTCTGCTCGCCCGAGCCCGCGTGTCGGATCCATCCCTTCCTTCCTTCTCGCGTGCATCCGCCCGAGCTCACCGCCGCGAATCTCGCCACGCCTGCAACGGCACGGACGCCCAAATCCGCGGCTGAGTTTCTTAAATTGCACCCCCACAGCCCCTGCGCCACACCTTCCATCCCAGCGCCGCCTGAGGCCGAGATCCAGCCGCGCCCACCTAACTCCGCCGCACAGAGCCACTACGTTGTCGCAGCCGCGTTGCTCTGCTGCTCCCCAGCCCCACCGGAGTAGCACAGCGGCCTCGCCTCGACGCCAGGAGCACCCCGCACCAATCCAAGGATTCCAGGAGCCCGGAGCGACCCCGATTCGGCCTTCCTCCGTGAGCTATGCCACATCCCGCCGCCGGACTTCGCCGACGACCTCCATACTCTACAACTCCGGCCACCACAACCCCACGGTGAGCATCACCCCAAGTCCCCTGATCTTTTGCGCTAGATGCCGTAGGCCTTAGCGCCCTCTAGGTGCTAGCGTGTGGCACGCCGGCGACCTAGGGCCGCCCTGCACCGCCGCAGGCCACGACCCAGCCCCAATCCGCCGTCCAGTTTGCCCAGAAGGGTTCTCCATCGCGCGTAATCGCTCCCAGGCAAAACCCCGACCAGAGCCGCACCCGCAATGGCGAGAACGTGCAGCCCCGGTGAGCCCCGCCGAGCATACCCGCCGCAGTAGCTACGCTCGCCGTTGCAGTCCTTCCCGAGCCCAGCTGAGTGCCCAGGTGCATCACGCGTGTCGCGTAGACAGCCCTAGACCCAAACCCTGGCCGGATTGACTCCGGGAAGGCCGAGATTGGCCACCTCCGACGCAGCGCCGCCGCGGAGCTCGACTCCGGCAACCAGCGCCGCCGTTCCGCGCGCCCAAAGCCCTCCTGGTCGCCTGATCTGGAGGCAACGGCTCTGATTAGATCTAGAGCACAACAAACCTGATCCCTCAGATCACAATCCAACGGCCTAGATCTAAACGTACCGCTTTGCCCTGGCCACTTTGCTAAAGAGCCCTCGGGCTTTTGCAATATCAACCCGCCGTCCCAGCTAGGTCAAAAATAATTACAGTTTGACCCTGTTTTTATCATTTAGACCCCCGCGCTTTCCAGTATTAGAACCCACAGTCCAACCTTGGCAATTTTGCGTACTAACCCTTGCAGCTAAGGTTTAATTGCATTTAGGCCCTCGATTTTTGCGGAAAAGCCCCTGGAACCTTTGATTTCTTGCAGTTTAGTCCCTGAACCTTGTTTTTAGCCTAGAAAATGCGTTTTAGCTCCGTTTCAAGCGTTCTTTATGTCCACGCGATCGTTGTAATGCGTAGAATAGTTTTAGACTAGTTTAATGTGCTGTTTTTATGTATTGATGTATTGTTTCTTAGTTTTTGTTAGTGTTTGCTTGTATGCTTATTTTTTTGTGCATTGTTTTGGCCATGTGTTCGTGAGTAGACGTTGAGTTACCGGAGGAGCCCCAGTACCAGTACCCGGAGCAGCTGTCTTCCGAGCACTTTGAGCAGCAGCAGGAGCAGTACGAGGAAGGCAAGTATAACATGAACAACCTATCACTTTTAAATACATTTTCATACAGCATTTTAATATTGTATGCCTATAAGGACTGTCCTAGCCACTTTATATCCTTTATATATACCTTTGGGTTGCATTTTGGTTAGTTGTGCTAGGTTGCTACGCTATAACACACTCTGGTCCTTTTAATTAATTTGATTAATGGTTTACTTGAACTTAATTCTGAGAGTGGCCCTCTGTGTGGTGATGAGTGGCTCACGTCTCATTAAAAGATGGTTTTTGTAGAAACATGGTTTAGGGGGCCAGCACGGTGCTTACTGCCTGGTTGGCCACTCTCCATAAGGACCGGTTCATAGAGCGACAACCTGGGACAACAGCGCTACCACAAGGCTAGAATGGGATAGACTTGGCTTACTAATTAGGTCTTTTTGGTTTGGAGTAACTTACCTGCGGGGCAAGAGTAGTAAGCTTCAATGGTCCCTGCTCCTCCGGCTTGGTCTGTGCTTGGATTGCGCTCCTGTGCTTGTACCCCCGGAGGTGGGCCCCATCGTCGCTGACCTATCTCTCACGGTTACGCCTTACCAACGAGATTCTTTGTAACGGCCTCGTAGTGAGTCGCTAGTCATCTCACCTAAGGAAGTGTGATGAACCTCTAGCGTAGCTCACGACTTGTGGGTAAAGATGTGCAACCTCTGCAGAGTGTAAAACTGGTATACTAGCCGTGCTCACGGTTATGAGCGGCCCAGATCCTCCTTTTGATTAGTGGGGTTGTCTCCTTCCGACGAGGGAGGTGCCTCTCGGGGTTACCTTGGTGGCTTGGTTTTGGTTTGGTTCTCAGTAGTTTCTTAATTAATTCTGATTAATTACTATGTAACTGGGTTAATGGTAATTCATCAACTCGTAGTAAATAGCTTTAAAAAAATTTTGCCAACACTTAAAAGCTAATGCAGTTGAGTCAGCCAACCTTAGAGCCTCATAGTTTGTGTTATACTTGTTGAGTACAAGTTGTGTACTCACTCTTGCCTCTTCTCTACTTTTTCCTCTTGGTTACGCTACTGCTGCTCAGTTCCTGCCGACACGAGGGAGTTCGTCCAGCGCTACCAGGACTACGAGGACTTCTAGGTGTTCGTCTCCCAGTCGACGTCCCTGTGGCACCCTGCTTCTGCTTCGGAGAGCTTTTATCGTATTTTGTACTTCGCTTCCGCTGTATCAGACATTTTGTCATTATTGTAATAAATAACATTCGTATTCGCTTTATTATGTCTTTTTACGTGATATGTGCTATGATATACTGTTCATTCTGTTGTATATACGTGTGATTTGATCCTGGCACGTATATGATTGCTCGGTTTATGTCCTTTTATAAACCGGGTGTTACACTAGTCATCTCACCTAAGGAAGTGTGATGAACCTCTAGCGTAGCTCACGACTTGTGGGTAAAGATGTGCAACCTCTGCAGAGTGTAAAACTGGTATACTAGCCGTGCTCACGATCATGAGCGGCCCAGATCCTCCTTTTGATTAGTGGGGTTATCTCCTTCCGACGAGGGGGGTGCCTCTCGGGGTTACCTTGGTGGTTTTGGTTTGGTTCTCAGTAGTAACATGGTTAATCTTGATTAATTACTATGTAACTGGGTTTATGGTAATTCATCAACTTGTAGTAAATAGCTTTAATAAAATTTTGCCAAGATTAAAAGCTAATGCAGTCGAGTCAGCCAACCTTAGAGCCTCATAGTTTGTGTTATACTTGTTGAGTACAAGTTGTGTACTCACTCTTGCCTCTTCTCTACTTTTTCCTCTTGGTTACGCTACTGCTGCTCAGTTCCTGCCGACACGAGGGAGTTCGTCCAGCGCTACCAGGACCACAAGGACTTCAAGGTGTTCGTCTCCCAGTCGACGTCCCTGTGGCGCCCTGCTTCTGCTTCGGAGAGCTTTTATCGTATTTTGTACTTCGCTTCCGCTGTATCAGACATTTATGTCATTAATGTAATAAATAACATTCGTATTCACCTTATTATATCTTTTTATGTGATATGTGCTGTGATATACTGTTGTATATACGTGTGACTTGATCCTGGCACGTATATGATTGCTCGGTTTATGTTCTTTTATAAACCGGGTGTTACAATATACGTGTGACTTGATCCTGGCACGTATATGATTGCTCGGTTTATGTCCTTTTATAAACTGGGTGTTACACAGACCGAGGGAAAAAGAGGCACGGGGAGGTTCCTTATAGCTGTGCGAAGCACCGGGGACAAGTGGTCGTCGAAGAAGGGCAGCGCAGAGGCTACTCCGCGGTGGCTCCGAGTTCGGGTGGCACTCTAATGGCGGACGCGCGGCTAGGATTAGGGTTTGGGGAAACTGTGGTGGGGATGGGGTTTCGGGTGGTGCGGCGGTGGTTAAATGGACCCCGGGGCGATCCTTGATATCTGGGTCACGGGAATCGCGGCACGGGCGTTGCGCACACGGACTGATCCTGCCATGGATCCGAAATCGACGCGGGTCGCTCGAAGTCCGGGGTGCGCCTGCAAGGAGCGGGTGAGGGAGGGCTGTAGGTTGGTCTCGTGGCCGTGCAGAACGGGCGGGATGGTCCACGGGCAGGCGTGGTGACCGGGCAGAGGGACGGTGCAGAGGAGCTTCGGTACGGGGAGGAAGAAAGGAAGGGGGAGGAGGGAGCGCCGACAGGTGGGTCCGGGCGGTCGGGAACTGAGAGCGCGCATGATGCGGCTGAGCGGGGAGAGGGAGTGAGCTGGTCGTGGCACTAGCGTGCGGGCCCCGTCCAGCAGGGAGAGCGCGCTGCTGGGCTGCAGAGCGATTTCCGCTAGGCTGAGGGCGCAGAGGAAGTTGGGCCGCGGGGAGAAGAAGGAAGCTGGGCCGCGTACGGGAGAGAGCTGGGCCGGTGCGGGAGGGAAAGAGGGGGTCGGACCGGGCCGTGGGGAGTTTGGGCTAGAGGGAAAGGAGAGCTGGGCTGGGCCGCCGGGAAGAGGGTGGGCCGAACTGGTTTGGGGTTTTGGGCTGGATTGGTTCTTCTCTTTTTCTTCTTCTATTTCCTTTCCTTTTCTATTTCTAATTCAAACCAAACTAAACCTATTTGAATTCAAATTTGAATTTGAATTCAAACCACACTCAATCAAATAAAATTATGCACCAGCATGAATGCACAAACATGTTAGCCCTAAAATAGATTTTAATTACTTTATGAAGCAAAAATAAATTATAAATGCAAGGCTAAGCAAATTAAATCCTAGAAAATTAAATTAAGCCAATTAAATTTATTATTAAATAGAAAATTTAAATTAGGGTGTTACAAATCCTACCCCCATACAGGAATCTCGTCTCGAGATTCTGGTGGGCTGGCTAGCAAAGTGAAACAAGGATGGGATTTAGTTCTACTCACTACTGAGTCGGATTCTCATACCCACATAACTTGAGTTGGACGTATGTTGAACCTCATGCTCAATTTGCTCTCCTGACGAGGTCTGGACCTTTACCACTCTTTTGGTAGGCTGCATCACAAGTTTGTTTCGAACTGACCAATTTTGACCAAGAATGATGTCGATTCCTGTTGACTCCATTACTATAAGGTCCTCAGGGAAAGTTGCCTCGCCTATCCTTATGCTGACTCGAGGACATATGTAACTGGAGGTCTGTTCTTTTCCTGATGATTTGACGACCATTCTCTTCCTCATGGGCAGCTTCAATATCTCATGCTTAGCAGCAAACTGCGTGCTGATGAATGAATGTGTAGCACGAGGATCTATCAACACTTAGGCTGGAAATGAGTTGACTAGAAGCATACCAAGAATGACTGGACTATCATCTCGAATGGTTTCTGCTGACACATGGTGAACTCTACCCTGGAGGTACTCTTTTGGTCCCTTCTTGGATTGCTCCCACTTTGTACGATCACTACACACTGGTATCACCTGCTGCTGATCCTGATCATTCTGGGTATCCTGCTTGAAGCAGTTCCCGGAAATAAGGTGGGTCTCGTCACCACTGGTACGCAAGATTGTTGAAAGGTACTGGACTGGTGCTACTGGTGATAGCTGATTCTAAGGACAACTTTTGGCATAATGACCTTCTTGCCTGCATTGGTAGCACAGGCGGCGGCGGCGAAAGGCGTTACTTGGTTGACCTCCCTGTGAACTTAACATCACATCTTGCATTATTTCTGCTGCTTGCTCTTTGGACTCCTTGTGACTGCGTGGCTGAATCACCTTCATAGTGATAGTCAACCCATCAACATAATCGTAGAGTGCTTGGTTCTTGACCTGTATATCGCTAGAGCACTTAGGATCCTTTCTCTTCTTGATGGTCTGTAGCTCATCGACCGATGGACCATCAAGGAAAAGGGAATCCTCTGCTAGCTGCTCTTGATGAGACCTCTTACTCTTTGTACTCGAGAACAACCTCTGGTTCCTCCTAGTTGTGGCTTCATCTTCAGTCGCACGAACTTGACGACAAGGAACGCCATAGAATTGGCAACACGGGCAAGCTTTCTCACCATTCTTCGGATGGTATGTTATTTGCGAAGACTGATCTTGTACCGTTATCAGCTGCTCCACGGAAACTGTTGCATGAACACCATCACCCATTGCACAGTCTCCAAGGTCTTTTTGTTCTGCCGACATCTGAGCTGGGATAAAAGGAAACACAGATTGGTAAGGTCAAGGAAGAGAGAAAAAACTCCACTATGTAAGGTTCTATCTTATTTAGACAACACTTTCCAGGCATCACTGCTGCTAACTCCAGATGGGTGTTGCATAAATCTGAAAAAAAGGAACTATAGCATAACTCTTCTGCCTCGTCTGAGAGATTCTCAAATTCTCCTGTACTATATGTAGGCCGGGGTGTCACATCCCTACCCCCTTACAAAAACCGACGTCCTCGTCGGTGAATCCCTGGATATCACCTCCTTTTCATACTATCCTTCTTCTCAACAAGCAAGACAGGAGAAACCTAAGGCATGATAAGGTAGAGAGGATAGAATGGATGGTTTTACCCTCAACGATCTAACTCATTTTATTTATTAATTAACTTTAACTTAAGACTGATTTTCATTAAACAAAATTTAACGACTAAGCTATGCAATCATCCAAAAATCCAAATCAAACATGTAGCATAATAACAAACATTCAAAAGTTCACACTTTAGTTGAGTTTATCACACAACTCGATTAACACAACGCGTCGCAGAACGTTCTATCGTGCTATTATAAAGGGATCCTTTAGCTTACACCTATGATGGTCAGTCGACTTACTTCAGGCTAGAATCTATGAAAACTATTCGATAGAGAGAAATCAAGGCAAGAAGAGTAAAAATCTTGGAATTTTCAAGGAATATAATAGCAAAATAGTTTCAGCAGACAAGGATTAGAGAAAAGAAGACCTAAAACTCGACCAGTTCTATCTAGGCTTTCGTCCTACAGTCGATATAGCCTTGATACCACTCTGTAACACCCGGTTTATAAAAGGATATAAACCGAGCAATCATATACGTGCCAGGATCAATTCACACATATATACAACAGAATGAACAGTATATCACAGCACATATCACGTAAAAGATATAATAAAGCGAGTACGAATGTTATTTATTACAATAATGACAAAATGTCTGATACAGAGTATGCGGAAGCGTAAAACAAGTACGAAACTCTCGGAAGCTGGGCGCCACAGGGACGTCGACTAGGAGATGAACGCCTAGAAGTCCTCGTAGTCCTGGTAGCTTTGAGTGAACTCCCTCGCGTCGGCAGGAACTGGGCAGCAGTAGAGTATGCCCAAAAGAACAAGAGGAAAAAGTGTAGAGGAGGCAAGGGTGAGTACACAACTCGTACTCAACAAGTATAACACAAACTATGAAGCTCAAATGCTGGCTGACTCAACTGCATTAGCTTTTAAGTCTTGGCAAAGTTTTATTAAACTAATTACTATGAGTTGGTGGATTACCATCAACCTAGTTACATAGTAATTAATCAAAATTAATTATGAACTACTGAGAACCAAACCAAACCAAGCCACCCGGGAAACCCTCCTAATCAAAGGAAGATAACCCCACTAATCAAAAGGAGGATCTGGGCTGCTCATGACCGTGGGCACGGCTAGTATACCAGTTTTACACTCTGCAGAGGTTGCACATCTTTACCCACAAGTCATGAGCTACGCTAGTTGTTCATCATACTTCCTTAGGTGAGATGACTAGCAAACTTACTACAAGGCCTTTACAAAGAATCTCGTTGGTAAGGAGTAACCGCGAGGGTTTGATTGGCGACTATGGAGCAGGTCTAGTGGGCATCAAGCACATATGTCAAGACACAAAGCACAGACGAGGCCACTCAGCACGAGGGCCATAGAAGCTTACCACCCTTGCCCCGTCGGTAAGTTACTCCAAACCAAAAAGACCTAATTAGTAAGCCAAGACCGTCCCATTCTAGTCTTGTGGTAGCGCTGTTGTCCCATGTTGTCGCTCTATGAATCGGTCCTTATGGAGAGTGGCCAACCCAGCACTAAGCACTGTGCTGACCCCCTAAACCATGTTTCTAACAAAAACAATTTTAACGAGATGTTAGCCACTCAAGCCAACACAGAGGGCCACTCTCAAAATTAAGTTGCATAAACCATTAATCAAATTAATTAAAAAGGACCAAGTGTATTATAGCGTAGCAACCTAGCACAACTAACCAAAATGCAACCCAAAGGGATATATAAAGGATATAAAGTGGCTAGGAAAGTCCTTATAGGCATACAGTATTAAAATGCAGTATGAAATTGTATTTAAAAGTGATAGGTTGTTCATGTTATACTTGCCTTCCTCAAACTGCTCCTGCTACTGCTCAAAATTTTCTGAAGATGGCTGCTCCGGGTACTGGTACTGGGGCTCCTCAGATGGATCAACATCTACTCACGAACACATGGCCAAAAACAAGGCACAACAGTAAACATACATGCAAACAATAACATATACTAAGAAACAGTACAACAACACATGAAAACAGCTGACAAAACTATGCTAGAACTACTCTATGCTGAGGGCTGCCTGATCGTGATCCTGCGGCCAGGAACAGTCGAGCGCGGGGCAGGGCGGCGGAACCCGGCGGAGACGAAGCTCCGCGGCGGCGAGTTCACCGGAGTAGCGGTTCGAGCGCTATAGAGGGTCATTAGGGCCGCTATCTAGTGCAAAAGAACAAGTGCGATGCGTGTTGTCCTCTGGAGCATGCTGCGCGGGTCGGCATCGAGATGAGCAGGGAGTCCAATGGCCATGGCGGCTCGGCGGCCACAGAGCTCGCCGGCGAGAGCATTCCCGCTACTGGAGCGCTCTACTGGGTAAGGGATTCGGAGCAATTATAACAGGGAGATGTGCAGTAGCTCACCGAGGATCGGGATCGGTAGGAGGGTCGCGCAGGAGGGTTGGCGGCGTAGGCTGGCGGCGAGTGTCCACGCGGCTCGCGCGGGTGGGTCGACACTGAAATACTCCGGGCCCCTAGACTTCGCAGGTCGGCTCGTGGAGTGCCTGCGAGGAAGCCACGGCGGTCAGGACGATCCGAGGATTGCCGGCGGCGAGAAATTGCACGGCGGGCCGAGCTCACCTTCGGCGGAAGTTAGGCGAAATCCCGGCGCGGCATGGACCGGGGTCGATGGTGGTGGCCGCGGGAAGACTCCATGCGTCGAGGCGGTTCTTCTACGCGGCATGGCCGGGGCTCTGGTGTAGCGGGGCAGCCGGTCCACGGCGGCGCAGAGTCAAGCTACGGTGAGGCAAGGGCGGAGGCGCTAGGGTTGGGGGTCGGCGGCTGTGGGATGGGAGGATAGGGAGCAGGGAGGTTCGGGGGCGGTTTAAAGAGGGAGGCCCGAGATCTGGGTGCGCGGGATGGTAGGGGATCACCAGAGATCACGGTCGTGATCTCGGCATAGCCGGTGAGCGCGCGGAGGAAGCGGGGAAGAAGGATCTGCAGGTGGGCCAGGGCTGTTGGTGGGGCGCGCGGTGCGCTGGCGCGGGGTGCGGGCGCTGACTTGTTGGGGCTCTGCTGGGCCGAGGGCACGGCGTGCTGGGCTGCTGCACTGCGCGGGTTTGCTGGGCCGGTACGTGGGTGCTGACATGTGGGCCACTCTTGCTAGTGAGGAAAGAGCGCGGCAGCGGGCGCTGAGGAACGCGGGTCGCGGGCTGTGAGTGGGGAGGGGGCGAGCTGGGCCACGGGAGTGTTGGAGCTGGGCTGCCGGGCCACAGAGAGGGGAGTAGGGAGCAGGCCGGGCTGGGTTGGTTGGTTTGGGTTGGGTTTGGGTTCTTGGGATTCTCCTTTTCTATTTCTATTTTCCTATTTCAAACTCTACTCAAATCTAATTGAATCCATATTTGAATTTGAATTCAAAACCCTAGCACTCAAACAAAAAGAGCAATGCACCAGCATGAATGCACAAACATTTTAACCCTATGATAAATTTTAATTACTTATGGATCAAAAATTTGATTAAATGCAAGACTAAACATATAAAGCCTTAGAAAATTAAATAAAACCAATTAAATTTATTATTAAAGCTGAAATTTAAATTAGGGTGTTACAGCCGTGGGGAGTTTGGGCTGGAGGGAAAGGAGAGCTGGGCTGGGCCGCCGAGAAGAGGGTGGGCCGAACTGGTTTGGGGTTTTGGGCTGGATTGGTTCTTCTCTTTTTCTTCTTCTATTTCCTTTCCTTTTCTATTTCTAATTCAAACCAAACTAAACCTATTTGAATTCAAATTTGAATTTGAATTAAACCACACTCAATCAAATAAAATTATGCACCAGCATGAATGCGCAAACATGTTAGTCCTAAAATAGATTTTAATTACTTTATGAAGCAAAAATAAATTATAAATGCAAGGCTAAGCAAATTAAATCATAGAAAATCAAATTAAGCCAATTAAATTTATTATTAAATAGGAAATTTAAATTAGGGTGTTACACTGACGCGCTGGTCCCACGAGTCAGACCCTTCTTCCCCGCCGTGACGCTCGCTCGCGCAGCTCTGCTCCACAGCACCGCGACCCGCTGCCCCGTGGGCCACCCCAACCGTGCGGACCCTCTGGTCAGTGCTGCCGCACCCTTTCCTTCTAGAGGCCGCAATCCCAGAAGCCCGGGATCGCTCCGGGTGGTTGCGAGCCGCAGAATCAGCACCCGCGCCCCGGCGAGATCGCAGGTGCCCACCTACCATCACCCGCGCACCGTGATCCTCAGCCTCCTTTCTTTAAACGCACCCCACGGCCTCCCCTGCACTCCACCTGCCACTTCAGCGCTGCCCCGAGCCCGAGATCCACCCGCCGCTCTGCTCCACCGCGCAGACCTCCTTGCACCGCCGTAGACCGGCCAAGCCACCGCCTCCCAGGCCCTGCCAAGTACCGCAGAAGCCCCGCCTCGACGTCAGGAACCTCGCCAAGCCTCTGGAGGTTGAGTGCAGCCTCCCCAGCGCCGGTTTTCTCCCTCAACACCGCTACCATAGGTAAGCCCGAAACTGAGTGATTCCTCGCCGCCGGCCATCTCCGAGCCTCCCTGACCCCCATAACACCTTCGCAGAGCATCGCTGCACCTTCCCATGGAGATCCGAAGCCCGGAGGAACCCCACAGAGCCTGGACCGCGAACGCAGCACCGAGGTTCACTGTCGGACCCCATCGCCGACCACCCTGCGCAGCAGCTCCAGCCACCATGAGCCCTCGGTGAGCACAAGCCCACTTCCCTTGTCCTTTTGCGCAAGGTTAGTTAGACCGTAGCCCTTTGCAGCGGCCGGGACACCGCTCGCCGGTGCTCTGCCGCCGTGCAGCCCCGCTGTTTGCCGTGGCGAACCACCTGCAGAGCCACCCAACGCCGTGCGCGGCCTGTATCGCATTGCGCTTGCTACACAGGAGCCCCACGCACCTTTTGCACTCTCACCCGGCCCTCAGAAAGGCACGAACATCGCACGCCGGCGAGTCCGCCACCGCAGATCTGCCCCCTTACCCGTGCCCGCTGCTCCGCACCCCGGCGAGCCCCGCCATAACCCCAGGTGGATTACGCACATTGCGTACTCCACCCACGGCCAAACCGCAGGCCGAACCGAGCCCCGGAGCGGCCAATTTGGCCAACTCCGGCGCTGCTCCGCCGCGAGAGCTCTGCTCCGGCGACTCGCGCCGCCGCTCCGCGCGCCCAACCGCCCGTGGCCGTCCGATCCCAGATCCACAGCCCAGAATAGATCAAGCCTGAGTCAACCGAGGGGATACTGGTTAGTGCCTGGCCATTTTGCTATAGAGACCCCGGGTTTCTCTGGAATTAACTCGCGGTCCTAGTTAGTGTAAAAGTATTTACACTGAGGCCTAGTTTTTTGCACTTAGACCCTTGATCTTTTCCTTTTTAGAACCCGCCATCCACCCCTGGTAGTTTTGCGTGCTAACCCCTGCAGCTATGGTTTAATTACATTTAGGTCCTCGGTTTTTGCACAGAACCCCTAGAACTTTTAGTTTTCTCATAGTTTAGCCCCTCGAACTTGTTTTAGCCCTAGATTTTGCGTTTTAACTTCATTTTAGGTGTTCTTTATGTCCACGCCATCGTTGTAACGCATAGAATAGTTCTAGCTTAGTTTTGTTTGCTATTTTTATGTATTGTTGTACTGTTTCTTAGTTTTTGCTCTTATTTTCTTGTATGTTTATATTTTTGCCTTGTTTTTGGCCATGTGTTCGTGAGTAGACGTTGAGCTACCGGAGGAGCACCAGCACTAGTACCCGGAGCAGCCACCTTCCTTTGAGCAGTTTGAGCAGCAGGAATAGTTTGAGGAAGGCAAGTATAACATGAACAACTCCTATCACTTTAAATATATTTTCATACTGCATTTTAATACTGTATGCCTATAAGGATTTTCCTAGCCACTTTATATCCTTTATATATCCCTCGGGTTGCATTTTGGTTAGTTGTGCTAGGTTGCTGCACTCTCACATATAATGGTCCCTTTTAATTAATTTGATTAATGATCTTATGCAACTTAATTCTGGAGCCGACCCTCTGTGCTGTGTGCTTGAGTGGTTTGTGCGTCCTTAAAAATATGTTTTATTAGAAACATGGTTTAGGGGGCCAGCACGGTGCTTAGTACTTGGTTGACCACTCTCCATAAGGACCGGTTCATAGAGCGACAACCTGGAACAACAGCGCTACCACAAGACTAGAATGGGATGGTCTTGGCTTACTAATTAGGTCTTTTTGGTTTGGAGTAACTTACTTGCGGGGCAAGGGTGGTAAGCTTCTATGGCCCTCGTGCTGAGTGGCCTCGTCTGTGCTGTGTGCTAGACGCCCACTAGACTTGCTCCATAGTCACCGATCCAACCCTCACGGTTATGCCTTACCAACGAGATTCTTTGTAACGGCCTCGTAGTGAGTTTGCTAGTCACCTCACCTAAGGAAGTGTGATGAACAACTGGCATAGCTCACGACTTGTGGGTAAAGATGTGCAACCTCTGCAGAGTGTAAAACTGGTATACTAGCCGTGCTCACGGTCATGAGCGGCCCAGATCCTCCTTTTCATTAGTGGGGTTATCTTCCTTTGATTAGGGGGGTTTCCCCGGGTGGCTTGATTTGGTTTGGTTCTTAGTAGTTCATAATTAATTTTGATTAATTACTATGTAACTGGGTTTATGGTAATTCACTAACTTGTAGTAATTAGCTTTAATAAAACTTTGCCAAGACTTAAAAGCTAATGCAGTTGAGTCAGCCAACCTTAGAGCCTCATAGTTTGTGTTATACTTGTTGAGTACAAGTTGTGTACTCACTCTTGCCTACTCTACTCTTTTTCCTCTTGGGGATACTCTACTGCTGCTCAGTTCCTGCCGATGCGAGGGAGTTCACCCAGAGCTACCAGGAGTACGAGGACTTTTAGGCATTCGTCTCCTAGTCGACGTCCCTGTGGTGCCCAGCTTCCGACGAGTCTTCGTATATGTTTTTACGCTTCCACTGTATCAGACATTTTGTCATTCATGTAATAAATAACATTCGTATTTGCTTTATTATATCTTTTTACGTGATATGTGCTGTGATATATGGTTCATTCTATTGTATATACGTGAGACTTGATCCTGGCACGCATATGATTGCTCGGTTTATGTCCTTTTATAAACCGGGTGTTACAATAGTCCAGCCTAGACACCAGATCTACGCCTTTTCCTACTAACTCTAGACGCGTACAGGGTTATCCTTTTCTATCCGGAGCCCAACTCTAGAGTCAAATGCTACTCGCTAGCATACATATCAACTAATATAATGCAGAGATGATAACTTACGATCTAAACTCTAATTCTAAATAAGCAAAAAAAGTCTCGAACACTTACAACCGAATAAGCATCCATCGAGGTACAAGTGGAGAAGAGCGCCGACAAGCCCGGCACATCCCCCGACTATCTCTCTCACTCTCGTAGAGGTACAATTTGGAGAAGAGCGCCGTTGCCGGTGCCCCTCCTGAATACCCCTACTCCTAAACTCCCTAAGACAACTCTCACTCAAGTGAGAAGAGATGGTGTGGTGTTGTTGTGTGTGTTCCTATTCTCACCCCCTCCCCTTGTATTTATAGGAGGGAGCCACCCCAGTAATGCAACCAATTCTCCTCAAACCGCCTTTGAGAGCCAACAGGGAAGTGACATGTGGAAGCTGGAGGCGAGAGGGCCCAGTGCCAGGTCGGTCGACCTCTTTGTCGGCCGACCTCTGGCCACCGCCTTTCGCCCCCAATTTTGGACAGGTGACTGATGAGTGGGCACTTAGGTCGGTTCTTGGTGACTTGGCATGAAACTATGTCGGTTGCATGCCCTGGTGGGTCCATGGATCTTCTTGCTCGCGTCTGATTGGTTGAGGTGGAATTGCTTTGGATCGATGACGTATCACACGTGTGGGCTGAGTGTCCCTCTCATGTGCAGTTGCCAAGTGGGCCACTTTGGCCTTTGGGCTTGCTTGTGCTTGGCCCAGGAATTTATGCCTTGGATAATATGCTTGTTTCATGTAGTTTTGGCCAAAATTCACCTACACACATTCTTAGACCAGCATCTATAGAATTCATCAAATAATCATCCTATATTAATATTTATTCCTTCTGATGCCTGACTTTTGCACGATAGTTGATGGTCAAAATGGGTCGTTAGTGACCGTCAACAATGAGCATGGGAGCTTCATACAAGTGACACCTCAAAAACTATGCTCTTTCAATACCTCTCCAGAGTCAGGCATGCATTGTGCGCAGAGCACACACGAGGACTATAACCACCTTAAGGTCCTCTCTTGCAAAACTTTAGAAGGCTAGTTGTAGATGCATATGTTTACCATAAACATTGCAAATTTCGTGGATGCTCTATGGTGCTAACCTTGCAGCTAAACCTTCATGACACATCAACAATTGGTGATGAAAAGGGGAACACATCATCAACAATAGCTGCAAGAGGATGTTTCCATGGTCGAGCTTATGACCAAAAACAAAGCACTGCCGGGAGATAGCCTGGATTATCATCCATTTATTTCCCTTCAATAAAAGCAAGAGCATGTTCTTGGATGTATTTTTCCTTCGGGTATTTTTGGTCGCTAACCTTTCTAGGGGAAGATCAAAAAGAATGACGGACAAGCAACACCTATGAACATGAGAGCTACACCAACTACAACCCCTCGATAGGCCTTGATGAAGGAACAACTATAGAAGGAGACTTGAACTCCATACACTTGAAATTTTGCAAACTCCAAGTGTGGGGGAGGTATGTGAGTGCCCCGAAGTAAGTTCTTTCTCAACCCATATCTTGTCTTTGAATTGGTGCTAGTCCTCGCATCTTGCTCCATAAAAAAATAATAAAAGAAAAAAAAATGAGAGGAGTTGCCATGGTGACAACGTTGACGTCTTCATCAACAAAACACTGTGGTAAGTACTCTCAATGTCCTGCTTTTGACATTAAACAAAGCCCTGCCAGGAGGTCGCCCGAGGATCGCCAGAGTAAGTCTCATGTTGAGAGTAAAGTTTAGTTTGAATAAATTCTCGAGCTCCCAGGTTCTTAAAACTAGCAGAGCCATTATTTCGTTTCCACAATCTCATTGAATATAGCACCAGGTGCAAGTACAAGTGTGGGGGAGATCTCTCAAGATCATCATTATACACATTCGAGATCTCCCACATATGCTTCGCACAACATCGTCTGCACCAACACGACAAGAGACAAGGCAAGGACACCAAATTCAGCCAGCCACCTAGTGGTTTGTCCGAATCACCATTGCTTTGATCCCCACCTTCTTAAAGAGCGATAGTATGTGCATCCTCTACCTCTCAACTCTCTTTGATTCATGAGTTTGAATGGTCTTAAAATCTTACTCACTAAAAGCAAACTCAAAGTGAATCAGTGTGTTGCACCTGCTCTACATGTTTCCTATGGTTGGCTTGCATATGTTTTATTCCATGCTTATCATCTCGATGCTTGTGAATAAAAATCTTTAGTAAAGCATGCTTATCTAAGTAGTTGATGTTTGAGATATGGTTTGGATGATATGATCTTCGCTCCTTTTTGTTTAAGTGCTTGGGAACTTTATTTGAAAATTTGGAAAACCCTTTGCGAAGCTCCTCTTTGATGTGCCAAAGTCCTACCAAAGCCATATGTGAAAACCATATACACATATGCTGCTTTTTTTTGCATTGAGCTTTGTCAAATTGTTGTGACCCTTGAGAGAATTCTTTTCATGCTTTCATGATCAAGATTCACGTGCACACCATATACCCTCTTGCTATGCCTCTTTGAGAAGTTAGCATTGTACCATCCACTCATTCCACAAAATAAATGCTCCACTATATGTGTTGGTCTCTCTCTCCAGTTTTTGTTAAAAAAAAAGAAAAAAAGAAGAAGAAGAGAGGCATGGGCTATCGAGAAAAAAATATGGGCACATGAAGGTCCACGTATTGAAAAAAAGGAAAGAAAAAAATGTGGGCACATGAAGGTCCATGAAAAAAAAGAGAAAAAAAGATAGCCATGCTCTCAAAAGAATTTATACAAGGAGAGAGATCAAACAAAAGGAGTTTCCATTCCATCCATCACAATCCATACACGTGCACATCTTGATCTGATTGTATGACTTGAATTTCTCTTTGGATCCGGTTCTTGACTTTGCAATATATATAATACAAGTATGCCTTAACCTTCATACCCTATCCTTAGCTCCACATATAGCCATCATTAGAGATAGGATGAAGGAAAGGCAAGTCAAGCACCTTTGTGAGGACATATACACATTGAGCGATCTGAGAGAATCAAATGAGGAGCTAAGCAAGGTTTGTTTTGAAAACTTATTGAAAAAAAAATCCCAAGCTACTTGACATGAGGAGCAGAAGTGATTTGATTCAAGACCATTCCATTCCTCAATTACCCAAGAGAGCATGATAGACACTTCAAAGTTCACAAGTACAAGGTATGGTTTGGAATATCTCTTATGCTCGCTTCATACCTTTGGAAGTCATGTTCCACCTTAGTCCTTTCTGCTTTACTCGAGGATGAGCAAAGGCTAAGTGTGGGGGAGTTGTTGACAGCTCTTGAGTACCAAATATAGGTTGTCAACTCCTGCATAAATACATAAAATGTAAACATCAACATAGTGGTAGAGGTTTATAACTAACCATTTCCACGAGTGTTGGTAAATATTTGTATGCAGGTGAATTAAGGGAGAAAACACACTTCATGAGCAGGGAAACACACTCCACAGATCAAGGCAAAATGCGCAGCCAATCAGAGAACACGAGTCAGGCTCAATTGGATCAAAACAAGCCCATGCGCCCAAGCAAACCAGCTTAGGACAGGCCAAGACCACAAGTATTGGTAAATATTTGTATGCAGGTGAATTAAGGGAGAAAACATACATCATGAGCAGGGAAACACACTCCACAGATCAAGGCAAAATGTGCAACCAATCAGAGAACACGAGTCAGGCTCAATTGGATCAAAACACCCATGCACCCAAGCAAGGCCAAGACCCTTGGGGTTAGGACAAGGAGGCCCAGGACAGCCTGCTGGACGAAGCTGGGGGCGGCTGGAGCCTCAGGCAGGCCGACCGACCTATAGGTCGGCCGACCTGGCCCGTGGGCCCCACCGCCTCATCCAAGCCATGTGTCGCCTCCTCATAGGTCCCCTAGGTCAGTTCTTGGAGGATTAGCTGTTGAAGGACACTGTGCTCTCTCAAGCCTTCTCTTGGTTTAGAGTTGTCTTAGAGTAGGGAGAGGGTAGAGGTACTTAGGAGAGGCGCCGGTCTTCGGTGCTCTTCTCCATTGTTGTACCTCTACGAGAGTGAGGGAGTAGTTCGGGAGAAGTGCCGGGGTATCGGCTCTCTGCTCCCAGCTTGTACCTCTACGGATGCTGCTATATTCTTCGGTGTTTAGTAAGTATTCATGGTTCCTATCTCTAGTATTTACTTGGTACAGTAGATGCTAGTAGTGCTTGTAGTTGAGTGAGATCAATTCTCTTACTTGCGGGTTCGTCACTCTATATTCGTACAGAGTGCTGTAGTTTGCTATGGCTCGAGATACGTAGTTAGACTGCAGTAGTAATCAATAGCGTAGACGTGGTGTCTAGGCTAAGGGTTATCCTTCGTTTGCCTTATATCCCATAGTTTGTTAGAGGTAGGCCGTAGGTGGTGACAGCCCTATTGGTTCTTCGTAGTCCTCCACGTTTGGATATAGCGTAGAGCTGTTGGCCGGAGTCGACTGGCAGACCAGTTGTAAGCCGGTGCCCGAAGTGAGTATTGTTCCCGAGAGATTGACCTTTAACTCAGCAGTAGCACTATCTTAGGAATCCTCTCTACCCTTCTACCTATCTTGGTGTGTGCTTGGACCGATTAGAATAGAAGAGAGTGCACACATGTTCCTTGTGGATTCGATAACCCTTGGAATACTCTGAGGTTAAAGCTACAACGGTATCCGTGCGCTTGCGGATTTATTCGTGATGCTAAAATACCCAACACTACTGCCCGCACGCTTGATGATCAGCTCTCAACCCGGCAAGTAAAGGCACATCGCATGGTCGTCTGTTCCTAACTACCTGGCCAACTCAGCAGCAACTCAGATTATGGAATCCAACACAAACACATGCAAATTTATTTACATACAAAATAAATATTTTTTCTTTTGGCCACACGTGTTGACGGCTGTTAAGTCCTAAAATTAGCTGTCAACTCCTGCAGCTTTTCATGATCAATAATCACCAAACTTAGTTATAGGGCTTATGACTAATCGAATTCCACGAGTTTTGGGAATTATAATTTGCAGGCAACCGCATCTGTAAAACGAGGAAAACACAAGTGAACACAGAAGAAATGCACAGAATATCTTGCAGCTGTGTTTCACTCACAAGAAGGGCCCACAAACTAGACGAAATGGGCACGACACGCAAGATGCACCCAAGTATCAAGACCAGGGCCCACCTATCAGCTGACCAGAGGAAGGCAGGCCCAGGGGAGCGCCATTTGGGCTCGGCCGACCCCCTGGGTCGTCCGACCCCCTAGTGGGCCAAATCAGGCCCATCTTTCTCCAGCAGTCTCCCACGGCTACCCTACATCTATCCCGGACGTGCATAGTACCACCTCGCGAGTCTAACCGCGGATCCACCTTTGGAGAGGCTACATAAGGAGGAGGAGAGCACCCCATTCAACACACCACCAACATGTAGATCTTGTGCTCCATTGCAAAGGCGAGGCGCTGCCTAGGCTAGTGCTTAGAGTAGCAGGAGCGTGAGGAGTAGTTCGTGTAACACCCCGGGTGTTTACACAGTAGTTAATTAGGTGTCTGCACAGTAATTGTGTAGGTTTGATATGCATCATGTGCTTGAAATATGTAAAAAGGATCTTTTTGTAATTATGAAAGGTTATATGTGTAATTATGATTTTATGCAAGGTCCTTTCTGCAGTTGTGTTGAATAGGTTGTGTAATTATAGCTTTAGTGGAGGGTGTTTGTGCAAAATTTCAGTGCATTTATTGCTTGGCATCCAATTTTGCTTGAAGGTCTACATTTGAAGTGAATTTGCGTTGAAAAAGACAAATTTCCTAGAATTCAAATTCCTTTCTCTGTTTTTAATTTTAACTCTTGAATCTTTGGTCAAATAAATTTTTGCACAACATCAAAGTTGTAGATCTTGAAAAGTTGAACAACTTTCATGTTGGGCACTTTTCCATTTGAGCTTTGGTTTAAAAGTTATCGCTGGTTTACAGTTTAGTCCCTGGAACTTTTGGTAATTACAAATCGACCCTTATGACCATCTCCCACCCCCCTGCTCTGTTTTCTCTCTCGCCGCCGACAGCGCCGCCCGCCACCGCCGTGGAGCGCCTTCCCGGCTTTCCCGGACATTACTCCGCCGTGCGCTGGCGCCCACGAGTCGCGGACGACCTCCTCCCCCTCCTGTTGCTTCACGCTGGCCCTCTCCTTCCCGTGCCACGCGCCCCGCCGCGCCTAGAACCTCCCCGACGGCCGCCACCGCGACGTCGCCGTGGAGCGCCCCCTACAGAGCCCGCCGATCTCTTCTAGCGAGCGCCCGCACACTACAAGAGTCCCAGAACTCGATTTCGCGCATCCCTTCGCTCTCTCATCACTCCCACGCCGCAGAACGCCGCCGCCGCCCTGCTTGAACCCCGGCGAGCTCCACCCCGCCGCGAAGCCGCCACCCCAGACCCGCTCCACCCCTACAGCCCCCACCTTTAGCACCGCCTCGACCTCGCACAGCTCCCAGGCCACTTCCCCTCGCCCGAACCTCACCGGAGCTACCTCGCCGTCGCTCGCCTCCGCCGCCGACCCGCCCTGCTTCGCCGAGCCGCCGCTTCCGAGCCTCTCCCCGCAACCCTAGGCCACCCAGAGGTGCGCCTTGCACCCGTGAAGCTCACGCACCCCTCCACCCTCGCCGCCGGTGAGCCCCTCGCCGGGAAACGGCCGGTCAAACCTCGCCTCCCCTCTCTGACCCGACCCAAGGACCCCGTGCTTGAATTTGAGAAAGCCCAGGGGGTTATCTGCGATGTCAGTGACTCATTGCAATAGTGCCTTAGGGACTGGTTTGCAATGTTTTTCAGTGATCTTTGAAATTCAATATCAATTCGTAGAAAATTCGTAAATTAACAAATCTTGATGTTTTGGAATCCTCTTGAAGAGCTCTATGCAGTAGAACCATAATATGTTAGGCTTTAGTTGCAAGTTTTGCTGTAGATTTTGTTTTGTGTTACTAGGTTTATAAATACTAGTTATTTTCTCTTTTTCTTATCTAATTCTTAAAAGCTGGTCTTGCTCTGAAATTTTTTTGGTAGTTTACTCATGTAACACTAGCTTTGCTATAAAAATTTCATGATCATTTCTCTTGTGTAGCTGTTTCTTTGATTTAATCTTTGTTTAGTACCCTTTATTTATGATAAATAGTTTCTGTTCTTGTTAAATCCTGAAAATATTCCTGAGTGTTCATCTGGTATATCTTAACTTGTCCAGGAAGTTTGAGCATCAGTTAATGGCTAGATCAGGAGCTAAAAATAAATCTTGCTAATCTGATGTCTGTTTTGTTTAATTTCTCAGAATTATTTCTGTGTAGGTAAAATCATGAAAAATTCACAGTAGCTAGATCCTCACTGTGTAGATCTCCTGTTAAATTTTGAGCTTCTAATTTGCTATATTTTAGTCTGTATAATTCAAGCTTGTGCTAGGTGTTGCCTGCATAAATGATTTGTTGTGATTAAATGACTACATGTCTTGGCATGATTTTTACAGGGTAGCTTAGTATGTTCATGTTCTGTTTATTGTAATTTTTGTATAATTTATTTATATTTTTACTCTGAGTTGTTGATTTATTTGTAAACCGTGACTTAATTGTATAGGAAATCACCCCACTTGTTTATGAAGTTAGTCAACTTCTTTTGTGCTGTTGATCATGATGCCTTGTGTAGTTAAATTTATTATTTAACTACTCTATAAACGATTGCCCATGTTTGTTTATAATGTTGTTCTTGCATTACATATAGACACGACTGCCTTATCGGACGGGACGTACGAGCTGATCCCGGAATCTGACGGAGATGATCTCGAAGCTCAAGTAAACACTGCGGAACTAACTGAAGCCCCGAACCAAAGTTCGGAAGAGCCTAACGCTGAAATAGTTAGCAATTACCGAGAAGGCAAGCCCCGGACATGACCTATACTTCAAATTATTATCACTTACTGTATTATTTTACTTGTGCATTTACAGTTCTTAGGAATTGAATTGAAACCCTAGATGCATGATCCTAGGAACCTATGTACTGAACACTAGACCTGAGTTCGAATATTTGCTAAGCTTATAGGACCGGTAAAAGTCGAGTGATTGCCTGTCACTCGCGAGCTTTATAGGAATTGCCTGTTTACTTTCTGTTGATGAACTTGCTAAGGTCGCGGTGTGTGGTAGTGCCGGTTAAGTTTTTGAAAGTACTAGCCACATGCCGTAAATATGGTATGCGGCAAGCCTAGTAGCCGATTGGACCGGGGAGTGGATATACCTGACACTCTCTCTTAGAGATAGGTTTTATTTTATGTTGCGCAACACTACGACTTCTAGGGACAAGGGTGGACCGGGCACGGGTGGACCTTGGAGCCCTGTAGTCGGGGAGAGTGTTCCTATCCACGAGCCGGAAAGAAAGGCAAACGGTTGTTTGGGAACGACCCGACGGTGTTCCAGACGTGTGTGTTAGGTTGTCCTTGCAAGGTTGAATTTCGATTCAGAATCGTCCGCCTCTCACGATGAAATGAGACTGCTTAATTGATCTGCCACACAGAGTAATAAGAGCAACAACATTCTTATTAATCTTGATGTTTGCTTAGAAGTTCCACCATGATTGGATAATAGGTGCTTACATAGAATGGTTAATCAACTAGAATCTTGAAGCTAAAACTTGAAAGTAAGGACCTACTCTTTATTGCTTTTCAACAAAGGAAAACCAGAGCCTTACAAAGCCTTGCATAGTCTAGCTAAGGTGGGCTACTTATAACCGTTGTCGGTTAAGTCTTGCTGAGTATTAGAATACTCAGCCTTGCTGTTGAAACTCTTTTTCAGGTATGAGTTTTGAGGATCAGATAGCTAGCTTGACCTATCCTTGCTCATTGCCTCCTGGCTGGTCCGTAGAATGGGATACGTCTTCGGCCGGCAATGACTATGACGAGTGATACCATGCTTGGGCTAGCTTGGTATACTTTTGCGACGTGTTGTAGTCATCGTGTTTCATCTTCCGCTGTTTAGACTCTGAACTTATAATCATAGCTTGTATAACTGTTTTACTTAAGTTGGTTTTGTATTAATGTTTTTAACTGGTTTGTAATCATTATTATGCCTGTGTTATAAAATTGTGGTTGTAATATCTCTGAACTCGCCTTCGTGCGGGGTATGCTTGTTCGATCCGAGAATCGGTGGTTGTATCGGGACGTTACCCGACAGACCAAAAATTGTTCCGTTTGAAGTGCGTTTAAGCTAATGTTGCCTTTATGGTGATGGTTTACGCACTTGAGCCGGGATAATTTAGGCGGTTCTGCCACAGCTGGAATCAGAGCTGCAAGCGTACATCAGAGGTGTTGGAACCTTAAAAACCATTTTTCCATATAAAATTGGAACCATAAAGAATTTCGGAAAACTACGTTGGATTCGTTAAGAGTTGTACTTAGAACGTAAAGTCCTAGGGAATTTATGGGAATTACTAGGTGGTTATTTCTGTATGGTTTATGTTATCTGACTTCCAGCACTTTACATTTTGTCAAACCATACTCACAAGCAACTCTTAATTTCTGTAACGACGCACCTACGTTGAGGTAAGTTGGTAAGGATACTCAGTCAGCTGAGGGAGTCTGACCTTCCCGTCGGTGATGCGAGCCGAACGCTGCCCTCAAGCAGTGGCTTACTTGAGGTGCTTCCAATATACCGACTATTAGTTGACTATATTGGGAGTAAAGTGTACTCAGTCAGCTGAGGGAGTCTGACCTTCCCGTCGGCGATGCGAACCGAACGCTGCGCTCAAGCAGTGGCCTACTTGAGCTGCTGCCAATATACCGACCTCGGTCGACTATATTGGGAGTAAAGGAACTTGTGAATACGCCCCTGAGTAGCGTATGTTAACGTTGGCCATACAGCGGAAATTGTATGGCTGCTGCTTCTATAGTGAGCGGTAATGTTTGGGAACGCTTTCATGAGTGCTGGCATGAAAGGTTCATTGGATATATATATATATATCAATCTTCTGCAGGTACACTAACCACGATTCGATAAGATAAGAATGGTTAGAATGTATCGACTAGCTATATAGGGAGAGCCGTATTTATGTATACCACCGTGCTAACCACGTAAGCCCAACTTTAGTTGGCAATTGTTTATTTTGTGAGGACGGTCAGGACGTGCATACATATCTGGTTGATGTTTGATTGGTTCATAATATTTGAAGTTGTTACATGAGCTTTGTAAGGAATTTCTAGTATGAATCATCATAGATAAATGCTAGTGTGTGTAAATCAAAAGAGAGTTAAATTTTTGTTTTAGGAGCGTGCGTTTTAAATGCTTAGATTTTCTTGGATGAAAACGATAGTTTTGAGTCATGCCTTCATCCTAAGCCCCATCTTGTTGTTATAAGGATCTTTTCATTCCTTTGAATCTCAAATGATGAACCAGTACCGATTGTGGTTTATTATTCTCTGAGTTTGGAGCCATATCATCTGTTGATTAGCAGCATAGCACATAGCAATGAAGAGTGAATTGCTAGATTAGTTTCTCTACCCTTTGCTCTCAGCATTGAGTATCAATACGATGGAGTATGAAGCTATCTAACAGCTGACCAGTTCTGAGTTTTGTGGGTTGCACAGCTATGTGTTGTGCATATTGTGCTACACCGCATCTAGTTACATTTTTGCTGATTTTGTTTTATCTAATGTATGATCATTGCACGTACCATTGATTTTGGAAGCAAGAAATATGTATCTAATGGATGTCTTCCATAATTACAGATGGTTGGTCATACACGCGGAACGCCTGATGGCTTCGGTTGTGAAACCGGCAGTGGATCTCAGCAACCACCGCCACCCCCGTCAAATCTGGCCGAGTTAATGGCCATGCAAACAGAGTTGCTTCGCCAGCTAGTCCAAGGGCAACAAAATCAGCCACGCCAACAGTATGGAGGACGGGAGGCACAACCAGCGGGTTACCAGGAATTCTTTGGTACCCAACCTCCGCTTTTCAGCAAAGCTGATGACCCATTGGATGCCGATGCTTGGCTCCGTACGATCAATTCCAAGTTTGCTTTGTTAGCAGTACCGTGTGTTGATGCAAACAAGGCCCTCTTTGCCGCCCAACAGCTGCGTGGTCCTGCACGTATATGGTGGGATAATTATTGTGCAATGCAGCCTGCTGAACATATCATATCTTGGGAGGAATTCAGAACTGCCTTCAGATCACATCATATTCCGGATGGACTAATTGAAAGAAAGCTGAATGAATTCTTGGCTCTAGATCAGGGAACCCGCACTGTTTTACAATATGCACAGACCTTCAATCATCTGTGCCAGTATGCGGGCCATCATGCTGATACTGATGCCAAGAAACGTGATCGTTTCCGTCGTGGCCTCAATACCAAGCTCAAGGAACGTCTGAACTTGGTTCAGCCCAACACTTATAATGAGCTGGTTAATATGGCCATAACTCAAGAGGATTGTATTGCTGCACATCGTGCTGAGAAAAAGCGGAAGGCACCAACGGGACCCTCGAGTGCCCAGCCACCAAGGTATCGCCTGGTGCAAAATACTCTACCTAGGCCTCCACAAAGAAATGCCCCAGTGGGTAGGTTTGTCTTTAGGCCGCCCCAGCAACAAGGAGGATTCAGACCTCCAGTACCTCAGCAACAGCAACAGCAGCAGCAACAGCAGCAATTTAGCCCAAGGCCGAATGTCCCACAATTCAATAGTGGGAATAGTAATAATCGATGTTTCAACTGCGGCAGTGCTTCTCATTTTGCCAAGAATTGTCCACAACCCAGAAGGAATAATCCAGGGCAAAACTCCAATCAGAACAACAACAACAACAACAACAAGGGCAAGGGCAAGAGGCAAATGGTGCAAGTCCGGCAAGGGCGAGTCAATTTCACCACTCTTGCAGACCTTCCAGCAGGAGCACCAGTTATGACGGGTACTTTCTCTATCCACAATAAATCCGCAGTCATATTATTTGATTATGGTGCAACGCATAGTTTTATAAGTGCCAAATTTGGAGCAAGATTAGGAGTAGACTTTTGTCATACTAAGGGATCTTTTATGATAACAACTCCTGGTGGGAAGATAGCTTCCAATCAAATCACTACACATGTACCCCTTAAGTTGGGTAGCAAAGTGATAAAGACATATTTGATTTTGTTGAATTTAGAAGGCATGGATGTTATTTTGGGCATGGATTGGATGGCTAAACATAAAGTACTGTTAGATATCTCTTCTCGAGCTATCGAGATAGATTCACCACATCAAGGAGCCACCATACTCTATCTACCACAACAAGAGTGCGTTAACTCTTGTGCTTATGCCGCAAAAGAAATTAAACTTGAAGATATCCCTATTGTGTGGGAGTATGCGGATGTATTTCCAGATGATTTACCTGGGATGCCTCCTGATAGAGACATCGAGTTTGTTATCGAACTTCAACCCGGTACCGCCCCTATTTCTAAGAGGTCATACCGAATGCCTCCAAATGAGTTAGCAGAATTGAAAGTCCAACTCCAAGACCTTCTTGACAAGGGCTTTATACGTCCCAGTTCTTCACCCTGGGGATGTCCAGCCCTGTTTGTGAAGAAGAAAGACAATAGTTTGAGGCTATGTGTTGATTATCGACCACTCAATGCGGTCACTATTAAAAACAAGTATCCTCTTCCCCGCATTGATATTCTGTTTGATCAGTTAGCTGGAGCTAAGGTTTTCTCTAAAATTGATCTTCGTTCGGGCTACCATCAAATAAAGATCAAGCCTTGTGATATTCCAAAGACTGCTTTCTCTACCAGATATGGGCTATATGAATATCTGGTTATGTCTTTTGGTCTTACCAACGCCCCAGCATATTTTATGTACTTGATGAATTCAGTCTTCATGCCGGAGCTGGATAAATTCGTCGTGGTTTTCATTGACGATATTTTGATCTACTCCAAGAATGAAGAAGATCATGCTGAACATTTGCGTATCGTTCTTCAACGATTACGAGATCATCATCTTTATGCCAAGTTCTCCAAGTGTGAATTTTGGTTGGACAGTGTGAAATTCTTAGGTCACACTATCTCCAGTGATGGTATATCTGTTGATCCAACTAAAGTACAAGAAGTGATGGATTGGAAATCTCCTATGTCAGTTCATCAAATTCGCAGTTTTCTTGGTTTAGCTGGATATTATCGTCGGTTCATTATTGATTTCTCCAGAATAGCCAAGCCTATGACGGAGTTATTGAAGAAGGGAGTGAAGTTTGTTTGGAATGATAAGTGTGAAGAAGCTTTCCAAACTCTCAAAGCAAGATTAACTACCGCTCCAGTATTGTCTACACCGGACAGTACCAAACCTTTTGATGTCTATTGTGATGCTTCGGGTACAGGACTTGGTTGTGTGCTTATGCAGGACAACCGGGTTATTTCTTATGCATCAAGAGCTCTCCGGGATCATGAGAAGAATTATCCAACCCATGATCTGGAATTAGCAGCTGTCATTCACGCTCTTAAGATGTGGAGACATCATCTTATGGGAACTCACTATAATATTTACACTGACCATAAGAGCCTAAAATATATCTTCACTCAAGCTGATCTCAACATGAGACAGAGACGCTGGCTGGAGTTGATAAAGGATTATGATCTAGAAGTGCACTATCATCCAGGAAAGGCTAATGTGGTTGCGGATGCACTCAGCCGCAAGTCACAATGCCATTGTCTATCTGTAGAACCATTCAATGAAACTCTATGCCAGGAAATGATGAAGTTGAACCTGGAGATGGTACCTCAAGGAAGTGTGAACCATATATCCCTTGAGCCTACACTGCATGATAGCATCGTCATGGGGCAATTACATGATGAGTGTATCAAGATCATCAAGGAAAAGTTATCACTAGGAGAAGCAAAGTATAAATGTTTCCGAGTGGATCATAGAGGAGTTCTATGGTTTGAATCTCGACTGGTGGTACCTAAGGATCATCAGCTTAGAAAGCAAATCCTTGATGAAGCACATCTTTCGAAGTTTTCGATTCATCCCGGTGGTACCAAGATGTACCATGATCTCAAACAAAATTTCTGGTGGACTCGAATGAAAAGAGAGATCGCCAGATATGTTTCTGAATGTGATGTTTGTCAAAGAGTTAAAGCTAGTCACTTGAAAGTAGCTGGTACTCTCCAACCTTTATCTATTCCATCCTGGAAATGGGAGGACATCAGTATGGATTTTATCGTTGGTCTACCCACTACTCCTCTTAAGCATGATTCTGTGTGGGTAATCGTTGATAGACTCACCAAGACCGCTCATTTTATTCCAGTACACACAACTTATTCTGCCAAGAGATATGCGGAAATTTATCTCGATCAGATTGTTCGTTTACATGGAATTCCAAAGACGATTATTTCTGATCGTGGGCCTCAGTTTATAGCACGTTTCTGGGAGCAGATGCAAGAATCCCTTGGAACAAAACTGATTCGTAGTTCAGCTTATCATCCACAAACAGATGGGCAAACTGAACGCATCAATCAAATCCTTGAAGACATGTTGAGGGCATGTGTTATTCAATATGGCAAGAACTGGGTTAAGTGCCTAGCACTGGCAGAATTTTCATATAATAACAGTTATCAATCCAGCTTGCAAATGGCACCATTTGAAGCATTATACGGTCGAAGGTGTCGAACTCCTCTGAATTGGTCGCAAGCAGGGGAACGCAAAATTTTTGGGCCAGATTTAGTCTCTGAGGCAGAGGAGCAAGTCAGAGTTATCCAGGTTAATCTTAAAGCAGCTCAATCAAGACAGAAAAGTTATGCAGACAAAAGAAGAGATCCTTTGCAATTCGAGGTAGGGGACTTTGTATATTTGCGAGTATCTCCTACTAAAGGTGTTCAACGCTTTGGCTTAAAAGGGAAATTAGCACCCCGATACATCGGACCATTTGAAATTATCGAAACTTGTGGACCCGTTGCCTACCGACTTCGTCTTCCATCTCAGTTGGCCGCCGTTCATGATGTCTTCCATGTCTCACAACTTCGGAAGTGCACCAGGGTACCTACTGAAATCCTTGAACCACAAGATATCGAGATTGAATCCGATCTATCTTATACGGAATATCCAATCAAGATTCTTGACACAAAAGAAAGAAGTACTAGAAGGGAGAAAGTTAAAATGTACAAAATCCAGTGGAATCAGCATACTGTAGAAGAAGCTACTTGGGAGACTGAAAATTTTCTCCAACGAAACTTTCCCGCTTTTCTTAGAACCAATCCAGGTATCAAATCTTTGCGTCCTTTTCTTCCTGTAATCTCGGGATGAGATTCCTTTTAGGGGGGAAGGCTGTAACACCCCGGGTGTTTACACAGTAGTTAATTAGGTGTCTGCACAGTAATTGTGTAGGTTTGATATGCATCATGTGCTTGAAATATGTAAAAAGGATCTTTTTGTAATTATGAAAGGTTATATGTGTAATTATGATTTTATGCAAGGTCCTTTCTGCAGTTGTGTTGAATAGGTTGTGTAATTATAGCTTTAGTGGAGGGTGTTTGTGCAAAATTTCAGTGCATTTATTGCTTGGGCCGGTGCGGGAGGGAAAGGAGAGAGCGGACTGGGCTGGGAAGCTGGGCCGCGGGGTTGGATGCTGGGCTGTTTTCCTGGGTTGGGCTGGGTTGCTAAAGGTTTTGGGTTTTCTATTTCCTATCCTTTTCTATTTCAAACACCACTCAAACTATTTGAATTCAACCCTAGCACTCAAACAAATAAAACAATGCACCAGCATGAATGCAACAACAAATTTTAAGCTTAGACAAAATTTTAATTACTTGTAAGAGAAAATTAATTTAAATGAATGTCTAAGCATATAAAACCTTAGAAAATTAAATAAAGCCAATTAAATTTATTATTAAATGCTGAAATTTCAATTAGGGTGTTACAGACCCTACCCCCTTATAGGAATCTCGTCCCCGAGATTCAGCTGGACCCGCTAGCAAAGAGATCTGGATATGTCTTCCTCAGCTCATCTTCTCACTCTCATGTAGCCTCAGCTTCATTGTAATGACTCCACTGAACTCTGCACATCTTGATGCGCTTGTTCCGTGTAACCCTTTCTGATGTCTCCAGAATCTTCACCGGATGCTCACTATAGGTTAGATCTTTCTGCACATCCAACCCATCCAGTGGTGCTTGCTCCTCTGGTACTCGCAGACACCTCTTCAGCTGAGAAATATGGAAGACATCATGCACTCCAGAGAGGTTGATAGGCAACTCCAGGCGATAAGCGACTTCGCCTTTCCTCTCTAGCACCTTGAATGGACCAATATACCGAGGTGCCAGCTTCCCCTTGACGTTGAATCTGCGGATTCCTCTCATCGGGGATACCATTAGATACACATAATCATCAACACTGAAGGTCAGGTCCCTCCGTTTGCCATCTGCATAGCTCTTCTGCCTGGTCTGTGCAATCCTTAGATTCTCCCGCACAGTCTGTACCATCTGCTCTGCATCTTCTATAATGTCAGGGCCAAAGAGCTGCTTCTCACCAATCTGATCCCAATAAAGAGGAGTCCTGCACTTTTTGCCATATAATGCCTCAAAGGGGGACTTCTTCAGACTGGCCTGGTAGCTGTTGTTGTAGGAAAACTTAGCATACGATAGGCACTTATCCCAACTGGTACCATACTTAATAGCTATAACACCCGGTTTATAAAAGAACATAAACCGAGCAATCATATACGTGACAGGATCAAGTCACACGTATATACAACGGAATGAACAGTATATCATAGCACATATCACGTAAAAAGATATAATAAGACGAATACGAAGGTTATTTATTACAATAATGACAAAATGTCTGATACAGCGGAAGCAAACTACAAAATACGATAAAAGCTCTCCGAAGCTGAAGCAGGGCGCCACAGGGACGTCGACTGGGAGACGAATGCCTAGAAGTCCTCGTAGTCCTGGTAGCGCTGGACGAACTCCCTCGTGTCGGCAGGAACTGAGCGGCAGTAGCGTAGCCAAGAGGAAAAAGTAGAGAAGAGGCAAGAGTGAGTACACAACTTGTACTCAACAAGTATAACACAAACTATGAGGCTCTAAGGTTGGCTGACTCAACTGCATTAGCTTTTAATCTTGGCAAAATTTTATTGAAGCTATTTACTACGAGTTGATGAATTACCATTAACCCAGTTACATAGTAATTAATCAGAATTAATTATTTAACTACTGAGAACCTTACCAAAACCAAGCCACCAAGGTAACCCCGAGAGGCACCCCCCTCGTCGGAAGGAGACAACCCCACTAATCAAAAGGAGGATCTGGGCCGCTCATGACCGTGAGCACGGCTAGTATACCAGTTTTACACTCTGCAGAGGTTGCACATCTTTACCCACAAGTCGTGAGCTACGCTAGAGGTTCATCACACTTCCTTAGGTGAGATGACTAGCGACTCACTACGAGGCCGTTACAAAGAATCTCGTTGGTAAGGCGTAACCGCGAAGAGTTAGATCGGCGACGATGGGGCCCACCTCCGGGGGTACAAGCACAGAGCACAATCCAAGCACAGACCAAGCCGGAGGAGCAGGGACCATTGAAGCTTACTACTCTTGCCCCGCAGGTAAGTTACTCCAAACCAAAAAGACCTAATTAGTAAGCCAAGTCTATCCCATTCTAGCCTTGTGGTAGCGCTGTTGTCCCAGGTTGTCACTCTATGAACCGGTCCTTATGGAGAGTGGCCAACCAAGCACTAAGCACCGTGCTGGCCCCCTAAACCATGTTTCTACAAAAACCATCTTTTAACGAGACGTGAGCCACTCATCCACACAGAGGGCCACTCTCAGAATTATGTTCAAGTAAACCATTAATCAATTTAATTAAAAAGGACCAGAATGTGTTATAGCGCAGCAACCTAGCACAACTAACCAAAATGCAACCCAAAGGTATATATAAAGGATATAAAGTGGCTAGGAAATCCTTATAGGCATACAGTATTAAATGCAGTATGAAATTGTATTTAAAAGTGATAGGTTGTTCATGTTACACTTGCCTTCCTCGTACTGCTCTAGCTGCTGCTCATACTGCTCCGAAGACGGCTGCTCCGGGTACTGGTACTGGGGCTCCTCAGATGGATCAACGTCTACTCACGAACACATGGCCAAAACATTGCACGATAAATAAGCATGCAAGCAAACACTAACAAAAACTAAGAAACAGTACATCAATACATAAAAACAGCACACTAAACTAATCTAAAACTATTGTACGCGTTACAACGATCGCGTGGATATAAAGAACGCTAAAAACGGAGCTAAAACGCATAATCTAGGCCAAAAACAAGTTCTAGGGGCTTATTTGTAAGAAAACTGAAGTTCCAGGGGGTTTTCTGCTAAAACCGAGGACTAAAACGCAATTAAACGTTAACTCCAGGGTCTAACTCGCAAAATTAGCAGCAAAGGACGGCGGGTTCTATTTCCAGAAAGGCCAGGGGGTTATGTGCTAAAAACAGGACCAAACCGTAATTAGTTTTCTATACAGCTGGACCGCGGGTTGAATCCACTAAAACCCAGGGGCTCTTTATGAAGTTTGCCAGGCTGAAGGGGTACGCGCCGATCTGGATCGTTGGATCCAGATCTGATGGCCTGGGTTTTAAGGGCGCTGGATCTAATCTTGGCCGCTTGTTTCGGATCGAATGGCCGAGGCGGGTTGGACGCGCGGGCGGCGGCGCTGACCGCCGGAACAGGGCTTCCGCGGCGGAGGGGTCGCCGGAGTAAGCAAATCCGGCGCTCCCGGAGTCCGCTCGGGGTTCGGTTTGGCCGTGGAGCACCGCTGTGGCGTGCGTAACGCACTGGAGGCCACAGGGAGGCGGCTCGGGGCTGGGAACGGGCCCATCGACGGCGAGGGCGGCTCGGCGGCCATGGAGCTCGCCGGAGCGCGGTGCCTGGGCGCCTAGAGTGCACCAGGGTCTACGGGATATAGCGCACGGGATCAGGGGGGACTTGGGGCGCTTACCCAGGACTCGAATCGGGCCGGAGACGCGGTGCAGCGTCCGTTGGCGTCGACGGCGGCCGGCGGCGCAGGAACGGGCACGGTGACGAGGCCGGCGCATGGGCTCTCCGGGCGACTGGACCTCGCGGATCAATGCGGGGTCGTGCTGCGAGGTTGGACAGTGGGTCAGTGTGGGCCAAGGACCACCAGCGACGAGGGAATTCCAGGGCGGAGCGGCTTACCTGAGTTGAGCTCCGGGCGAAATTCCGGTGAGGTGGGGCCCGATGTCGGAGATGGCAGCCTCGGGAGGGTTCCTGGTGCACAGGCGAATCTTCTGCGGTGGCTCGGGCTGGCTGGGGAGCGGCGGAGCACCGCTGGCACGGCGGCGCAGGGGGCTCGGCGCGGCGGAGCAGAGCGGGGCGGTGCGCTAGGGTTGGTGCGGCTGCGGCAGGGTGAGGATGGGGTGCAGGGGTGGCGTGAGGGCCAAATAAAGGCCGGGCGGGATCTCGGCGTGAGCGCCAATGTAGGAAACCGGCGAGGTTACGGCCGCGGATCTAGGGGGGATAAGCGCGGGCCGTTGCCCGGCGCGGGTGCGGGGGAGAAGACGGGGCCGACAAGCGGGCCCCGCTGGTCAGCGGCGAAGCGCGTGGCGCGCCTGAGCGGGGTGACGCGCGGAGCGGGCCGGGGCGCGTGCGCGCGGGGGGGGGGGGGATGGGTCGCGCTGGCGCGGCTGGGCCGAGAGGAGAGAAGGGCTGCTGCTGGGCCGCGGGAAAAAAATGAAGGGGAGTGGGCCAAGCGCGGGAAGTGAGGGGGAGAGCTGAGCCGGGCTGGGCCCGCGAGTTTGGGTTGGGCTGAGGTTTGGTTGGACCGGGTTGAGGTGGTTTTGGGTTCCTTTTCTATTCCTTCTTCTCTTCTATTTCTAATTCAAACAAGTTTGAATTCAAATGCAAATTTGAATTCAAACCACACTCAATTAAAAGTATGCACCAGCATGAATGCACAACAAAATTTAAACCTATGATAAAATTTTAATTACTTATAGAACAAAAATTTGGATTAAATGCAAGTCTAACACAATAAACCTTAGAAATTTAAATAAAGCCAATTAAATTTATTATTAAATGCTGAAATTTAAATTAGGGTGTTACAGACCCTACCCCCTTAAAGAAATCTCGTACCCGAGATTTAGCTGGGCTGGCTAGCAAAGAGATCTGGATATGTCTTCTTCAGCTCATCTTCTCGCTCCCAAGTAGCCTCAGCTTCACTGTGGTGACTCCACTGAACTCTGCACATTTTGATGCGCTTGTTCCGGGTAACCCTCTCTGATGTCTCCAGAATCTTCACCGGATGCTCGGTATAAGTCAGATCTTCCTGGACATCCAATCCATCCAGTGGTGCCTGCTCCTCGGGTACTCGCAGACACCTCTTCAGCTGAGATATATTGAAGACATGGTGAACTCCTGAGAGGCTGAGAGGTAACTCCAGGCGATAAGCAACTTCGCCTTTCCGCTCTAGCACCTTGAATGGCCCCACATACCGAGGTGCTAACTTCCCCTTGACATTAAATCTGCGGATTCCTCTCATCGGAGACACCTTCAGATACACATAATCACCGACACTGAAGGTCAGATCTCTCCGTTTGCCATCTGCATAGCTCTTTTGTCTGCTCTGTGCAATCCTCAGATTTTCTCGCACAGCCTGAACCATCTGCTCTGCATCATCTATGATCTCAGGGCCAAAGAGCTGCTTCTCACCAATCTGATCCCAATAGAGAGGAGTCCTGCACTTTCTGCCATACAATGCCTCGAAGGGAGACTTCTTCAGACTGGCCTGATAGCTGTTGTTATATGAGAACTCAGCATATGACAGGCACTTATCCCAACTAGTACCGTACTGAATGGCACAAGCTCTCAGCATATCCTCCAACACTTGGTTGGTTCTCTCTGTCTGCCCATCTGTCTGAGGGTGATAAGCCGTACTGAAACGCAGCTTCGTATCCAGCGAATCATGGAGCTGCTCCCAGAATCGAGAAGTGAACTGAGACCCTCTGTCAGATATGATCTTCTTGGGCACACCATGCAAGCAGACAATCCGAGAGATGTACAACTCTGCAAGTCTAGCACCGGAGTAAGTAGTGTTCACTGGAATGAAGTGAGCAACCTTCATCAATCGATCCACTACTACCCATATAGAGTTGTACCCTTTCTGAGTATGAGGCAATCCAACAATGAAGTCCATAGTGATTTCCTCCCATTTCCACTCTGGAATCTTCAAAGGTTGTAACAGACCTGCTGGCCTCTGATGCTCAGCCTTGACACACTGACAGGTGTCACAAATGGCCACGTACTCTGCCACTAAACGCTTCATCCCATACCACCAGAAACGTTCCTTCATATCATAGTACATCTTCGTGCTGCCCGGATGAATAGAGTATGCTGTATCATGGGCCTCACTCAGAATCAACTTCCGGAGATCCTTCACATCTGGCACACAGATCCGGTTCTTGTACCACAAGGTACCCTGATCATCCTCTCTGAAATGAGGAGCCTTGCCCTTCTTGAGCAACTCACGGATCTCATGCAGCTTCTCATCTTCTTTCTGTTGCTGCCTAATCTCTGCCTCTAGAGTCAGTACTGCCTCAAATGCTGCACTCGAAGTATGATGCAAGAAGCCCAGACTCAACTGCTCAAACTCCTCGCATAACTCTGGAGGCATCTGGAAAGCCACGGCCATATTGACATAACTTCTCCTGCTCAAAGCATCTGCTACAACATTGGCCTTGCCCGGATGATAGTGAATCTCCAGGTCATAGTCCTTGACCAACTCTAGCCATCTTCTCTGCCGCATGTTCAGCTCATTCTGTGTGAAAATATACTTGAGGCTCTTGTGATCAGTGTAGATATCACACCGCTGCCCATACAAGTAGTGCCTCCAAATCTTCAGAGCATGCACAACTGCGGCTAACTCAAGATCATGAGTAGGATAGTTCAGCTCATGCCGACGTAACTGCCGTGAAGCATAAGCAATCACTCTGCCCTCCTGCATCAGAACACACCCAAGACCATCCTTCGAAGCATCACAATACACCGTGAACCTCTTCGTCTGGTCTGGCAGAGTCAGGACTGGCGCCGTAGTCAACCTTTTCTTCAGCTCATCAAAGGCCCTCTGACGCTCATCAGTCCACACGAAAGCCACATTTTTCTCCAGCAAAGAAGTCAAAGGCTTCGCGATCTTGGAGAAATTCTCAAAGAATCTCCGATAATATCCAGCTAAGTCCAAGAAAGACCTGACTTCCTTTACTGTCTGCGGTGTCTCCCACTCGAGCACATCCTTCACCTTGCTCGGATCAACAGCAATGCCTCCCTGAGAGATAACATGACCGAGGAATGGAACCTCGTCAATCCAGAACTCGCACTTGCTGAACTTGGCATACAGCTGATGCTCTCTCAATCTCTGCAATACGAGTCTCAGATGCTCCTCATGCTCTTCTTCTGTCTTAGAGAAGATCAGAATATCATCAATGAAAATCACCACAAAGACATCCAGATAATCCATGAAGACCATGTTCATCAGATGCATGAAGAAAGCCGGGGCATTAGTCAAGCCGAAGGACATGACCGTATACTCATATAGCCCGTACTTGCAGGTGAATGCCGTCTTCGGAATATCCCCAGGATGGATCCTCTGCTGAAAATAACCCGAACGAAGATCAATCTTCGAGAATATACGGGCACCTCGAAGCAAATCAAAGAGATCCTCAATGCGGGGCAGTGGATGCTTGTTCTTGATAGTGACTGCATTCAGCTCCCGATAATCGACAATCATCCTCTTCGAGCCATCCTTCTTATCTACTAGCAGCAATGGAAAAGCCCAAGGAGAGAAGCTGCGACGGATATAGCCCTTGTCTAGCAACTCATCAATAGTCTTCTTGACTTCCTCATGCTCTATAGGTGCCATACGGTCGGGCCGCTTTGCAATAGGAGCTGTGCCAGGCAAGAGATCAATACAAAACTCAATGGCGCGTTCAGGCGGCATACCTGGCAGATCATCCGGAAAGACATCCGGGAATTCAGACACCACGCGAATATCGTCCGTGGGTCTAGCCTCCATCTGATGAAGAAATCCCGAAGGCTCCCCTGCACTGATAACAACCTCTTGGCCATTGGAAGCTGATAGCAAGACTGTCCTCTGAGCACAATCTATCCGGACTCCCCACTTGGCCAGAGTCTCCATTCCCAGAATGACATCAACGCCCTTGGTGTCTAGCACCATCAGATCAGTACAGAACTCTACTCCCCTCAAGGAAACACGGACTCTCGGGCAGTAAGTGTGAGACCTCAACTGTCCTCCCGGTGAAGATACTAACAAGCACCTCTTTAATGTGCTAGTATGAATACCATGATGCTCGACAAAAGACTGAGTAATGAAGGAATGTGTAGCACCAGTATCAAAAAGCACTGTAGCTGGATATGAATTAACCATGAACGTACCAATAACCACGTTGGGAGCCTCGGCCGCTGACTCGGCCGTCACGTGGTTCACTCTGCTCTGAAGTGGCACCCTGGGCTGAGCTGGGGCGCCCCTGCTGTCCCGCCTGCACCTTCCGGTGGCAAGCATTGGCGTAGTGCCCCGGCTGGCCACAGTGAAAGCAGGTGCGAGGAGGTCCCTGAGCCTGCTGTCCGGTAGGAGCTGCCGGACGTGGAGCCTGCGGTGCCGGTGGAGCAGCACGAGCCGGAGGTGCCGGTAACCTCTGGCCCTGCCCCGCCTGCTGCTGCTGTCGAGGTGGGTACTGCTGCGGTGGCCTCTGCTGGTACTGCTGAGGAGGCCGGTACTGAGGCTGCTGGTACTGCTGTGGCTGCTGGAGGCGAGGACGAGTGTTGCTGCCGGAAGCAACGGGGACAATCTTCCTCTTCTTGTCCTCCATCTCCAGGTGCTTGCGCTCAGTGTTGAGCGCGCTGTCAACCAGATGGTTGAAGTCGTCGAAGCGGAGGTTGAGCAGCGCGTACTGGAGGTAGTCCTCAAGGCCATCCATGAAGTGCTCCTGCTTCTTGCGGTCATCCGCAACATCGGCAGGGGCGTAGCGAGCAAGCTGCAGAAATCGATCACGATACTCCGTGACCGTCATAGTCCCCTGAATTGACAAAGACAGATAGATATCGAAAGATTAACTCAAGATTCATAAGGATAGAACAAGGGGCATTAGCTCAAAAGAAACCGCTGAATGATTATATTTAAGGTTACCTGCTTCAGTGCAAGGAACTCCTTCTGCTTCATCTTCATAACGCCCGCGGGGACGTTGTGGCTGCGGAAGCGCTCCCTGAACAGGAGCCAAGTGAGAGACTCGCGGTCATGAACTGGGTGGGACTCCCACCAGTCCAAAGCTGCCCCTCGCAGCTGTCCTGCTGCGTACAAGACGTGCTCACGATCATCGCACTGGGCGATGTCCAGCTGGCGCTCCACTGCACGGAGCCAGTCGTCGGCCTGAAGAGGGTCGGACGTATGAGAAAACGTCGGCGGGTGACCCCTCAGGAACTCAGCACGCCTGTCGCGAGGCTGCGGCAGTGGAGGAGGCGGAGGCTGAGTGTGAGCCTGCTGAAGTGCCTGAACAGTGTTGTTCAGGGTAGCCATCATCTGCATCTGGAGCTGGAAGTACTGCTCCGGAGTCAAAGGTGGCGGCATCGGGATCCCGGTCCCCTGGGTGTTTTGACCCTGGTTGTTCTGCCCCTGCTGGTCAGAACCACGCCTGGTGTTCACCATCTAATTTTGGACAAAAGATTTCACGAGTAAGGATATTGTAGGAATAAATTCAGATGGATATGATAACTCTTTGTGGAAAAAGACTCAGCCATGATAAAGTAGACAGGATAGAGTGGACTGTTTTATCCCCAACGATCTAACTCATTTTATTAATTAGTTAACTTTAACATAAGAGTGATTTTCTTTAAACAAATTTAAACTACTAAACTATGCAATCAACCAAAAACCCAAATCAAACATGTAGCATAATAACAAGCAGACAATTTTCACGACTTAGCCGAGTTTAACACATGACTCGACTAACACAACGCATCACAGATCGTGCTATCGTATTATTATAAAAAGGGTCACCTAGCTTACTCATGGTGGTCAGATGATTCAGGCCAAAATCTGCGAAAACTATCCTTCAGAGAGAGAAATCAAGGCAAGACGGGTAAAAGTCATAGAATTCAAGGGGTATAATAGTAAAATAGTTTCAGCAGACAAGGATTGGAGAGAAGAAGTCCTAAAACTCGACCAGTTCTATCTAGGCTTCGCCCCACAGTCGATACGGCTCTGATACCACTCTGTAACACCCAGTTTATAAAAGAACATAAACCAAGCAATCATATACGTGCCAGGATCAAGTCACACGTATATACAACAGAATGAACAGTATATCATAGCACATATCACGTAAAAAGATATAATAAGGCGAATACGAAGGTTATTTATTACAATAATGACAAAATGTCTGATACAGCGGAAGTGAACTACAAAATACGATAAAAGCTCTCCGAAGCTGAAGCAGGGCGCCACAGGGACGTCGACTGGGAGACGAACGCCTAGAAGTCCTCGTAGTCCTGGTAGCACTGGACGAACTCCCTCGTGTCGGCAGGAACTGAGCGGCAGTAGCGTAGCCAAGAGGAAAAAGTAGAGAAGAGGCAAGAGTGAGTACACAACTTGTACTCAACAAGTATAACACAAACTATGAGGCTCTAAGGTTGGCTGACTCAACTGCATTAGCTTTTAATCTTGACAAAATTTTATTGAAGCTATTTACTACGAGTTGATGAATTACCATTAACCCAGTTACATAGTAATTAATCAGAATTAATTATTTAACTACTGAGAACCTTACCAAAACCAAGCCACCAAGGTAACCCCGAGAGGCACCCCCCTCGTCGGAAGGAGACAACCCCACTAATCAAAAGGAGGATCTGGGCCGCTCATGACCGTGAGCACAGCTAGTATACCAGTTTTACACTCTGCAGAGGTTGCACATCTTTACCCACAAGTCGTGAGCTACGCTAGAGGTTCATCACACTTCCTTAGGTGAGATGACTAGCGACTCACTACGAGGCCGTTACAAAGAATCTCGTTGGTAAGGCGTAACCGCGAAGAGTTAGATCGGCGACGATGGGGCCCACCTCCGGGGGTACAAGCACAGGAGCGCAATCCAAGCACAGACCAAGCCGGAGGAGCAGGGACCATTGAAGCTTACTACTCTTGCCCCGCAGGTAAGTTACTCCAAACCAAAAAGACCTAATTAGTAAGCCAAGTCTATCCCATTCTAGCCTTGTATTAGCGTTGTTGTCCCAGGTTGTCGCTCTATGAACCGGTCCTTATGGAGAGTGGACAACCAAGCACTAAGCACCGTGCTGGCCCCCTAAACCATGTTTCTACAAAAACCATCTTTTAACGAGACGTGAGCCACTCATCCACACAGAGGGCCACTCTCAGAATTATGTTCAAGTAAACCATTAATCAATTTAATTAAAAAGGACCAGAATGTGTTATAGCGCAGCAACCTAGCACAACTAACCAAAATGCAACCCAAAGGTATATATAAATGATATAAAGTGGCTAGGAAATCCTTATAGGCATACTGTATTAAATGCAGTATGAAATTGTATTTAAAAGTGATAGGTTGTTCATGTTACAATTGCCTTCCTCGTACTGCTCTGGCTGCTGCTCAAACTGCTCCGAAGACGGCTGCTCCGGGTACGGGTGCTGGGGCTCCTCAGATGGATCAACGTCTACTCACGAACACATGGCCAAAATATTGCACGATAAATAAGCATACAAGCAAACACTAACAAAAACTAAGAAACAGTACATCAATACATAAAAACAGCACACTAAACTAATCTAAAACTATTCTACGCGTTACAACGATCGCATGGATATAAAGAACGCTAAAAACGGAGCTAAAACGCATAATCTAGGGCAAAAACAAGTTCTAGGGGCTTATTTGTAAGAAAACTGAAGTTCCAGGGGGTTTTCTGCTAAAACCATGGACTAAAATGCAATTAAACATTAACTCCAGGGTCTAACTCGCAAAATTAGCAGCAAAGGACAGCGGGTTCTATTTCCAGAAAGGCCAGGGGGTTATGTGCTAAAAACAGGACCAAACCGTAATTAGTTTTCTATACAGCTGGACCGCGGGTTGAATCCACTAAAACCCAGGGGCTCTTTATGAAGTTTGCCAGGCTGAAGGGGTACGCGCCGATCTGGATCATTGGATCCAGATCTGATGGCCTGGGTTTTAAGGGCGCTGGTTCTAATCTTGGCCGCTTGTTTCGGATCGAATGGCCGAGGCGGGTTGGACGCGCGGGCGGCGGCGCTGACCGCCGGAACAGGGCTTCCGCGGCGGAGGGGTCGCCGGAGTAAGCAAATCCGGCGCTCCCGGAGTCCGCTCGGGGTTCGGTTTGGCCGTGGAGCACCGCCGTGGCATGCGTAATGCACTGGAGGCCACAGGGAGGCGGCTCGGGGCTGGGAACGGGCCCATCGACGGCGAGGGCGGCTCGGCGGCCATGGAGCTCGCCGGAGTGCGGTGCCTGGGCGCCTAGAGCACGCCAGGGTCTACGGGATATAGCGCACGGGATCAGGGGGGACTTGGGGCGCTTACCCAGGACTCGAATCGGGCCGGAGACGCGGCGCAGGGTCCGTTGGCGTCGACGGCGGCCGGCGGCGCAGGAACGGGCACGGTGACGAGGCCGGCGCAGGGGCTCTCTGGGCGACTGGACCTCGCGGATCGATGCGGGGTCGTGCTGCGAGGTTGGACAGTGGGTCAATGCGGGCCAAGGACCACCGGCGGCGAGGGAATTCCAGGGTGGAGCGGCTTACCTGAGTTGAGCTCCAGGCGAAATTCCGGTGAGGTGTGGCCCGATGTCGGAGATGGCAGCCTCGGGAGGGTTCCTGGTGCACAGGCGAATCTTCTGCGGTGGCTCGGGCTGGCTGGGGAGCGGCGGAGCACCACTGGCACGGCGGCGCAGGGGGCTCGGCGCAGCGGAGCAGAGCGGGGCGGTGCGCTAGGGTTGGTGCGGCTGCGGCAGGGTGAGGATGGGGTGCAGGGGTGGCGTGAGGGCCAAATAAAGGCCGGGCGGGATCTCGGCGTGAGCGCCAAGGTAGGAAACCGGCGAGGTTACGGCCGCGGATCTCGGGGGGATAAGCGCGGGCCGTTGCCCGGCGCGGGTGCGGGGGAGAAGACAGGGCCGACAAGTGGGCCCCGCTGGTCAGCGGCGAAGCGCGTGGCGCGCCTGAGCGGGGTGACGCGCGGAGCGGGCCAGGGCGCGTGCGCGCGGGGGGGATGGGTCGCGCTGGCGCGGCTGGGCCGAGAGGAGAGAAGGGCTGCTGCTGGGCCGCGGGAAAAAAATGAAGGGGAGTGGGCCAAGCGCGGGAAGTGAGGGGGAGAGCTGAGCCGGGCTGGGCCCGCGAGTTTGGGCTGGGCTGAGGTTTGGTTGGACCGGGTTGAGGTGGTTTTGGGTTCCTTTTCTATTCCTTCTTCTCTTCTATTTCTAATTCAAACAAGTTTGAATTCAAATGCAAATTTGAATTCAAACCACACTCAATTAAAAGTATGCACCAGCATGAATGCACAACAAAATTTAAACCTATGATAAAATTTTAATTACTTATAGAACAAAAATTTGGATTAAATGCAAGTCTAACACAATAAACCTTAGAAATTTAAATAAAGCCAATTAAATTTATTATTAAATGCTGAAATTTAAATTAGGGTGTTACAATAGCACAAGCTCTCAGCATATCCTCCAACACTTGATTGGTTCTCTCTGTCTGCCCATCTATCTGAGGATGATAGGCGGTACTGAAGCGCAGCTTCGTATCCAACGAATCAAGGAGCTGCTACCAGAACCGTGAAGTGAACTGAGATCCTCTATCCGATATGATCTTCTTGGGCACACCATGCAAACAGACAATTCGAGAGATGTACAACTCTGCAAGTCTAGCACCGGAGTAAGTAGTGTTCACTGTAATGAAGTGAGCAACCTTCGTCAAACGATCCACTACTACCCATATGGAGTTGTACCCTTTCTGAGTACGAGGCAACCCAACAATAAAGTCCATAGTGATCTCCTCCCATTTCCACTCTGGAATCTTCAATGGCTGTAACAGACCTGCTGGCCTCTGATGCTCAGCCTTGACATGCTGACAGGTGTCACAAATAGCCACGTACTCTGCCACTGAATGCTTCATCTCATACCACCAGAAGCATTCCTTGAAATCATAATACATCTTCGTACTGCCCGGATGAATATAGTAAGCTATATCATGAGCCTCACTCAGAATCAACTTTCGGAGATCCTTCACATCTGGCACACAGATCCGGTTCTTGTACCACAAGGTACCCTGATCATCCTCTCTGAAATGAGGAGCCTTGCCCTTCTTGAGCAATTCACGGATCTCCTGCAGCTTCTTATCTTCTTTCTGATGCTGCCTGATCTCTGCCTCTAGAGTGGGCACTGCCTCAAATGCTGCACTCGAAGTATGATGCAAGAAGCCCAGACTCAACTGCTCAAACTCTTCGCATAACTCTGGAGGCATCTGGAAAGCCACGGCCATGTTGACATAGCTTCTTCTGCTCAGAGCATCTGCCAAAACATTGGCCTTACCCGGATGATAGTGAATCTCCAGGTCATAATCCTTGACCAGCTCTAACCATCTCCTCTGCCACGTGTTCAGCTCGTTCTGCGTGAAAATATACTTGAGGCTCTTGTGATCAGTGTAGATATCACACTGCTGCCCGAACAAGTAATGCCTCCAAATCTTCAGAGCATGTACAACCGCGGCTAACACAAGATCGTGAGTGGGATAGTTCAACTCACGCCGGCGTAACTGCCGTGAAGTATAAGCAATCACTCTGCCCTCCTGCATCAGAACACAACCAAGACCATCCTTCGAAGCATCACAATACACTGTGAACCTCTTGCTCTGGTGTGGCCGAGTAAGGACTAGCGCTGTAGTCAACCTCTACTTCAGCTCATCAAATGCCATCTGACGCTCATCAGTCCATATGAATGCCGCATTCTTCTCTAGCAAAGAAGTCAAGGGCTTCACGATCTTGGAGAAATTCTCAATGAACCTCCGATAATATCCTGCTAAGTCCAAGAATGACCGGACTTCCTTCACCGTCTGCGGTGTCTCCCACTCGAGCACATCCTTCACCTTGCTCGGAGCAACTGCAATGCCTCCCTTGGAGATAATATGACCGAGGAATGGAACCTCGTCACTCCAGAACTCGCACTTGCTGAACTTAGCATACAGCTGATGCTCCCTCAATCTCTGCAACATGAGCCTCAGATGAACTTCATGCTCTGCCTCTGACTTGGAAAAGATCAGAATATCATCAATAAAGATCACCACGAAGACATCGAGATAATCCATGAAAACCATGTTCATCAGGTGCATGAAGAAAGCCGGGGCATTAGTCAAGCCGAAAGACATGACTGTGTACTCATACAACCCGTACTTGCAGGTGAATGCCGTCTTCGGAATATCCTCGGGACAGATCCTCAGCTGAAAATAACCCGAACGCAGATCAATCTTCGAGAATACATGAGCACCTCGAAGCAGATCAAAAAGATCCTCAATACGGGGCAGTGGATGCTTGTTCTTGATGGTAACTGCGTTCAGATCCCGATAATCAACGCACATTCTCATCGAGCCATCCTTCTTATCCACTAACAACAACGGAAAAACCCAAGGAGAAAAACTGCGACGGATATAGCCCTTGGCTAGCAACTCATCAATAGTCTTCTTGACTTCCTCATGCTCTATAGGGGCCATGCGGTAGGGCCGCTTTGCAATAGGAGCTGTGCCAGGCAAGAGATCAATAGAAAACTCAATGTCGCGTTCAGGCGGCATACCTGGCAAATCATCCGGAAAGACATCTGGGAATTTAGACACCACGCGAATACCGTCCGTGGGTCTAGCCTCCATCTGATGAAGAAATCCCGAGGGCTCTAAAGCACTGACTGTCACCTCTTAGCCATCAGATGCCGACAAGTGAACTGTTCGTTGAGCACAATCAATACGAACTCCCCATCTGGTAAGGGTCTCCATGCCCAAAATCACATCTATCCCCGAGGAATTGATGACTATCAAGCCAGTGCAGAACTCTACACCCCTTATGACAATACTAACTCTGGAGCATATAGAGTAGGTATGTATCTGGCCCCCAGGTGAGGTGACTACCATAGCTGTCCTCATACAAGAAACTGGTATACCATGCTTCTCGGCAAATGACTTGGTAATGAAAGAATGAGTAGCACCGATATCGAAAAGCACTGTAGCTGAATGAGAGTTGACCATGAACGTACCAATAGCCACGTTAGAAGCCTTGGCCGCGGACTCGACTGTCACGTGGTTCACTCGGCCCTGTGCTGGCGCCCTGGGCTGAGCTTGGCACCCCTGCTGACCCGCCTACGCCTTCCGGGGGCAAGAGTTGGCATAGTGCCCTGGCTGCCACAGTGATAGCATGCGCGAGGAAGTGCTGTAGCCTGCTGCATGGTAGGAGGAGCTACCTGCCGTGGAGCCTGAGGTGCTGGCGGAGGTGGTGGAGCAGCACGAGCCATAGGTGTTGGAAACCTCGGGCCCTGCCCCACCTGCTGCTACTGTCGAGGCGGGTACTGTTGTGGCCGCTGCTGGTACTACTGGGGTGGCCGGTACTGCTGCTGCTGCTGAGGCGGCTGGAAGCGGCGATGGGTGTTGCAGTCGGAAGCAACTGTATTGATCTTCCTCTTCTTATCCTCCATCTCACGGTGCTTGCTCTCCGTGTTGAGCGTGCTTTCAACCAGATGGTTGAATTCGTCGAAGGGGAGGTTGAGCAGCGCATACTGGATGTAGTCCTCAAGACCCTCCATGAAGTGCTCCTGCTTGTCGCGGTCATCTGCGACCTCGGTAGGGGCGTAGCGAGCGAGCTGAAGGAAACGATCACGATACTCTATGACCATCATAGTTCCCTGAAGTGAAAAAGAAAGTTGTATGATGAATGATTAGCTCATGCTTCAGAAAGATAGAACAAGGGGGATATTAGCCCAAAAGGAAATGCTGAATGATTATATCTGAGTTTTACCTGCTTAAGCGTAAGGAACTCCTTCTTCTTTGTCTACATCACGCCCGCGGGGACGTTGTGGCTGCGGAACCTCTCCCGGAACTGGATCCAGGTGAAAGCCTCAAGGTCTTGAACCCAGTGGGACTCCCACCAGTACAAAGCTGCCCCTCGCAGCTGTCCTGCTGCACACAAGACACGCTCCCGATCATCGCACTGTGCGATGTCTAGCTGTCGCTCCACTGCACGGAGCCAGTCGTCTTCCTGGAGTGGGTTAGACATGTGGGAGAACATCGGCGGGTGACCCCTCAGAAACTCCGCACGCCTGTCACGGGTCTGCGGTGGTGGAGGAGGCGGGGGCTGCATGTGAGCCTGCTGCAGTGCCTGAATAGTGTTGTTCAGGGTGGCCATCATCTGCATCTGGAGTTGGAAGTACTGCTCCGGAGTAAAAAGGTGGAGGCATCGGTATCCCGGTACCCTGGTTGTTCTGTCCCTGCTGCTGATCAGAACCGGTGCGCCTAGTGTTCACCATCTGATTTGAGCAAAAGATATATGAGCGAAGATATTGCAGAAATTATTCAGACGGATATGATAACGTTCTACAAGAAAGACTTAGGCATGATAAAGTAGATAGGATAGAGTGCATGGTTTTAACCCCAACGGTCTAACTCATTCTATTAATTAATTGACTTTAACTTAAGACTGATTTTCATTAAACAAAATTTAACTACTAGGCTACGCAATCAACCAAAAATCCAAATCAAACATGTAGCATAATAACAAGCATACAAATTTCACAACTTAGCCGAGTTTAACACACGACTCGACTAACACAACGCATCGCAGAACGTTCTATTGTGCTATTATAAAGGGTTCATTTAGCTTACACCTATGATGGTCAGACGACTTACTTCAGGCCAGAATCTACGAAAACTAATCTACAGAGAGAAATCAAGGCAAGACGAGTAAAAATCTTGGAATTTCAAGGAATATAATAGCAAAATAGTTTCAGCAGACAAGACATAGAGAGAAGAAGACCTAAAACTCGACCAGTTCTATCTAGGCTTTCGCCCTACAGTTGATATAGCTCTAATACCACTCTGTAACACCCGGTTTATAAAAGGACATAAACCGAGCAATCATATACGTGCCAGGATCAAGTCACACATATATACAACAGAATGAACAATATATCACAGCACATATCACATAAAAGATATAATAAAGCGAGTACGAATGTTATTTATTACATGAATGACAAAATGTCTGATAAAGAGTATGCGGAAGCGTAAAACATATACGAAGTCTCTCGGAAGCTGGGCACCACAGGGACGTCGACTGGGAGATGAACGCCTGGTAGCTCTGAGTGAACTCCCTCGCGTCGGCAGGAAATGAGCAGCAGTAGAGTATCCCCAAGAGGAAAAAGATTAGAGTAGGCAAGAGTGAGTACACAACTTGTACTCAACAAGTATAACACAAACTATGAGGCTCTAAGGTTGGCTGACTCAACTGCATTAGCTTTTAAGTCTTGGCAAAGTTTTATTAAAGCTAATTACTAAAAGTTGGTGAATTACCATAAACCCATTTACATAGTAATTAATCAAAATTAATTATGAACTACTAAGAACCAAAGCATACCAACCACCTGGGGAAACCCCCCTAATCAAAGGAAGATAACCCCACTAATCAAAAGGAGGATCTGGGCCGCTCATGACCGTGAGCACGGCTAGTATACCAGTTTTACACTCTGCAGAGGTTGCACATCTTTACCCACAAGTCGTGAGCTACGCTAGTTGTTCATCACACTTCCTTAGGTGAGATGGCTAGCAAGCACACTACGAGGCCGTTACAAAGAATCTCGTTGGTAAGGCGTAACGGCGAGGGTTGGATCGGCGACTATGGAGCAGGTCTAGTGGGCGTCAAGCACACAGCACAGACGAGGCCACTCAGCACGAGGTCCATAGAAGCTTACCACCCTTGCCCCGTAGGTAAGTTACTCCAAACCAAAAAGACCTAATTAGTAAGCCAAGACCGTCCCATTCTAGTATTGTGGTAGCGCTGTTGTCCTAGGTTGTCGCTCTATGAACCGGTCCTTATGGAGAGTGGCCAACCAAGCACTAAGCACCGTGCTGGCCCCCTAAACCTTGTTTCTACCAAAACATATTTTTAAGGACGCACAAACCACTCAAGCACACAGCACAGAGGGTTGGCTCCAGAATTAAGTTGCATAAGATCATTAACAATTTAATTAAAAGGACCAAAATATGTGAGAGCGCAGCAACCTAGCACAACTAACCAAAATGCAACCCAAGGGATATATATAAAGGATATAAAGTGGCTAGGAAAGTCCTTATAGGCATACAATATTAAAATGCAGTATGAAATTGTATTTAAAAGTGATAGGTTGTTCATGTTATACTTGCCTTCCTCAACCTGCTCCTGCTCCTACTCAAACTGATCTGAAGATGGGTGCTCCGGGAACTGGTACTGAGTCTCCTCCGGTAGCTCAACGTCTACTCACGAACACATGGCCAAAGACGAGGCAACAACATAAACATACAAGCAAACAAGAGCTAAAACTAAGAAACAGTATAACAATATATGAAAACAGCAAACAAAACTAAGCTAGAACTATTCTACGCGTTACAACAATCACATGAGCGCAAAAACCACCTAAAACGGAGTTAAAACGTGAAAACTAGGCCTAAAAGAAGATCTAGGGACTAAACTGTGAGAAAACTGGAGGTTCTAGGGGTTCTGTGCAAATATCGAGGGCCTAAACATAATTAACCTCAGATCCAGGGGCTAGCGCATAAAAACGCACGGGCTAGACTGCGGGCGCTATTTCCAGAAAGCTCAGGGGTTAAAACACTAAAAACAGGACCTAACTGGAAATATTTTTGAATGCGCCTGGACTGCGGGTTTATTCTAGTAAAACTCAAGGGCTCTTTAGAAAGTTTGCCAGGCCGAAGGGGTATGTTTTAATTTGGACTCTTGGATCTGCATCAGATGGCTCGGAATAGATTGGATCTAGATCTAATCTCGAGCGTTGATTTTGGATCGGACAGATCAGATCTGATCCTGCGCGCGGGGCGGCGGCGCTTGACACCGGTGACCAGTTCCGCGACGGCGCTCACCGGAAACTCACCAGACTTCACCAATTCCGCTGCCATGCGGGTCCGGGCTGTCAGCGAGGGGAGAGGCGACACGCAGCGAGCGCGCAGGCGAATGGGCCGAAGCGGGGAGCGGGCGCTGGGCTGTGAGCGCGTGCTGGGAGCGGGCCCAGGGAAAAGAGGCCGCGGGGAAGGGTTGCTGGGTCGGGCTGTCGGCTGGTTTGGGCCGTCTGCGGGGGAAGAGGGAGTGGGCCGGTGCGGGAGGGAAAGGAGAGAGTGGACCGGGCTGGGAAGCTGGGCCGCGGGGTCGGATGCTGGGCTATTTTCCTGGGTTGGGCTGGGTTGCTAAAGGGTTTGGGTTTTCTATTTCCTATCCTTTTCTATTTCAAACACCACTCAAATTATTTGAATTCAAATTCAAATTTGAATTCAACCCTAGCACTCAAACAAATAAAACAATGCATCAGCATGAATGCAACAACAAATTTTAAACTTAGACAAAATTTTAATAACTTGTAAGAGAAAATTAATTTAAATGCAAGTCTAAGCATATAAAACCTTAGAAAATTAAATAATTATTAAATGCTGAAATTTAAATTAGGGTGTTACACCTCACCAGCCTTGCCACCTAATCTTGGAGTGTCCTTGGACCGGCTGAGTTAGGAGTTAGTGCATACATGTTCCCTGTGGATACGATACCCTTGAATACTCATGGGTGAAAGCTACGACGGTATCCATGCGCTTGCAAATCTAATTTGCATCGTTAAAATACCCAACAACATGCTGACCATTTTTCTTCAGTTCCTACAATTACAGGTTCAGGTCGGTCGCCACGCACTCTGCGATTGGCCGGGAGTCGGCAAGGGAGTCGGCCCAGGCGAGGTCCGAGGTCTCCGGCGCCATCCCATCACCCATCAGCTCCAAGTCGGCCTCCGGAAAGTGGGACTTCACGAGTCCCAGGGTGTACAGGGCCGCGTCCTCGGCGACCCACCTGGCGAAGACGCCGAGCCGCCCGCGCGCCGCCTCCAGCCGTGCGTCCAGCTCCTCCGCCACGGCTGTGCCCTCTGGCTCAAAGGCGGCAAGGACGGCGCTCACCTTGCCGGTAAGCTGCCCCAGGGCCGCGACCGCCGCCACAAGCCGAGCCTCCGCACCTGTTAGCACGGTTTCATCTCAACTCCAAGCGAGTTCATTCTGAAAAGCAACAGAGTGGTTCCAGAGCTATGCCTTCACGCGCTTAGTGCTCCAGGCGGAGCTTGCCCTCTGTGGCATCCTCCCTAGCCTCCGCGGCCTCCCGAGCCTTTTGCAGCTCGGTGTTGGCTTTCTCACAGGCCATCAGGTCGCGATTCAGGGTGCGGACCTCCTTCTCCACCCCTGAGAGGGTATCGATCAGCTTGAACACAAACGAGTCGGCACAAAGTGTGGTACGCCTCTTACCCCGTTTCTCGTCCGCGAGGGCCTTCTCTATCTCCGCTCGCTGCTTCTCCAGCAGGCGGTTTTGCGCCTCCAACTCGGCCAGCCGGGACTCAAGCTGCTCGAGTCGGCCATCCGTGGCCGGCGCCCCTTGCATCCTCTCGGCGGGCTGCTGGCTCAGGCCGGCTAGTGCCTAACAAGAATAGGGCAATCAACTCAAAATTCAGTACAACACGAACAACTACACAGGCAAGGGATGTCAGCCTACCTCGGCCGATTCCGCCGTACGGCACGCAGCGGCCTAGAGCTCCTCCGCCAACCTGGCCAACTCATGACCATCGGCCTCCTACTCCTCCACCACAAGGACCCCGGGCAGAACAGGGCCCTGACGAGCAGGGAACAACTCCCGGCTCAGGGTCTCTTGCGGCAGAGGCGACGGCGGCACATGTGGCACCCCTGCCACCCCCATCTGTCCTCCGCCTCCGCCTCGCCCGGCGTCACCTCTTGGCGAGCGCGGGACCGCGGCGAGCTCTCCACTGATGGATCGGAGCTAGCCGCCTCAGCCCGGCGGGCCTCATTAGCAGACTCCTCCGCCTTCCTCTTCCTGAGAAGCAAAAAATTGCGCATCATCAAGACACAAATCGTGATCCAAAATGACAAGGGATTGTACATGCAGACTTCACTTACCCTGCGCTCTGGCGAGCGGTGAAAGATAGCCCCAGCGGCACAGTGGGTGGCTGCAGTCGGGGCACGAGCGGAGGAGATCTGATCCCTCCAATGCGCGCCAGCCCAGTAGCTGTTTCCCCTTCACCGCGCCCGGCGTCAGCGCCGGCGCCTTCTCCTGACAATTCTGGGGTGTCCTCTGCCCCCAGCTCTTCACTCCCCGACCTAGAGGCAGCGATAGAGCCTCCCTTGGGTAGGGCACTACCCAAGCCAGCCTTGGAGGCCGGGATCTTCCTGACGGCACACCTCCTCCGCCTTGGTGCGGCCAGAGGGGCGCTGACACCTACAACTTCAATATCCGACCCATCTCCAATGGACGAGTCGGACGACACCTCCAGATCTGCTGCTTCCGGCTTCTTCAGATCGGCTGGGGCGGCGGCGTCCTTCCCCGCATCCCCCTCTGGCAGGAGAGCGGGAGACCAGAACTACAGAACTTTCTCCTGCATTCACTAAGGCATTCCGAGTTGGTTAGCACCCAATGCGTGCCCTGCATACGAAGAAGTAGGGTAGAAACGACTCTAAGGCTAAAACAGAACAACTCGGAACAAAAAGTAGAACAATAGGGAAGAGACAAGAAGTCTTATGGCTCTGGTCGGCCGATTCAAGAAGTACGTCTTCGGGCACCCGCGGTCACGGATCAGCCCTTGCATCATGCGGGAAACTCGGTTCGCGGCTTCTTCCCGGGGAACCTTTTGGTTCAGCCCCCGGGTCGGGTCCTGACGATCCCGGTACTCAAAGCCGGGGTGCACCCTATCCCGATTCAGCTGCACCAGTCGTTTACTGAAGGATAGGGCCACCACGGCGCCCGTCAGCCCCTGGGCTTACCGGCCGGCGATCTCTTTGAGAAGGAGGTCCACCTGGACCATCTCCTTCTCGGTCGGCTGTTCTTCTGTAACACCCGGTTTATAAAAGAACTTAAACCGAGCAATCATATACGTGCCAGGATCAAGTCACACGTATATACAACAGAATGAACAGTATATCATAGCACATATCACGTAAAAAGACATAATAAATCGAAATACGAATGTTGTTTATTACAATAATGACAAAATGTCTGATACAGCGGAAGCGAAGTACAAAATACGATAAAGCTCTCCGAAGCTGAAGCAGGGCGCCACAGGGACGTCGACTGGGAGACGAACACCTAGAAGTCCTCGTAGTCCTGGTAGCGCTGGACGAACTCCCTCGTGTCGGCAGGAACTGAGCAGCAGTAGCGTAGCCAAGAGGAAAAAGTAGAGAAGAGGCAAGGGTGAGTACACAACTTGTACTCAACAAGTATAACACAAACTATGAGGCTCTAGGCTGGCTGACTCAACTGCATTAGCTTTTAAGTGTTGGCAAAATTTTATTAAAGCTATTTACTACGAGTTGATGAGTTACCATTAACCCAGTTACATAGTAATTAATCAGAATTAATTATGTAACTACTGAGATCCAAACCAAAACCAAACCACCAAGGTAACCCCGAGAAGCACCTCCCTCGTCGGAAGGAGATAACTTCACTAATCAAAAGGAGGATCTGGGCCGCTCATAACCGTGAGCACGGCTAGTATACCAGTTTTACACTCTGCAGAGGTTGCACATCTTTACCCACAAGTCGTGAGCTACGCCAGTTGTTCATCACACTTCCTTAGGTGAGATGGCCAGCGACTCACTACGAGGCCTTTAAAAAGAATCTCGTTGGTAAGGCGTAACCGCGAGAGTTAGGTCGGCGACGATGGGGCCCACCTCCGGGGGTACAAGCACAGGAGCGCAATCCAAGCACAGACCAAGCCGGAGGAGCAGGGACCATTGAAGCTTACTACTCTTGCCCCGCAGGTAAGTTACTCCAAACCAAAAAGATCTAGTTATTACGCCAAGTCTATCCCATTCTAGCCTTGTGGTAGCGCTGTTGTCCCAGGTTGTCGCTCTATGAACCGGTCCTTATGGAGAGTGGCCAACCAGGCAGTAAGCACCGTGCTGGCCCCCTAACCATGTTTCTAAAAAAACATCTTTTAACGAGAAGTGAGCCACTCAAGCCACACAGAGTGCCACTCTCAGAATTAAGTTCAAGTAAAACATTAATCAATTTAATTAAAAAGGACCAGAGTGTGTTATAGCGCAGCAACCTAGCACATCTAACCAAAATGCAACCCAAAGGTATATATAAAGGATATAAACTGGCTAGGAAATCCTTAAAGGCATACAGTATTAAAATGCAGTATGAAATTGTAATTTAAGATGATAGGTTGTTCATGTTATACTTGCCTTCCTCGTACTGCTCCTGCTGCTGCTCAAAGTGCTCCGAAGACGGCTGCTCCTGGTACTGGTACTGGGGCTCCTCAGATGGATCAACGTCTACTCATGAACACATGGCCAAAACAATGCACAACAATAAGCATACAAGCAAACTCTAACAAAAAGCTAAAGAACAGTACATCAACACATAAAAACAGCGCACTAAACTACTCTAATACTGTTCTACGCGTTACAACGATCGCGTGGATATAAAGAACGCTAAAACGCATAAACTAGGCCAAAAACAAGGTTCAGGGGCTTATTTGTAAGAAAACTGAAGTTTCAGGGGGTTTTCTACAAAAACCAGGGACTGAACCGTAATTACTGGGTAGCTCTAAGGTCTAACTCGCAAAAACTACCTGTCTGGACTGCGGGTACAAAAACCAGGAAAGCCAGGGGCCTAAAAGCTAAAAACTGGGCCTGGTTAGAAATATTCTTGAGCAGGCTAGGACGGCGGGTTTATTTCAAGCAAGCTGGGGGGCTCTTTAGCAAAAGAGCGGGCCGAACCGTTATCTACAGATCTCGACCGCAGGATTCAGATCTGGCGGTTTGGATTTGATCAACCTACGATCTAATCTGGAGCGTCGGTTTCGGATCGGACGGCCAGAGTGCCTCGCGGGCGACGGCGGCGGCGGAACGCCACCGGAGCTCGGTTTTCCGCGGCGGCGGCTCGCCGGAGACGCCCAATCCGGCGTTCCGGGGGTCAAAACCGAGCGGGCTTGGGTCGGGGAGGATCTACGCGTTATGCGTGATCCACCCGTGGCCTTTACTGGACTCGGGGAGGTCTGTGGCGGAGGGCGCACCGGCGATGGCGGGTCAGCGCGGCGGAGGCTCGCCGGCGCGAGTGCGCTGGGCGACGCCAAGGGCTACAGGCTACGGCAAAAGGCGCAAAAGGGCAAGGGAGGGGCACTGGTTCTTACTGAGGGTTCAGCTTGGCCGGAGAAGGAGCGCAGCGTCGACGGCGATGCTGACCGGCGGCGAGGCGGGAGCAGAGCTCGGTGGCGGGGCCGGTACGGGGGTGCTCCAGGCGCTGGATCTGCCGGAGGGGGTCCGTGCGGGTCCTGCGAGGGAGGTCCAAAGCCGAATTAGTCCGGTGGTCACCGGAGGTGACGAATTGAAGCGGAACAGGGGCTCACCGGCGTGGAGGAGCACGGCGGAGCTAGATGGAGGCGGCGCTAGGGTTTATGGCGGCGATTGCGAGGCGAGGTGTGGGCGCAGAGATGCGGGCCAATTAAAGGGGGGGCCGGCGGGGATCTTGGGGGTGCGCGCCCGTCGTGATCCCGGCGGGGATTGCGGCGCGGCCGTTGCAGCGCGGGGAAAACGGGGGAGGCAGAGCTGACTGGTGGGGTCGGCGCGCAGGGAGCCAGGGGAGCAGGCCGGCGCGTGTGCTGGCTGCGCGTGAGGGAGAGAGAGCGCGGGCTGGCTGAGGCGCTGGCTTGGGCTCGGGAGCGAGCTGGGCCGAGGCGGAGGCAGGCCGCAGGGCGGGCCGTGCGAAGCTGGGCCAAGAGCGTGACGCAGGACTGGGCCGAGCGGGGGAGAAGGAGGGGAGTGGGTTGGGCCAGACCTTGGGGTTGGGCTGGGTCTTGGGTTTTCTTTTTCCTACTCTTCTCCTTTTCTATTTCTAATTCAAACAAAGTTTGAATTCAAATTTGAATTTGAATTCAAACCACACTCAAATAAAATTATGCACCAGCATGAATGCAACCAAAAATTTAAACCTAGGATAAATTTTAATTAATTAAGGAACAAAAATTAGATTAAATGCCAACTAAACACTATAAACCTTAGAAAATTAAATAAAGCCAATTTAATTTATTAAAAAATGCTGAAATTTAAATCAGGGTGTTACAGACCCTACCCCCTTAAAGAAATCTCGTCCCGAGATTTAGCTGGGCTGGCTAGCAAAGAGATCTGGATAGGTCTTCTTCAACTCATCTTCTCGCTCCCAAGTAGCCTCAGCTTCACTGTGATGACTCCACTGAACTCTGCACATCTTGATGCGCTTGTTCCGAGTAACCCTCTCTGACGTCTCCAGAATCTTCACCGGATGCTCAGTATAAGTCAGATCCTCCTGGACATCTACTCCATCCAGGGGTGCCTGCTCCTCGGGTACTCGCAGACATCTCTTCAGCTGAGATATATGGAAAACATCATGAAGTCCTGAGAGGCTGAGAGGTAACTCCAGGCGATAAGCAACTTCGCCTTTCCGCTCTAGCACCTTGAATGGCCCCACATACCGAGGTGCTAACTTTCCTTTGACATTAAATCTGCGGATTCCTCTCATCGGAGATACCTTCAGATACACATAATCACCAACACTGAAAGTCAGGTCTCTCCGTTTGCCATCAGCATAGCTCTTCTGCCTGCTCTGTGCAATCCTCAGATTTTCTCGCACAGCCTGAACCATCTGCTCTGCATCATCTATGATCTCAGGACCAAAGAGCTGCTTCTCACCGATCTGATCCCAATAGAGAGGAGTCCTGCACTTTCTGCCATACAATGCCTCAAAGGGAGACTTCTTTAGACTGGCCTGATAGCTGTTGTTATATGAGAACTCAGCAAATGACAGGCACTTATCCCAACTAGTACCATACTGAATAGCACAAGCTCTCAGCATATCCTCCAACACTTGGTTGGTTCTCTCTGTCTGCCCATCGGTCTGAGGGTGATAAGCCGTACTGAAGCGCAGCTTCGTATCCAACGAATCATGAAGCTGCTCCCAGAACTGAGAAGTGAACTGAGACCCTCTGTCAGATATGATCTTCTTGGGCACACCATGCAAGCAGACAATCCGAGAGATGTACAACTCTGCAAGTCTAGCACCGGAGTAAGTAGTGTTCACTGGAATGAAGTGAGCAACTTTCGTCAGTCGATCCACTACTACCCAAATGGAGTTGTACCCTTTCTGAGTACGAGGCAATCCAACAATGAAGTCCATAGTGATCTCCTCCCATTTCCACTCTGGAATCTTCAGCGGCTGTAACAGACCTGCTGGCCTCTGGTGCTCAGCCTTGACACGCTGACAGGTGTCACAAATAGCCACGTACTCTGCCACTGAACGCTTCATCCCATACCACCAGAAACGTTCCTTCAGATCATAATACATCTTCGTGCTGCCTGGATGAATAGAGTAAGCTGTATCATAGGCCTCACTCAGAATCAACTTCCGAAGATCCTTCACATCTGGCACACAGATCCGGTTCTTGTACCACAAGGTACCCTGATCATCCTCTCTAAAATGAGGAGCCTTGCCATTCTTGAGCAACTCACGAATCTCCTGCAGCTTCTCATCATCTTTCTGATGCTGCCTGATCTCTGACTCTAGAGTCGGTACTGCCTCAAATGCTGCACTGGAAGTATGATGCAAGAAGCCCAGACTCAACTGCTCGAACTCCTCGCATAACTCTGGAGGCATCTGGAAAGCCACGGCCATGTTGACATAACTTCTTCTGCTCAAAGCATCTGCTACAACATTGGCCTTGCCCGGATGATAGTGAATCTCCAGGTCATAGTCCTTGACCAACTCTAGCCATCTTCTCTGCCGCATGTTCAGCTCATTCTGCGTGAAAATGTACTTGAGGCTCTTGTGATCAGTGTAGATATCACACCGCTGCCCATACAAGTAATGCCTCCAAATCTTCAGAGCATGCACAACTGCGGCTAACTCAAGATCATGAGTAGGATAATTCAGCTCATGCCGACGTAACTGCCGTGAAGCATAAGCTATCACTCTGCCTTCCTGCATCAGAACACACCCAAGACCATCCTTCGAAGCATCACAATATACCGTGAACCTCTTCGTCTGGTCTGGCAGAGTCAGGACTGGCGCCGTAGTCAACCTCTTCTTCAGCTCATCAAAGGCCATCTGACGCTCATCAGTCCATACAAAAGCCACATTCTTCTCCAGCAAAGAAGTCAAAGGCTTCGCGATCTTGGAGAAATTCTCAATGAACCTCCGATAATATCCTGCTAAGCCCAAGAAAGACCTGACTTCCTTTACTGTCTGCGGTGTCTCCCACTCTAGCACATCCTTCACCTTGCTTGGATCAACAGCAATGCCTCCCTGAGAGATAACATGACCGAGGAATGGAACCTCGTCAATCCAGAACTCGCACTTGCTGAACTTGGCATACAACTGATGCTCTCTCAGTCTCTGCAATACGAGCCTCAGATGCTCCTCATGCTCTTCTTCTGTCTTGGAGAAGATTAGAATATCATCAATGAAAATCACCACGAAGACATCCAGATAATCCATGAAAACCATGTTCATCAGATGCATGAAGAAAGCCGGGGCATTAGTCAAGCCGAAGGACATGACCGTATACTCATATAGCCCGTACTTGCAGGTGAATGCCGTCTTCGGAATATCCCCAGGACGGATCCTCAGCTGAAAATAGCCCGAACGAAGATCAATCTTCGAGAATATACGAGCACCTCGAAGCAGATCGAAGAGATCCTCAATACGGGGCAGTGGATGCTTGTTCTTGATAGTGACTGCATTCAGCTCACGATAATCCACACACATCCTCTTCGAGCCATCCTTCTTATCTACCAGCAACAACGGAAAAGCCCAAGGAGAGAAGCTGCGACGGATATAGCCCTTGGCTAGCAACTCATCAATAGTCTTCTTTACTTCTTCATGCTCTATAGGTGCCATACGGTAGGGCCGCTTTGCAATAGGAGCTGTGCCAGGCAAGAGATCAATACAAAACTCAATGGCGCGTTCAGGCGGCATACCTGGCAAATCATCCGGAAAGACATCCGGGAATTCAGACACCACGCGAATACCGTCCGTGGGTCTAGCCTCCATCTGATGAAGAAATCCCGAACGCTCTACTGCACTGATAACAACCTCTTGGCCACTGGAAGCTGATAGCAAGACTGTCCTCTGAGCACAATCTATCCGAACTCCCCACTTGGCCAGAGTCTCCATTCCCAGAATGACATCAATGCCCTTGGTGTCTAGCACCATCATATCAGTACAGAACTCTACTCCCCTCAAAGAAACACTGACTCTCGGGCAGTAAGTGTGAGACCTCAACTGTCCTCCCGGTGAAGATACTAACAGGCACCTCTTTAATGTGCTAGTATGAATACCATGATGCTCGACAAAAGACTGAGTAATGAAGGAATGCGTAGCACCAGTATCAAAAAGCACTGTAGCTGGATATGAATTAACCATGAACGTACCAATAACCACGTTGGGAGCCTCGACCGCTGACTCGGCCGTCACGTGGTTCACCCTGCCCTGTGCTGGCGCCCTGGGCTGAGCTGGGCGCCCCTGCTGTCCCGCCTGCGCCTTCCGGGGCAAGCGTTGGCGTAGTGCCCCGGCTGGCCGCAGTGAAAGCAGGTGCGAGGAGGTCCCTGAGCCTGCTGTCCGGTAGGAGCTGCCGGACGTGGAGCCTGTGGTGCCGGTGGAGCTGGTGGAGCACGAGCCGGAGGTGCCGGTAACCTCGGGCCCTGACCTGCCTACTGCTGTCGAGGCGGGTACTGCTGCGGTGGCCTCTGCTGGTACTGCTGAGGAGGCCGGTACTGCTGCTGGTACGGCTGAGGCTGCTGGAGTCGTGGACGAGTGTTGCTGCCGGAAGCAACGGGGACAACCTTCCTCTTCTTGTCCTCCATCTCCAAGTGCTTACGCTCAGTGTTGAGCGCACTGTCAACCAGATGGTTGAAGTCGTCGAAGCGGAGGTTGAGCAGCGCGTACTGGAGGTAGTCCTCAAGACCCTCCATGAAGTGCTCCTGCTTCTTGCGGTCATCCGCAACCTCGGCAGGGGCGTAGCGTGCCAGCTGAAGAAAGCGATCACGATACTCCGTGACCGACATAGTCCCCTGAATTCACAAAGACAGATAGATATCGGAAGATTAACTCAAGATTCATAAGGATAGAACAAGGGGCATTAGCTCAAAAGAAAACGCTGAATGATTATATTTAAGATTACCTGCTTCAGTGCAAGGAACTCCTTCTGCTTCATCTTCATAACGCCCGCGGGGACGTTGTGGCTGCGGAAACGCTCCCTGAACTGGAGCCAAGTGAGAGCCTCGCGGTCGTGAACTGGGTGGGACTCCCACCAGTCCAAAGCTGCACCTCGCAGCTGTCCTGCTGCGTACAAGACGCGCTCACGGTCATCGCACTGGGCGATGTCCAGCTGACGCTCCACTGCACGGAGCCAGTCGTCAGCCTGAAGAGGGTCGGACGTGTGAGAAAACGTCGGCGGGTGACCCCCCAGGAACTCAGCACGCCTGTCGCGAGGCTGCGGCGGTGGAGGAGGCGGAGGCTGAGTGTGAGCGTGCTGAAGAGCCTGAACGGTGTTGTTCAGGGTAGCCATCATCTGCATCTGGAGCTGGAAGTACTGCTCCGGAGTCAAAGGCAGAGGCATCGGGATCCCAGTACCCTGGTTGTTCTGACCCTGCTGCTGGCCAGAACCGGAACCGGTGCTCCTGGTGTTCACCATCTGATTTGAACAAAAGATTTCACGAGTAAGGATATTGCAGGAATAAACTCAGATGGATATGATAACTCTTTGCGGAAAAAGACTCAGCCATGATAAAGTAGACAGGATAGAGTTGACTGTTTTACCCCCAACGATCTAACTCATTTTATTAATTAGTTAACTTTAACATCTGAGTGATTTTCTTTAAACAAATTTAAGCTACTAAGCTATGCAATCATTCAAAAATCCAAATCAAACATGTAGCATAATAACAAGCAGACAATTTTCACGACTTAGCCGAGTTTAGCAAAAGACTCGACTAACACAACGCGTCGCAGAACATGCTATCGTGTTATTATAAAAAGGTCACCTAGCTAACTCATGGTGGTCAGAGGACTGATTCAGGCCAAAATCTACGAAAACTATTCTTCAGAGAGAGAAATCAAGGGAAGAAAGGTAAAAGTCATAGAAGTCAAGGGGTATAATAGTAAAATAGTTTCAGCAGACAAGGATTGGTGAGAAGAAGTCCTAAAACTCGACCAGTTCTATCTAGGCTTCGTCCTACAGTCGATATGGCTCTGATACCACTCTGTAACACCCGGTTTATAAAAGAACTTAAACCGAGCAATCATATACGTGCCAGGATCAAGTCACACGTATATACAACAGAATGAACGGTATATCATAGCACATATCACGTAAAAAGACATAATAAATCGAAATACGAATGTTGTTTATTACAATAATGACAAAATGTCTGATACAGCGGAAGCGAAGTACAAAATACGATAAAGCTCTCCGAAGCTGAAGCAGGGCGCCACAGGGACGTCGACTGGGAGACGAACACCTAGAAGTCCTCGTAGTCCTGGTAGCGCTGGACGAACTCCCTCGTGTCGGCAGGAACTGAGCAGCAGTAGCGTAGCCAAGAGGAAAAAGTAGAGAAGAGGCAAGGGTGAGTACACAACTTGTACTCAACAAGTATAACACAAACTATGAGGCTCTAGGCTGGCTGACTCAACTGCATTAGCTTTTAAGTGTTGGCAAAATTTTATTAAAGCTATTTACTACGAGTTGATGAGTTACCATTAACCCAGTTACATAGTAATTAATCAGAATTAATTATGTAACTACTGAGATCCAAACCAAAACCAAACCACCAAGGTAACCCCGAGAAGCACCTCCCTCGTCGGAAGGAGATAACTTCACTAATCAAAAGGAGGATCTGGGCCGCTCATAACCGTGAGCACGGCTAGTATACCAGTTTTACACTCTGCAGAGGTTGCACATCTTTACCCACAAGTCGTGAGCTACGCCAGTTGTTCATCACACTTCCTTAGGTGAGATGGCCAGCGACTCACTACGAGGCCTTTAAAAAGAATCTCGTTGGTAAGGCGTAACCGCGAGAGTTAGGTCGGCGACGATGGGGCCCACCTCCGGGGGTACAAGCACAGGAGCGCAATCCAAGCACAGACCAAGCCGGAGGAGCAGGGACCATTGAAGCTTACTACTCTTGCCCCGCAGGTAAGTTACTCCAAACCAAAAAGATCTAGTTATTACGCCAAGTCTATCCCATTCTAGCCTTGTGGTAGCGCTGTTGTCCCAGGTTGTCGCTCTATGAACCGGTCCTTATGGAGAGTGGCCAACCAGGCAGTAAGCACCGTGCTGGCCCCCTAACCATGTTTCTAAAAAAACATCTTTTAACGAGAAGTGAGCCACTCAAGCCACACAGAGTGCCACTCTCAGAATTAAGTTCAAGTAAAACATTAATCAATTTAATTAAAAAGGACCAGAGTGTGTTATAGCGCAGCAACCTAGCACATCTAACCAAAATGCAACCCAAAGGTATATATAAAGGATATAAACTGGCTAGGAAATCCTTAAAGGCATACAGTATTAAAATGCAGTATGAAATTGTAATTTAAGATGATAGGTTGTTCATGTTATACTTGCCTTCCTCGTACTGCTCCTGCTGCTGCTCAAAGTGCTCCGAAGACAGCTGCTCCTGGTACTGGTACTGGGGCTCCTCAGATGGATCAACGTCTACTCACGAACACATGGCCAAAACAATGCACAACAATAAGCATACAAGCAAACTCTAACAAAAAGCTAAAGAACAGTACATCAACACATAAAAACAGCGCACTAAACTACTCTAATACTGTTCTACGCGTTACAACGATCGCGTGGATATAAAGAACACTAAAAACGGAGCTAAAACGCATAAACTAGGCCAAAAACAAGGTTCAGGGGCTTATTTGTAAGAAAACTGAAGTTTCAGGGGGTTTTCTACAAAAACCAGGGACTGAACCGTAATTACTGGGTAGCTCTAAGGTCTAACTCGCAAAAACTACCTGTCTGGACTGCGGGTACAAAAACCAGGAAAGCCAGGGGCCTAAAAGCTAAAAACTGGGCCTGGTTAGAAATATTCTTGAGCAGGCTAGGACGGCGGGTTTATTTCAAGCAAGCTGGGGGGCTCTTTAGCAAAAGAGCGGGCCGAACCGTTATCTACAGATCTCGACCGCAGGATTCAGATCTGGCGGTTTGGATTTGATCAACCTACGATCTAATCTGGAGCGTCGGTTTCGGATCGGACGGCCAGAGTGCCTCGCGGGCGACGGCGGCGGCGGAACGCCACCGGAGCTCGGTTTTCCGCGGCGGCGGCTCGCCGGAGACGCCCAATCCGGCGTTCCGGGGGTCAAAACCAAGCGGGCTTGGGTCGGGGAGGATCTACGCGTTATGCGTGATCCACCCGTGGCCTTTACTGGACTCGGGGAGGTCTGTGGCGGAGGGCGCACCGGCGATGGCGGGTCAGCGCGGCGGAGGCTCGCCGGCGCGAGTGCGCTGGGCGACGCCAAGGGCTACAGGCTACGGCAAAAGGCGCAAAAGGGCAAGGGAGGGGCACTGGTTCTTACTGAGGGTTCAGCTTGGCCGGAGAAGGAGCGCAGCGTCGACGGCGATGCTGACTGGCGGCGAGGCGGGAGCAGAGCTCGGTGGCGGGGCCGGTACGGGGGTGCTCCAGGCGCTGGATCTGCCGGAGGGGGTCCATGCGGGTCCTGCGAGGGAGGTCCAAAGCCGAATTAGTCCGGTGGTCACCGGAGGTGACGAATTGAAGCGGAACAGGGGCTCACCGGCGTGGAGGAGCACGGCGGAGCTAGATGGAGGCGGCGCTAGGGTTTATGGCGGCGATTGCGAGGCGAGGTGTGGGCGCAGAGATGCGGACCAATTAAAGGGGGGGCCGGCGGGGATCTTGGGGGTGCGCGCCCGTCGTGATCCCGGCGGGGATTGCGGCGCGGCCGTTGCAGCGCGGGGAAAACGGGGGAGGCGGAGCTGACTGGTGGGGTCGGCGCGCAGGGAGCCAGGGGAGCAGGCCGGCGCGCGTGCTGGCTGCGCGTGAGGGAGAGAGAGCGCGGGCTGGCTGAGGCGCTGGCTTGGGCTCGGGAGCGAGCTGGGCCGAGGCGGAGGCAGGCCGCAGGGCGGGCCGTGCGAAGCTGGGCCAAGAGCGTGACGCAGGACTGGGCCGAGCGGGGAAGAAGGAGGGGAGTGGGTTGGGCCAGACCTTGGGGTTGGGCTGGGTCTTGGGTTTTCTTTTTCCTACTCTTCTCCTTTTCTATTTCTAATTCAAACAAAGTTTGAATTCAAATTTGAATTTGAATTCAAACCACACTCAAATAAAATTATGCACCAGCATGAATGCAACCAAAAATTTAAACCTAGGATAAATTTTAATTAATTAAGGAACAAAAATTAGATTAAATGCCAACTAAACACTATAAACCTTAGAAAATTAAATAAAGCCAATTTAATTTATTAAAAAATGCTGAAATTTAAATCAGGGTGTTACATCTTCCCAGCACGCGCGAGGGTCCGGCGCGCGGCTAGTGCGGTCGGGCAGACAAGGGGCCGGGTTCGACACCACGAACCAGACCTTGTGCCACCCCTTGTTATTGTCGCGCAATTCTAGGGCCAGGTACAATCGGCCCTGGCGTAGCGAGAAGGCGGCGCCGCCCACCACGTCGCGGTGAGCAACGGATGGGTACCCCCTCAAATGGTACAGAGCCCGCCACAAATTGAAGTGCGGGGCAATTCCCAGGAACGCCTCGCACAAATGGATAAAGATCGCGATCTGCGCGATGGAGTTCGGCTTGAGATGTGTTACCTCAAGGCCGTAGAAGAAAAGGAGCCCACGGAAGAAGGCCCCCACGGGCAACGCGAAGCCTTTCTCGTAGAAGGACTGGAAGATGACCGTCTCCGTCCTGTCCTCCATTGGGAACTCCACCCCGAAGCGGCATTTCCACCCCAAGATCTCCTTCTCGGGGAGGAGCCCGCGCTCCACCAGATCTTGGATGTCCTCCTCCCGGAGGTTGCTCGGTGTCCACACCTCTGAGGGCGGCGGCACATTGGCAGCACCTCCAGACGCGGACGAGGAAGATTTTGGCGACTCGGCAGCCATTCCGAGTGCCAGCGGGTGGACCGGATCTGTGGGGGTGGGCGGGGAGGACGACTGGCGGCGAGAAGGCGAAGAGGCAACAGCAAGAAGGCAAAAGCGAGAAATAGCCTGAGTCGTATTCAGCAAGGAGCGGGCCCCAACGGTAACTTTTTGCTCGTTGCAGTAAAAGTCCAAATGGAAATACAAACCACCTAGGCGCCGCTACCACTCGATGTGTCTCCGCGACTCCGCCAGCGACCCTGCACGGGGGCTGGGCGCCGCTACCACTCGGCGTGTCTCCGCGACTCCACCAGCAACCCTGCTCGGGGGCTGGGTGCCGCTACCACTCGGCGTGTCTCCGCGACTCCCCCAGAGACCCTGCTCGGGGGCTGGGTGCCGCTACCACTCGGCGTGTCTCCGCGACTCCCCCAGAGGCCATGCTCGGGGGTTGGGCGCCGCTACCACTCGGCGTGTCTCCGCGACTATGCCAGCGACCCTACTCAGGGGCTGGGTGCCGCAACCACTCAGTGTGTCTCCGCGATTCCGCTAGTGACCCTGCTCGGGGGCTGGGCGCCGCTACCACACGGCATGTCTCCGCGATTCTGCCAGCGACCCTGCTCGGGGGCTGGGTGCCTCTACCAATTGGTGTGTCTCCGCGACTCCGCCAGCGACCCTGGTCGGGCGCTGGGCGCTGCTACCACTCAGCGTGTCTCTGCGACTCCATCAGTTACCCTGTTCAGGGGCTGGGCGCCATGATTTCAGAGTCAGTGGATCCAGTCGGACAAATGATTAGAAAAAAAACAAGGCTGTATGATATGCTAGGTGCTCATGTCACCCGGAAGTTTGGTGTAACACCCTAATTTAAATTTCAGCAATTTATAACAAATTTAATTGGCTTTATTTAAATTTCTAAGGTTTATTGTGTTTAGTCTTGCATTTAATCAAAATTTTGTTCCATTAGTATTTAAATTTTTTTTTCTTCTTAGGTTTAACTTTGTTGATGCATTCATGCTGGAGCATTATTTTATTTGTTTGAGTGTTAGGGTTGAATTCAAATTCAAGATTGAATTCAATTAGTTTGTTTGGTTTGAATTGGAGTGATTTGGCAAATAGAAAAGGAAGAATAGAAAACCCAAATCCAGAAAACCAAAACCAAGCCCAACCCAATTCCCTTGGCCCAACTTGCGACCCTCTTCTCCCTCTACCCGGCCGGCCCAGTTCCTTTCCCGCTCGGCCAGCCCAGCACACGGCCCACTCCTCCCACCGCAGCAGCCCACCAAGCCTAGCTTGCACGCTCGGCCCAAGCGCCACGGCCGCTCGCGCGTCACCATTCACTCCAGCCTGCTTGCGCGCGCCCCCTCTCCCTGATAGCTCGGTCCCGCGTGTCAGCGGCTCCCTGCGCCACGCGCGTGTCGCCCCGCTGACCGCCTGACCCCACCTGTCGGCCCTTACCTTCCTTTCCGCAACCACCGCTCACGCACCGGCCTCCGCCCGCGCCCTACTCCTCTCGCTGACCCGTTGGCCCCACACGTCAGCTCCTCCTTCCCTGCGTCGCACAACCACCGCACCCGATCCTCGCCGGGATTTTCGCCGGTTTTCCAATCCCGGGCACGCACGCCTAGGATCACCCCGGCCCTTTAAATCACACCGCGCCGCACCCTCCTAAGCCTAACCCACCCAGCAGAACGCCACCTCTAACCCTAACGCCGCCGCCTTGGAGCTCCAAGCTCGGAGCTGCCTCTGCGCCGCCGAGACTCAGCCGCTCCGCCGCACCAGGGCCCGTCCAAGGAGCGCACCGGCTCCGCCTCGACTTCTGGAGTTTTTTTTCTAAAGAGCCCCTCAAGTTTTCCATATTCAACCCGCACTCCTTTGTAGTTCAAAAATAATTGCAGTTAAGCCCAAAACTTTGCACAGACCCCCCTGAGCTTTCCAGAAATCAAACCCGCCGTCCAGAGCCGTCGGTTTTGCACGTTAGCCCTTAGATTTAATGGTTAATTACATTTTTGTCCTTAGTTTTTGCAGAAAACCCCCTGGAACTTAGTTTTCTTGCAGTTTAGTCCCTGAAACTTGTTTTTAGCCTAGAATATGCGTTTTAACTCCGTTTTAGGCGTTCTTTATGTCCACGCGATCGTTGTAATGCGTAGAATAGTTTTAGACTAGTTTAGCATGCTGTTTTTATGTATTGATGTACTGTTCCTTAGCTTTTGTTAGTGTTTGCTTGTATGCTTATTGTGTGCCTTATTTTTGGCCGTGTGCTCGTGAGTAGACGTTGAGCTACCGGAGGAGCCCCAGTATCAGTACCCGGAGCAGCTATCTTCTGACCACTTTGAGCAGCAGCAGGAGCAGTACGAGGAAGGCAAGTATAACATGAAAAACCTATCACTTTTAAATACATTTTCATACTGCATTTTAATATTGTATGCCTATAAGGACTTTGCTAGCCACTTTATATCCTTTATATATATCCTTTGGGTTGCATATTGCTTAGTTGTGCTAGGTGCCGCGCTATAACACATAATGGTCCTTTTTAATTAATTTGATTAATGGTATATGCAACTTAATTCTGAGAGTGGCCCTCTGTGTGGCTTCAGTGGCTCACGTCTCATTAAAATTGGTTTTTGTTAGAAACATGGTTTAGGGGGCCAGCACGGTGCTTACTGCCTGGTTGGCCACTCTCCATAAGGACCGGTTCATAGAGCGACAACCTGGGACAACAGCGCTACCACAAGACTGGAATGAGATGGTCTTGGCGTAATAATTAGGTCTTTTTGGTTTGGAGTAACTTACCTGCGGGGCAAGGGTGGTAAGCTTCTATGTCCCTCGTACTGAGTGGCCTCGTCTGTGGTATTCTTGACGCCCACTAGACCTGCTACATGGTTGCCGATCCAACCCTCGCGGTTATTCCTTACCAATGAGATTCTTTGTAAAGGCCTCGTAGTGAGTTTGCTAGTCATCTCACCTAAGGAAGTGTGATGAACAACTGGCGTAGCTCACGACTTGTGGGTAAAGATGTGCAACCTCTGCAGAGTGTAAAACTGGTATACTAGCCGTGCTCACGGTTATGAGCGGCCCAGATCCTCCTTTTGATTAGTGGGGTTATCTCCTTCCGACGAGGGAGGTGCCTCTCGGGGTTACCTTGGTGGTTTCGGTTTGGTTCTCAGTAGTAACATGTTTAATCTTGATTAATTACTATGTAACTGGGTTTATGGTAATTCATCAACTTGTAGTAAATAGCCTTAATAAAATTTTGCCAAGGCTTAAAAGCTAATGCAGTCAGTCAGCCAACCTTAGAGCCTCATAGTTTGTGTTATACTTGTTGAGTATAAGTTGTGTACTCACTCTTGCCTCTTCTCTACTTTTTCCTCTCGGTTACACTACTGCTGCTCAGTTCGTGCCGACGCGAGGGAGTTCGCTCAGCGCTACCAGGACTACGAGGACTTCTAGGCGTTCGTCTCCCAGTCGACGTCCCTATGGCGCCCTGCTCAGCTTCGGAGAGTTTTTATCGTATTTGTACTTCGCTTCCGCTGTATCAGACATTTTGTCATTAATGTAATAAATAACATTCGTGTTCGATTTATTATATCTTTTTACGTGATATGTGCTATGATATACTGTTCATTCTGTTGTATATACGTGTGACTTGATCCTGTCACGTATATGATTGCTCGGTTTATGTTCTTTTATAAACCGGGTGTTACAGAGTGGTATCAGAGCCATATCGACTGTAGGACGAAGCCTAAATAGAACTGGTCGAGTTTTAGGACTTCTTCTCTCCAATCCTTGCCTGCTGAAACTATTTTACTATTATACTCCTTGAATTCTATGACTTTTTACCCGTCTTGTCTTGATTTCTCTCTCTAAAGAATAGTTTTCGTAGATTTTGGCCTGAATCAGTCATCTGACCCCCATGAGTATTAGCTAGGTGACCTTTTATAATAATACGATAGCACGTTCTGCGACGCGTTGTGTTAATCGAGTCGTGTGTTAAACTCGGCTAAGTTGTGAAAATTGTCTGCTTGTTATTATGCTACATGTTTGATTTGGATTTTTTGAATGATTGCATAGCTTAGCAGTTTAAATTTGTTTAAAGAAAATCACTCTGAGGGTAAAGTTAACTAATTAATAAAATGAGTTAGATCGTTGGGGGGTAAAACAGTCCACTCTATCCTGTCTACTTTATCAGGTCTGAGTCTTTTTCCGCAAAGAGTTATCATATCCATCAGAATTTATTCCTGCAATATCCTTACTCGTGAAATCTTTTGTCCAAAATCAGATGGTGAACACCAGGCGTGGTTCTGACCAGCAGGGGCAGAACAACCAGGGTCAGAACACACAGGGGACCGGGATCCCGATGCCTCCGCCTTTGACCCCGGAGCAGTACTTCCAGCTCCAGATGCAGATGATGGCTACCCTGAACAACACTGTTCAGGCACTTCAGCAGGCTCACACTCAGCCTCCACCTCCTCCACCGCCGCAGCCTCGCGACAGGCGTGCTGAGTTCCTGAGGGGTCACCCGCCGACGTTCTCTCACACGTCCGACCCTCTTCAGGCTGACGACTGGCTCCGTGCAATGGAGCGCCAGCTGGACATCGCCCAGTGCGATGATCGTGAGCGCGTCTTGTACGCAGCAGGACAGCTGCGAGGGGCAGCTTTGGACTGGTGGGAGTCCCACCCAGTTCAGGACCGTGAGGCTCTCACCTGACTCCAGTTCCGGGAGCGGTTCCGCAGCCACAACGTCCCCGCGGGCGTTATGAAGATGAAGCAGAAGGAGTTCCTTGCACTGAAGCAGGTAATCTTAGATATAATCATTCAGCGGTTTCTTTTGAGCTAATGCCCCTTGTTCTATCCTTATGAATCTTGAGTTAATCTTTTGATATCTATCTGTCTTTGTCACTTCAGGGGACTATGTTGGTCACGGAGTATCATGATCGCTTTCTGCAGCTTGCTCGCTACGCCCCTGCCGATGTTGCGGATGACCGCAAGAAGCAGGAGCATTTCATGGAGGGGCTTGAGGACTACCTCCAGTATGCGCTGCTCAACCTTCGCTTCGACGACTTCAACCATCTGGTTGACAGCGCGCTCAACACTGAGCGCAAGCACTTGGAGATGGAGGACAAGAAGAGGAAGATTGTCCCCGTTGCTTCCGGCAGCAACACTCGTCCTCGCCTCCAGCCGCTTCAGCAGTACCAGCAGCAGCAGTACCGGCCTCCCCAGCAGTACCAGTAGAGGCCGCAGCAGTACCTGCCTCGACAGCAGCAGGCAGGTCAGGGCCCGAGGTTACCGGCACCTCCGGCTCATGCTCCACCAGCGCCGCCAGCACCTCAGGCTCCACGGCAGGCAGCTCCTCCTACCGGACAGCAGGCTCAGGGACCCCCTCGCACCTGCTATCACTGCGGCCAGCCGGGGCACTACGCCAACACTTGCCCCTGGAAGGCGCAGACGGGACAGCAGGGGCTCCCAGCTCAGCCCAGGGCGCCAGCACAGGGTCGGGTGAACCACGTGATGGCTGAGTTAGCGGCCGAGGCTCCTAACATGGTTATTGGTACGTTCATGGTCAACTCTCACCCCGCTACATTGCTTTTCGATACCGGTGCTACTCATTCTTTCATTTCCAAGTCATTTGCCAAGAAGCATGGTATACCAGTTTCTTGTATGAGGACAACTATGGTAGTTACCTCACCTGGGGGTCAGATACACACATGTTCTATATGCTCCAGAATTAATATTGTCATAAAGGGGGCAGAGTTCCGCACTGGTTTGATTGTCATTGATTCCTCGGGGATAGATGTGATCTTGGGATAGAATGTGTGTTGATTATCGGGAGCTGAATGCAGTTACTATCAAGAACAAGCATCCACTGCCTCGTATTGAGGATCTCTTCGATCTGCTTCGGGGTGCTCATATATTCTCGAAGATTGATCTTTGTTCGGGTTATTTTCAGCTGAGGATCCGTCCTGGGGATATTCCGAAGACGGCATTCACCTGCAAATACGGGCTGTATGAGTACACGGTCATGTCCTTCGGCTTGACTAATGCCCCGGCTTTCTTCATGCATCTGATGAACATGGTTTTCATGGACTATCTGGATGTCTTTATGGTGATCTTCATTGATGATATTCTGATCTTCTCCAAGACAGAAGAAGAGCATGAGGAGCATCTGAGACTCGTATTGCAGAGACTGAGGGAGCATCAGTTGTATGCCAAGTTCAGCAAGTGCGAGTTCTGGATTGACGAGGTTCCATTCCTCGGTCATGTTATCTCTCAGGGAGGCATTGCTGTTGATCCGAGCAAGGTGAAGGATGTGCTCGAGTGGGAGACACCGCAGACGGTGAAGGAAGTCCCGTCATTCTTGGGCTTAGCTGGATATTATCGGAGGTTCATTGAGAATTTCTCCAAGATCACGAAGCCTTTGACTTCTTTGCTGGAGAAGAATGTGGCTTTCGTATGGACTGATGAGCGTCAGATGGCCTTCGATGAGCTGAAGAAGAGGTTGACTACGGCGCTAGTCCTTACTCTGCCAGACCAGAGCAATAGGTTCACGGTGTATTGTGTGCTTCGAAGGATGGTCTTGGGTGTGTTCTGATGCAGGAAGGCAGAGTGATAGCTTATGCTTCACGGCAGCTACGCCGGCATGAGCTGAACTATCCTACTCATGATCTTGAGTTAGCCGCAGTTGTGCATGCTCTGAAGATTTGGAGGCATTACTTGTATGGACAGCGGTGTGATATCTACACTGATCACAAGAGCCTCACGTACATTTTCACGCAGAATGAGCTGAACATGCGGCAGAAAAGATGGCTAGAGTTGGTCAAGGACTATGACCTGGAGATTCACTATCATCCGGGCAAGGCCAATGTTGTAGCAGATGCTCTGAGCAGAAGAAGTTATGTCAACATGGCTGTGGCTTTCCAGATGCCTCCAGAGTTATGCGAGGAGTTCGAGCAATTGAGTCTGGGCTTCTTGCATCATACCTCCAGTGCAGCGTTTGAGGCAGTACCGACTCTAGAGTCAGAGATCAGGCAGCATCAGAAGGAAGATGAGAAGCTACAGGAGATCCATGAGTTGCTCAAGAAGGGCAAGGCTCCACACTTCAGAGAGGATGATCCGGGTACCTTGTGGTACAAGAACCGGATCTGTGTGCCAGATGTGAATGATCTCCGGATGTTGATTCTGAGTGAGGCCCATGATACAGCTTACTCTATTCATCCGGGCAGCACGAAGATGTACTATGATCTGAAGGAACGTTTCTGGTGGTATGGGATGAAGCGTTCAGTGGCAGAGTACGTGGCTATTTGTGACACTTGTCAGCGTGTCAAGGCTGAGCATCAAAGGCCAGCAGGTCTGTTACAGCCTTTGAAGATTCCAGAGTGGAAATGGGAGGAAATCACTATGGACTTCATTGTTGGGTTGCCTCGTACTTAGAAAGGGTACAACTCTATATGGGTAGTAGTGGATCGATTGACGAAGGTTGCTCACTTCATTCCAGTGAACACTACTTACTCCGGTGCTAGACTTGCGGAGTTGTACATCTCTCGGATTGTCTTCTTGCATGGTGTGCCCAAGAAGATCATATCTGACAGAGGGTCTCAGTTCACTTCTCGATTCTGGGAGCAGCTCCATGATTCGCTGGATACGAAGCTGCGTTTCAGTACGGCTTATCACCCTCAGACAGATGGGCAGATAGAGAGAACCAACCAAGTGTTGGAGGATATGCTGAGAGTTTGTGCCATTCAGTACGGTACTAGTTGGGATAAGTGCCTGTCTTATGCTGAGTTCTCATATAACAATAGCTATCAGGCCAGTCTGAAGAAGTCCCCCTTCGAGGCATTGTATGGCAGAAAGTGCAGGACTCCTCTCTACTGGGATCAGATTAGTGAGAAGCAGCTCTTTGGCCCTGATATCATAGAAGATGCAGAGCAGATGGTTCAGGCTGTGCGAGAAAATCTGAGGATTGCACAGAGCAGGCAAAAGCTATGCAGATGGCAAACGGAGAGACCTGACTTTCAGTGTTGGTGATCATGTATACCTGAAGGTGTCTCCGATGAGAGGAATCCACAGGTTTAATGTCAAGGGGAAGTTAGCACCTCGGTATGTTGGTCCATTCAAGGTGCTAGAGAGGAAAGGCGAAGTTGCTTATCGCCTGGAGTTGCCTACCAGCCTCTCAGGAGTTCATGATGTCTTCCATATATCTCAGCTGAAGAGGTGTCTGCGAGTACCCGAGGAGCAGGCACCACTGGATGGAGTAGATGTGCAGAAAGATCTGACTTATACTGAGCATCCGGTGAAGATTCTGGAGACATCAGAAAGGGTTACTCGAAACAAGCGCATCAAGATGTGCAGAGTTCAGTGGAGTCACCACAGTGAAGATGAGGCTACATGGGAGCGAGAAGATGAGCTGAGGAAGACCTATCCAGATCTCTTTGCTAGCCAGCGCAGCTAAATCTCGGGGACGAGATTTCTTTAAGGGGGTAGGGTCTGTAACACCCTAATTTAAATTTCAGCAATTTATAACAAATTTAATTGGCTTTATTTAAATTTCTAAGGTTTATTGTGTTTAGTCTTGCATTTAATCAAAATTTTGTTCCATTAGTATTTAAAAAAAAAAATTTCTTAGGTTTAACTTTGTTGATGCATTCATGCTGGAGCATTATTTTATTTGTTTGAGTGTTAGGGTTGAATTCAAATTCAAGTTTGAATTCAATTAGTTTGTTTGGTTTGAATTGGAGTGATTTGGCAAATAGAAAAGGAAGAATAGAAAACCTAAATCCAGAAAACCAAAACCAAGCCCAACCCAATTCCCTTGGCCCAACTCGCGACCCTCTTCTCCCTCTACCCGGCCGACCCAGTTCCTTTCCCGCTCGGCCAGCCCAGCA